>NC_141695.1:1741717577-1741880978 GCF_964263255.1 Lissotriton vulgaris
TGGATCATTCAGAGAGCCCTAGAACACAATTAAAAGTGCTTTCTGTTTATATTTGCTGCTTGAAGTATGCACAGATAAGTGCTGAAAATACGGCTTTAGGGGACTGCTTATTTTTGTACAATTAGGGACATCAAAATAATGAGCTGGCAACCCTAATTACAAGAATGGAAGTTTGTTGCAGGATCAGCACATTTATTTCCTCCACCCTTGATCCCTGAATAATTCCATAATAGCAACAGTTTATCCTATATCTGAAACCCTACTCCACTCGCAATAACATGCTGAGTTATTTCAAGTCTCTGGGAATGCACCCTGCATTCAGACAACTAACTCCTCATTCTCGCCCTTCACTTTCACGCTCACCCTGCACTCACAGCGATCACCATGCACTCACAGTGCACTTGCGCTGTTCACCCTGTACCTCACCTTGCAGTAACACAAGCACACTACTCACTGCACTCATGTGACACTTCACTCACTTGCCCCCTCACTGCTCAATCTGTAGCTCACTCAAACAAGCCCATCACTAACCATGCATTAATTCGTCCAACTCTGCACTTATAACAGCACCCAAATTCATATACTCACCTCACTCACCCTGCAGTCACTCCTCTTACCCTATTCTCACATTGTCGCATTCCTTCCTTACCGTGCACTCACATGGGCACTCCTGCCACCCACACAGCACAGAGGGTTAATGTGCCTGCTACAAAGAATGTGTATCATGCATCTCACAAAACTGAGTGTGAGTAAACTATGAGTAGCGCTATGAAAAAAATAAATGTTTGTCAGAAAGGTGCTAGAGAGAGATAAGGTGCATTGTTTTGCGAGTGGTAGTCAGGGAATTAATGGAGAAGGAGGAAATGGGGGAGGAGTCACCAAAAAAGGCTGTTGCACCGTGTGCGACCAGTGCTAGGGCCAGCCCTAGCTGGGCATGTAAGCCCCCCCCCGCCCCCCCCACTGTCCCTCCTGAGGTCTGGGTTTAGTTGAGCCCCTGTGGTCAACAGATACGAAAATCAACAGAATATCCCACCATAGCTGACCAGGTTAGTGGGAAGACCACAAGTCTGTACCCTTCAATGTGACACCACTCACACCTTAAAGCCACCTCTTCCATCAGGACAATTGCAGATCTAATTCAGATATAGAATTCTTATATGTTTTATCCTTGGTGTAAAGTACATGGATTTCTTTAATCCCCTTAAAAGCGAGCAAGGAATGAACTCTCTGTTGTTAAAGACCTACTTTCTACAGAACAGCATATTGAATTGGCTTTGTGTCAGCCCCTTGCTTTTGACTGGATGTTTTCTTGTCTATCTCAGCTCGCTGTTCCCTATCCAATGGGTTTCTCCCTATTGTTGTGTTTGTCCCGCCTAGGAGCATTTCTGAACTTGTGTGTGTTCTCTGTATGAGCAGTATCCTTCCGATGTTTACTTGCGGGAACTCTTTTTTATTTTCCTTTTATCTTTCAGCACTCCATGGGAGAGTGTGGGTTTCCTTGGTTTCTCCCCTGCTTGTTCCTCACCCTCCCACCCACCATTTACTCCACTCACCAATGCACATATGCCCCCATTTCTTGTCCAGTTTTTAAATAATTTTTATTTTCATTTGTATTCAAAAGAATGACAGCTGGAAAGTGCTAGTGGGTCACTGGCTTCCCTTTTTTGCACTCCTATATATATTTTTTCCTTTTCCTTTTTAAGTGTTCTAAAGTGGCAGTCTGCCACGTTACAAGGTTAAATTCAAAATACCAAAATGGCCGCCGGTGCATAAGGATGCATGTGTCATGAAATATTCGCATACATGAATCAGGAAGAAGTGTACGCATTTACAGACATGCTGGAGAGGCTTTTTGTTTCATAGTATATCAATTACAAGATGGCCAGCCGTGCTCCAGAATTCATTCTTATGACGCATGGAGACAAATCCATTTGCATGCATTTTGACGCACTGGCAGCCATTTTGGAATATTAATGCGAAAGAGAAATAAATTGACAAATACAATAGTGTATCCTTTAATATCCAAAACCTAGGCGGCTTTGTCAATGCATATTTAAAATAGTTTAAAAAATATTTTCTTTTGCAATTAGGTCTCTATCAGCAGATGTGATCTATTTGTTCACCTCACTCCCTCACTCGCCTGTTGCTTCCCGGTGCTGCCCTGCTGCTGGCCGTATTACAAGTAAAGTAAAAAATTCAAAATGGCAAATGGCGCATTACATAGCACTCAACATATGGACACGCAAGCGCTTTAGTGCCATCTTGGAATGTATTTTCCCAGATAGCTACCACATGTCATTTAGGTGTAAAGAGAGCGGCCATTTTGCAAGCTTGCATTTGACGGCCACTTTTGAATAACTTTTCTTCAAAAAAACAGTGGCCAATTTGGCCTTTTTACTTAATTGTCCCCGGATGCTGGTGTCCTTTTTTGAACAGTAAATTAAACATTAAAAAAAATGGGCAGAAGTGCAAATTTGGACATTGTTTGGCCAAGCTGATGCGTGGGCCACACCTTTTAAAGGCGAGACCTATTTTAAAAGTGCCTGTTATTCTTGCAAGTAGATCTGATGTTTGGTTTCTCTCTGCATAGTAGCCATGGGACTTCAGCCCTAAGAATACCTCTATTGATGGCAAACAAAGGATTTCTCCATTCAATTGTTTCTAACGCGTTTCATTACCATAAAACAAATCTCATGATTTATTCTTCATACAAACCATTGTGATGCTTTTATTCACCAGGATACTGACCTAGTGGTTTATTCCTTATACAAAAGGCTGAGATGCTTGTATCCACCAGTGTTAGAAATTGGAAGTCTAGTTGGCCGAGCTACACATTCTTGTCTAAGTTGGGACCACAAATCTAGTCAGAGTAAGTTCCAACACACCCTAAATTATCCTGTGTTCACCCTCAGGTATCTTAGCACAGCGCAGTCAGGCTTGACTTAAGAGGCAATATGTAAAGTATGTGTGCGACGCTTAGACCAATACCACATTGAAAGCACCACAAACAGACTTCACACCAGATTAGAAAAATAGACTATGATTTTATAAATAGAACAAGACCGAACCAACAAAAATCCATCCAGTAGATTAAGTTATGAATTGTGAAGGAATAAATGTCAAAGTAGCGTTTAGAAGTAACTAGCGCTTAAAAGGTAAATTGGTTGCACCGGACCGGAACAAAATTAGGAGTTCACTCCGAATGCAATGGAGCATGGGCCGGATACCAGGACCTACTTAGGCCCGCTGAACAAAAAGTACCTTGATCCAAGGTCGACAGATTCAGGGTGCAGTTGAGCGATGCTTTGGTGAGCCACAGTGCAGCACCGACGGTGCAACGAGGATCGTTGAGCGAAGCGTAGGCACCGGAATTCAGTTGGTCTGAGTGATGCTGCGGCTCTGGGTGCGATTCGCCGATCCAATTCCAGCGACAGAAGGAGACGTGCTGTAAAAACTGCAACAGACCGCGAGGCCCACACCTGAGGGACCAGGACTAGGTTGGCACCTTTGGAAAGCACAGACTCATCTGCAGAAGAGCCCAAGGGTGGGAAAAGGAGAGTCCTAAGTCTTTTGTGTACCTGAGACTTCAGCAACACTAGGGAGGTCGGTAAGCCCTTGGAGTCACTCTGGCGGGTCCAGTAGTTCTCACCCAGGCAGGGGAACAGCAAGCTGCAGGGCAGCTCAGCAAGGCAAGAGCACAGCAAGGTAGAGTTCAGTAAAGCAGTAGTCCAGCAGAATAGCAGTCCTTTCAGCAGCACAGCAGTTCTTACCCTGGCAGAGTAGTCACAGGTGTACTGAGTTGGTGTTGTCAAGGGTCCAGTACTTATATCCAGTTGGGCCATTTAAGTGGGGGAGACTTCAAAGAAAAGTGCAGTGAGACTCACACGAGTGAGTAGTCGTGCTCTCATAAGACACTGATTGATTGAAGTGCACAAGGTCCCTACCCTTTCTGCCCTGTTCCAGACTCATTACAGGGGAGTATACCACGCTTTGTGTTGGGACAAGCACAGCCCTATTAAGGTGCGAGTGTCAGCTCCTACCTCCCATCCAGCTCAGGAAGACCCATCTGTCAGGTGATGGGCCATCATGATGTGAATGGCCCAACAGGCACACATATGCTCCCTTTGTGTGTGGCTGTCTAGAGGGAGTGCACAAAGCCCAGCTGCCACCCACCCAGACGTGTATTCAGAGACAGGCAGAGGCACAGAATGGTTAAAGTAAGAAAATGCAAACTTTCTAAAAGTGCTATAGCAACAAATGATGGACAAAATGCTGAATAAATCAAACATTCACCCCCCAGCTAGGATACTTGTTTCTGGTACAGGGAGGACCTGGCCTTGCAGTTCTGCAGGATTGTTCCTATGGGGAGGAGGGTCAAGATTGATTTGCATATGGCTGGGTCTAAACGTGAATGGCGTGGAAAAAAAATGATAGATTTAATCCAGATCTGTGACTGGTGGTGAATGTTTCATGTATTCAGCATTCCGTACATCATCTGTTCTTTTTTAATTTGTTGCCCTAAGTGGGAAGAATATGCCAAAACGTGGGTCCCGTGCTTGGTACACAACCAGATTCAAGCTAACCTGGCTGATGAGGGGTGATACTCCGAAACCAGTCCAAGGATGCCTGTTTCAGGTCCAGGGAGGACCTGCATGTCAGTTCGGGCTAAAGTGGCATTTTTATACTTCCAATTTAAAATCCAACTTCACTATAAGTTGTGATTTTAAATTGTGAGTCGAGAGACACCAAACTTGAAATTTCTATCTTGACCAATTGGAAATTACACTTATAAGATGTAAAATGGCATTCCCAATGCTAACCAATGGGACAAATAGGCCTTGCAGTAGTGAAAAGTGAATGTAATAGTTTTTCACTACCAGGAAATATAAAACTTAAAAGTACATGCCCAACTTTTTTAATACACTGCATACTGCTCTAAGGGCTTTCCAGGGCCTATCTTAGGGGTGGCTTTTATGTATTAATTAGCAATGTTTAGCAGTGGTAAAGTGCTCGGAGTCCGAAAGCCACCAAAAGTGAGATCAGAAAAATGGTGGAGGTAGGCTAAAATCCTGGGGGATAGAGCACCTTAAGGCTGTCCAATCTAGCAACCACAATACTAATTTTGTGCTTTATTCTTCATACTAAGGGTACACAATTCCTTTATTCAGCAGGGTACTGATCTGGTGCTTAGTCTTCCTACAAAAGAGTGTGATGCTGTTATACACCTTCATGATAATCTGTGGTCCGGTAGTTTATTCCTCATACAGGGCGCCGGGATGCTTTTAAAGTACAACCACTGCCTCATGGTGCATATTCTTCATAGAGAGGAAGGGAAGCCTTTATTCACCAAGGTACTGGTCTGGTGGTTTATTCATACAAAAGGCGTGGTGCTTTTTTCACACCAAAAAATGATTTGAGAGTATGTTCTTTGTACAAAATATTCTAATGCTATTATTCATGATAGGACAAAGCAGAAATATTCATCCAGAGAGTCCTGATGTCTGTAGCCTCAATGCCAGCCCATGATGCCTTAAGTCATGGTGTTAGTCTGTATGTGAGATAGTGTAACACCCTTACTCACCACCCCACAAATAAGTCGATGTCTAGACTAGTCAAATGTATGTGGAGGATGCATTAATCATGCACATATTTTCATTTAGTTTTTTTAACCATACAAGATGATATGTTCTGGGCATTTATTTAAAGATGCAATATACCTAGGAATTTCTACCTTCTACAACATCTATTCTGAGATAATTTCCCACCAGGCACTGTGACATGGTTGGGGAAGTAAGCAGGATGACCTCCACCGAGGTCCTCATGCACTGCACACTCACCTCCAGATACTTGTTGTAGCTGTTGCCATCGGTGAGGAAGGCGCCAGAGAGTGGGTCCTGCTGTGATGTGATCCAGCCATACAATTGGTTAAGACTGCCTGGTTCCACAAAAGTATACTCCTTGGCTTTATTCAAAGTGGTCAGCCCCAAACAGTTCAGCCTGAAAGAGTAGAGGGTCCGACATGTATTATTTGTAAACCATGCCTGGTGTTCTTTCTTTCCCAAATTTTCGCAAAAAGCATGCACTCACTGAGGTACCCCCCCACCCCAGTGTGAATTTTTTTATGAGTTTCCACAATTCTGAAACCCTCATGCATTCAGTGAAGTGTCTTCAAGTGTGTATTCTACGTGAGTTTCTGCACCTCTGAAGACCTCATGCTTTCAGTGAGGTGTGTCCAGGTGTGAATTCTCCATGAGTTTCCGCACATCTGAAGACCTCATACATTCAGTGAGATATCTCCAAGTGGGAATTCTGCATGAGTTTCAACACCTCTGAAGACCTCATACATTCAGTGAGATGTCACCAAGTGTGTATTCTCCACGAGTTTCCACTCATCTGAAGACCTCATGAATTCAGTGAGATGTCAGCAAGTGTGCATTCTACATGAGTTTCCACTCCTCTGAAGACCTCATGAATTCAGTGTGATATCACCGAGTGTGTATTCTCCATGAGTTTCCACTCATCTGAAGACCTCATTGTTATATCCTGCTCTTCCTCTCTCTTTGTCCCTCCTTAGTGTTAGTGTCTGCTTGTCTATGTCATGTCTCTGTGATGTCATCCATGATTCTACCTGTTGCTATTCAAGGGATTTATCAGTTACCTGGAGGCTGAGCAGGAAGTTATCTGCTCCCGGTGGGGTTTCTTACCATATTACATTCCTACCTGAATGCTGTACCTTCTATCTAATCTCAAGAATAAATATACTATATGTACATTACAACAAGGACCCTTCATCTTTATTTTATTGAATTTAACACTCATGCATTCAGTGAGGTGTTTCAAGTGTGAATTCTACATGAGTTCCCACACTTCTTTTGATCTCATGCATTCAGTGAGATGTCTCCAAGTGTGCATTCTACATGAGTGTCCACACCTCTTTTGATCGCATGCATTCAGTGAGATGTCTCCAAGTGTGCATTCTACATGAGTTTTCACACCTCTTTTGATCTCATGCATTCAATGAGATGTCTCCAAGTGTGCATTCTACATGAGTGTCCACACCTCTTTTGATCGCATGCATTCAGTGAGATGTCTCCAAGTGTGCATTCTACATGAGTTTCCACTCATCTGAAGACCTCATGCATTCAGTGAGGTGTTTCAAGTGTGAATTCTACATGAGTTCCCACACTTCTTTTGATCTCATGCATTCAGTGAGATGTCTCCAAGTGTGCATTCTACATGAGTTTCCACACCTCTTGTGATCTCATGAATTCAGTGAGATGTCTCCAAGTGTGCATTCTACATGAGTTTCCACACCTCTTTTGATCTCATGAATTCAGTGAGATGTCTCCAAGTGTGTATTCTCCATCTGTTTCCTATCTCCCATGACACTCTGCAGTCTCACTGGTGAGATCAGTTGTGTATTCTACACAAGTTTCCACACCCCTGAAGACCTTATGCACTCACTGAGGTTTCCCCACCCCCAATGTGCATTCTTCATGAGTTTCCGCACCTCTATTGACCTCATGCATTCAGTGAAGTGTCTCCAAGTGTGTATTCTCCATGAGTTTCCGCACCTCTAAAGACTTCATGCATTCAGGAAGATGTCTCCATGTGTGTATTTTTCATGAGTTTCTGCACCCCTGAAGACATCATGCATTCAGTGAGGTGTCTCCAAGTGTGTATTCTTTATGAGCGTCCGCACCTTAGAGATGTCTCACTGAATGCATGAGGTATTCAAAGTGTGTATTCTCCATTTGTTTACACACCTCTGAAGACCTCATGCATTCAGTGAGGTACCTCCACGTATGTATTCCACATGAGTTTCCTACCTCCCATGACACTCTGCAGTCTCACTGGTGAGACCGAGGTGGACATTGTTGTGAGTTTCCTTATCTCGAGTGACTCTGCTCAGTGAGGCAACGCCTGCAACCATGGAGGTGACCCACTATGAATAGTTCTCCCTTACTTTCCTTATCTCTTGGTCTCCCTGCTGCCAGCAGGGGGCCTCAGTGTGTGCCTTCTCTGTGAGTTCTCTTATTTATCTCAGATGATACGATTTAACCATTGAGGTGACTCCCAAAAGCGTTCCACATCAATTGTGCAAGAAGTGCCCCCCTAATTCTGATTTAGGCCCACTACCAATGGGTGAAGCCCCAAACTATATACTGCTGTCTCCTGCTACAAGACGCCCCGCCCTTCAGGAGGCGGTCATCCCATGGCATTCAGTACTGTCTAATTGTTTACTCGCTGTCACTACCAGCTAAGGGCAGCCCTAAGAAGTAGCTACTAAAATGAGTCCTGATCTGCAGCCAACGGGAGCTGGAAGTCACCCCCTTTCAGGGCACAGGAAGTGGTCTGAGATACCAGACACCTTTACACCAGATGGAACTATTGTGGGCAGATGGCCTTTACTTCACGTTGAGCAGAGTTGTGAAGCTTCAAGTGTTGTCATGGAGGGCAACTTTCCACGACTTTCCCCTGCCATAAAAATGTGGAAATGTGGCCTAACGGCCAGAGTTGCCTACTTTGAAATGCAGACAGCAGGTTCAAATCCTGGCCTCGACTCAACACCCTGCGATTCTGAGAAAAGCACTTAAAAGTCTGATTTTTTTTGAAAGCACCTTGATGCCCTATCATTCACTCGTCCGCTACCGGGAACCAAGTGATCCGTCGTGGGTGCTGTGTGGTGTTCTCTTAAGCAAGATTGAAATTTTGGACAAAGACTGGATCGCATGTATTGGTAATACCCTGCACTCCCCCACGACGTAGAGCCTCTCTGAAATATTGTCGCAAGTGGAGTTATGGCATCAGATTGACATTTGCAGACTGCTTTTGATTTTACTCTAATACTGACGAACCTGAGTATCCTGTTTTTTGCCTTGACTGACTTAGCCCGGCCAGGCTGGAATTATCACCGGCTTTGCGACTACCTTGACCTAATACGTGCTTTCACAGCCATGAAGAAGTCGCAGAGCAATTCTCCTTAAACGCGACGAAACACGTGTCGGCTGGCTTGTTCACCTTTCATTGAGTCTGGCAAGGAATTAAAGGACTGAACTTTGCACTTACATCATTTCAAGACTGTTCCTTCCATCTGGGGAATACCCTCAGTCTCTATCTACACCAGTGTTTACATTGACTTGATCTTCTTTTAGGTGTGCCTAGGTGCTTGGTCTTTACCTTGATGCCCTAGGCCAAGTTTCTGCTATATAAGACTACAAAAATAAAATAAATATCAGAAAATGACTCAGGACAGGTATGAGGGTATGAGGAACTGCAATGCAGGCGTGGGGACTGACTGGCGGATACGCGAAAATGTAAGAATAATGATGATTTTTCCAGAATTTCCCTATTCTGGCGAGTATCACTATCAGTGAGGCGAACTAGAGTTTTACGCCCTTAAGTGAAACATTCATGAGCACCAGTTCTCACCAGAGGCTGCAGGAGGTCTGCGTCCAGAAGTTCGTGCTGAAGGTGTTCTGCCAGGTAGTGAGGCATCCCAGGTAGGAACGGAATTTCCCCATGTTGCCCACTCCTAAAGAGGTACAACAAGAAGAGGCAGATGAGGTTATGTAAGGAACAACCAGAAGAGGCAGAATGAGGCTAAGTAAGGAACAACCAGAAGAGGCAGAATGAGGCTAAGTAAGGAAGAACCAGAAGAGGCAGAATGAGGCTAAGTAAGGAAGAACCAGAAGAGGCAGAATGAGGCTAAGTAAGAAAGAACCAGAAGAGGCAGAATGAGGCTATGTAAGGAAGAACCAGAAGAGGCGGAATGAGGCTAAGTAAGGAAGAACCAGAAGAGGCGGAATGAGGCTATGAATGGAGGAACCAGAAGAGGCAGAATGAGGCTATGTAAGGAAGAACGAGATGAGACAGAATGAGGCTATGTAAGGAAGAACGAGATGAGACAGAATGAGGCTATGTAAGGAAGAACGAGAAGAGGCAGAATGAGGCTATGTAAGGAAGAACCAGAAGAGGCGGAATGAGGCTAAGTAAGGAAGAACCAGTAGAGGCGGAATGAGGCTATGAATGGAGGAACCAGAAGAGGCAGAATGAGGCTATGTAAGGAAGAACCAGAAGAGGCGGAATGAGGCTATGAATGGAGGAACCAGAAGAGGCAGAATGAGGCTATGTAAGGAAGAACGAGATGAGACAGAATTAGGCTATGTAAGGAAGAACGAGATGAGACAGAATTAGGCTATGTAAGGAAGAACGAGATGAGACAGAATTAGGCTATGTAAGGAAGAACGAGATGAGACAGAATGAGGCTATGTAACGAAGAACGAGATGAGACAGAAGAGACAGAATGAGGCTATGTAAGGAACAACCAGAAGAGGCGGAATGAGGCTATGTAAGGAAGAACGTGAAGAGGCGGAATGAGGCTATGTAAGGAAGAACGAGAAGAGGCAGAATGAGGCTATGTAAGGAAGAACCAGAAGAGGCAGAATGAGGCTATGTATGGAAGAACCAGAAGAGGCAGAATGAGGCTATGTAACGAAGAACGAGATGAGACAGAATGAGGCTATGTAAGGAACAACCAGACGAGGCGGAATGAGGCTATGTAAGGAAGAACGTGAAGAGGCGGAATGAGGCTATGTAAGGAACAACCAGACTAGGCAGAATGAAGCAGATGGAGCGACAGTGAGAAAAGATAGAATAAGGATATGTGAGGAACAACGAGACGAGGAAGAATGAGGCAGTTGGAGGGACAGTGAAAAAAAGAGACAGAATGAGGCTATGTAAGGAAGAACCAGAAGAGGCAGAATGAGGCTATGTAAGGAAGAACCAGAAGAGGTGGAATGAGGCTATGTAAGGAAGAACCAGAAGAGGCGGAATGAGGCTATGTAAGGAAGAACCAGAAGAGGCAGAATGAGACTATGTAAGGAAGAACGAGATGAGAAAGAATGAGGCTATGTAAGGAAGAACGAGAAGAGACAGAATGAGGATATGTAAGGAAGAACCAGAAGAGGCAGAATGAGGCTATGTAAGGAAGAACGAGATGAGACAGAAGAGACAGAATGAGGCTATGTAAGGAAGAACGTGAAGAGGCGGAATGAGGCTATGTAAGGAAGAACCAGAAGAGGCAGAATGAGGCTATGTAAGGAAGAACGTGAAGAGGCGGAATGAGGCTATGTAAGGAACAACCAGACTAGGCAGAATGAAGCAGATGGAGCGACAGTGAGAAAAGATAGAATAAGGATATGTGAGGAACAACGAGACGAGGAAGAATGAGGCAGTTGGAGGGACAGTGAAAAAAAGAGGCAGAATGTGGATTTGTAAGGAAGAATGAGTAGAGGGAGAATGAGGCAGTTACAGGGACAGTGAAAGGAGATAGAATAAGGCTATGTAAGAAACAACGAGAAGAGGAAATTAGAGAAACAAGCAAAAGCAGCAGAATTAGAGTCTTCAAGGCAGTGTCAATTTATGGATTTGGTGGGCAAACCTTATTTTGAGGCGCCACATTAAAGAACACATTTTTAATGTTACCACACATTACCTGCTAACTCAAGCCAAACAATACTAAAGTACATATCCAACTTTAACAGGGTCACACAAAACCAGCCGAAGTATGTCTTACTCCGGTCTTCAAAAATCCCTAATATGAGACAGGGTGAGACAAGGCAGGGAAGTAATGGATGTGAAGAATATAGGGATCCAGAAAAAGAGGACACCGTGCATGCAGAAGCAAGATGGGAAGACAGGGACAGGCAACAGGACATGAAGTGATAAGAGAGAACAGAAAGACTGAGTGAGGGATAAGGGACCAATGCAGGGAGCCAGTGGTTTGGAACTTGACAGGAAGCCAGATGTAAAGGACAAAGCAGACAGCCAGGTGTTGGAGCACAACAGGAAGGTATCAGAAAGGAGGAGAACCTGCAGCAGAGCTGCAAAAGGAGACAACAGAAGAGGACAGGACAAGAGTTCAGCTAAAAGGGATCAGACAGGGAGCCAATGGAAAGAGAAAGTACAGAGCCTAGGGGGGGGTGTTTAGGGGGAAGAGACAAGAGGGCAGGGAGTAGGAATAGCCACAAAACAGGTAGTTAGGGAAAAAAGAAGACTGCGTTTGGGAAAGGAACAAGATGGTGGCCAGGAGGAAGAAGACCGTCCAAAGGGATAGATCAAGATAGGCATTCTTAGGGTGGAACAAGAAGGGCAGTTGGGGGGCATGCTAAAACTAGGGTTGGGCGGAATTTGTTTAATCACATTACGCAAATCTCCGCGAAAGGTAAAAATTTCCGCGAACACGCGGAATTGCTTGTTCGCAATGCTTTTTTCCTGTTCGCAATTCCTGTTTGCGTGCTCAGGGGGGAAATATCTTGCGAACGCGCATTTGAGAATGAGAACAAGAAAAATATTTCACGAAGTCGCGGAACTCAGAATTTTGGACAATTTCGCGTTCTCAGCGGAACACGAAATTACCCTAATGCTGCAAATTCCGCGAGGGGAACGGAATTTACTGCGCAGGCCTAGCTAAAATAGGAATCGAGGGGAAAGGAAAAAGCCAAATTCATGGAGGAAACAAACGAAACAGAGAATCAGTAATGAAGACATAAGACAAAGTCAAATGGAGTGTGGAAACTGTGAGCAGATGTCAGTGGAGGGTAACAAGGCAGTCAAAGAAATTGACCAAGCCATGCAGCAGGAAGGGAACGAGAGAGAGCTTCGGAGAAAGGGGACCAGGCAGGCAGTGGGAAGGATGGACCATGACAGAAGAAGCAACAGGACAGGATTGCAACGTACAAAGACAGCACAGGAACATGATCATGTGGGTGAAAGTGGGCAGGCAAGGAGTTCAGCAGAGCATCTGATGCACAGCAGAAGTAGACTTGATAGCTTGAGCCAGGATCATGGGTGAAATGAAACAGCCGAATAAAGGTTAAGGGGAATAGATTATGAAAGGAAATCAAGAAGCTGGGAACGCAACAGCTAACTGGGAAATAGAGCAACAATCAATCAGGGGTTTATAAAGCGCGCTACTCACCCGTAACGGTCTCAAGTCGCAAGGGGGGTGGCATGGCAAAAAGTGAGGGAAAAGACCACATGACAGGATGTTAAGCAAGAATCAAGACAGGAAGTTAGGGGGAAATGGAGCAGACAGGAAGTGGAGGTCCCTGCAGTCAGAAGGCATGACAGATGCTGGGTTTCTGAAAGCAGGTCACCCACATTTGCTTAGTGGGGGCTGTCTGCGAAGGATAGCATCCTCTATGAAAAATACAGCCGCGCGCATCAGAGGAAGTAGACAAAGATTTCAAGCCCCACCTACCTCCTCAGCCAATGCGCATTAGCATTGTGCTGTGCTTCTCAAATATTACAGGTCCTGTTCCCTGAGGGAATGAAGGCACTGCAATATTAGGGCAATGTGTATACCCAGATGCAGGCCTACTGTACCCCTGTGGCCTGCACCCCTGTCTTTGTGAGATTTCACATTCAAAACCCCACCCCGTGAATATTATTGGGTAAGATAAATGGTGGAATGCTTACAAAGTCTCAGCCACTGGAAGTTCCTCAAGCTACATTCGAATCCATTGTTTTATCTCACTACAGGCAGATACTAGCCATATGCAAACCAGACTAGGCCATGCACACATAGCAATAGTCCACAACAAACTGGCAGGCTAGATCCCTTCTGAAGGGTGATATAAACAATCACAGACAGGTTTCAGCCTTGTTGGTTCTCATGAGTGAGCCCTGTGGCACAGGGATCCCAGGACCTACATCTGGACATACCAGACTCACCTTGGGTATTGAACTAAGGAAACACAAAGTCGATGAGTGAAGCACTCACAGGATTCTCAGCTAGCCACAAATATTCAGGACCAAACTCCAGCTCATGCCCACTATGCAACTTTGCACAGGGACCAACAGGGATTGGAATCGACTTCCTCTCACATTTGTGAGAAATCATGCCCTAGCACCTTTAAAAGCCTGCCTCAATGTAGCTGCCAGACTACTTACCGGCACAAGGAAATTTGATCACATCACCCCTCATCTGAAATCATTGAACTGGCTTCCTCTCGAGGCTAGGATTCATCTCAAGCTGGCATGCATCACGCACAAGGCCCTACACTCAACCTCCCCTTCATATCTTGCACAGAAACTTGTGACATCTGGAGGAAGCAGAAACTCACGATCGGCCAGTGCCTTCTGCTCCAGCCTACACGCTTTCGAAAAAAAAAACTTATAATCGGGCGTTCCCTGAGGCTACACCAAGAATATGGAACTCCTTCCCACCCGCCATCACAAGAATCCCCTCTCTGGCACGCTTCAAAAAGGAGGCCAAATCCTTCCTCATGGGTAAATTCCTTGACTAATCCCGTTTCACAACCACCCCATAGACTACTGCCTCCATCCTGCGACCTCGGCCCACCAAGAAATCGGAGTCCGTCCTCAACAATTGTATTATTGGCTATCCTTGTATCGTGTTTTCCCTCTTGCATCCAGCACCGCCTCCCCCCTAATTTACAGTATTCTTGTGTTATCCTTCCTATTGTTTGACCTCGAATCTGGGGAACTGGGTTCGAGTCTCAGCAGGGACGCTCAACATCCTGTGATTCTGGGCAAATAACTTAATCTCCCCGTGCCCGACACATTGAATGTGTCCTCATGTAATGCAACTGGTGCTCATGTAAAGTGCCTTGATTCCTTGGGGGCGAGTTTACGTTATATATAAAAGTAAAAATAAAAGTAACGGCACGGATGATCCAAAATTGATTGTAATGTGGCTGAGGTTCATTTCCAGTCACTGAGTCTAATTCGAGCATTTCATCTGTCTCTTGTTGCATTGTCTAAGTACATTTACTTGCATTGAAGGGGGATGCCCAGACAAGGGCCACAATTTTGCTGCACCATTGGACTGAAGCGGCTTCTTACTTATGAGCCCGAGCAAGATTGCAAATGGAGTAGGATCGCTCGCGTTCCCATTCTGATGGGACCTGGCTTGGCAGCGCGGTCCAGCATGTCACTTTTAGGACAGGGCCATGACTGATGTGCATGTGGATGATACCCTTATGAAATATTAGTTTATCTGGCACAGTGCCTAAACTGGTGATATCATATAAGACACAGAGCCACGTAGACCAGGGAAAAATTTACGTTAAGCAGGGGTTAATTTGCAAGATTTTGGGAGTTCTGCCCTTGTGTTTGAAAATTGATAGGAGGATGCGTTTTGCACGAAAGTACATCTCTAAATGACAGATTTATATTTTATGTAATAAGCGTAATTTCCTGGAATTTTCATGCAATTTTACACATCCCTATATCTGAGAAGGAAGCTTTAATTCATCTGACTCAGGTTCCTAAAAGCATTTTACTCTGGAATCATTGCAACAGCCACCTCTGCCTGGTAAGTAATACCCAAAAATCTCTACACCAATCAAACGAAATCATAACTTGGCATTAGCTGTCAGTAAGGCAAGTATTGCGACTCAACACTTCATTGCAAATTAGTCCCAATCTCTATGGTGCCCATTCACAGATCAGGTGATTTAGGAAGTCTGGTAGTTAGAAGTGGACTCTTGGTTACAAACAAAAGACCCAAATTATAGGAAATACTCACCATTCGCGATGTTATAGTCGCTTTTTGCTTTGAATGCCTGGTCCAGCTTGCCAGTGATATTCATATACTCGCGGACGAGCAAATTGGCTAGAAGCATTGCCAAGGTTTGCTCTGCACATCCAGTGGGCATCTGAACAAGGTCATTTAAATACTGCGCGGAGAGTCCAATTGGGTCACCTGTAAGAAAGTGGGAGAGATACCTTTGAGACAATTTTATCTGTTTTGCCCTCGGAACACGTGATTGCTAGTAAACTGCCCCCAGACGCAGAAGTCTACTGACCAAAAAATAATCATATTTTCCAAATACACAGGGCCAACTTGTTTGTCCTTAGGCTAAAAAAATTGAGATCAACTCACAATCCCTTCCGGGGATGTTTCCCAGGGGTGGGAGCCTGGATTTTATGAGGATTGCCTTACCCTACAGTCTGTGGATGGCTATCTTGTTGTACACTGTGCAGTTGGGCATTGGGAGGGACTAACCTGAAGGAGTCTGCCAAGTCCGACAACTTGCAAATTTGCGACATCTTTTTTTAAACTTTGCAAATTTTCTCACTAGTGAAGTCTGCTGCAGTGAGCAAAAGATCGCTTTGTGTACATAATGCGATTATGATTTAATATAGGATTATTTATTGTAATGCAAGCCTACATAGGAGAGAGGGCGGCTCAATAAACAGTCAACAGCATGAGGTGGAAGGGAGCCCAAGTCCTTTCTTTGTATATTATGAAGAACTAATAGTGAAAGTTCTGTAGACAGCTACATTGCCATTCCAAAGCTAGAAAGAGTCTCTTCAGCTTCTCCTGGTAGCAGTAATGGTTATAAAAATAAAATGCAACGTTTATCATTGTACCGAAAGTACATTTTATAAGCATCATTTGAAAACAATGATAAATTGTGGCTAGCAGGCACCCGGCAAGATATGCTAAACACAGGCAGTCGCGATCATTTGTGGTCAGAAAGCTGTGGCTCGAGTAGAAAATTTACTCGAGTTGCAGTAAAATCAACTTGAGAAGCAGCGCCCTCTGGGGCACGTGCGGTGCCGTTCGCGCTGATATTTTTAGCATGGAACGAGCTCCCGGCACTAAATATCAGCGCAAGCTCTCAACTGCACAGGCATGTCTGATGTGCACATCTGCAAAATGAAACTACTTATATGTCCTGTCAGCCTGTGTGAGGTTGTAGTGAAATGATGTAAAGAAGCCACAGGTGCACGTTCTGTAGTAGTGTGCTATAAATCAACAGCGGCGGCTAATCCAGTTTATGGCGGAGGAGTACCGCTGCACCTGCCAACTCCTTTAAAAACTTGAAAAATAAAATTATAATCAAATGGGTTTAAACCCTGTTTTATTATTGTTTATTTTTCTTCTGTGTGCTGAGTCTTGGGGGTGGGACCAGGGGGTACCAGTACTGAAGAGGGAGTGGTTTCACCAGACGTCTCAAGTCAGCCAAACTGTCATGCGCACTGAAGCTCTCTCCAACCCGAGCTGTGTTGCCGGGTTGGAGAGAGCAGACACAGACTCCCAGTCTGTCTGAGGGCAACAATTCACGGCGCTCAGGCAAATCCTGAAGCAGCTCTCATGCATGAGAGCCAGCCACGGCAAGTAAGAACGGTGGGGCAAGGTGAAGGGAGATTTCGAGAGACGGTCACAAAGGAAAATGTATTATTTATCTGATTTTACCTCGTGGTTGTCTTTCGAAAATACCCCTCATCTGCCCCACCACCCCACCTCTCTTTCCTGCAGCAGCCATGTCTGATGAGAGCAGCTTCAGGATAGGCCGCAGAACCACCTGGGAGCCTGTGCCTGCCTGGAGTGGAGCCAGAAGAGCGCATTGTATATATATAATTGCAAAATATAAACATTAAAAAATGTAGAGGATGATATTTCTGCATTTACCATGTGGAAATTATTAAATGGTTTGCCTAAATCAGGTATAATTTCGTTTATATGCCTATATGTAATATAAATGTCCCATTCCTATGGATTTAGGACAGACCAGTATCAAGTTTAACAACATTCTAATATGGCTGCTACTCTAATGAAGCCCTGGATGTGGTGCAGTAGTCCTTTGTTTATGTTTATGTTACTGTGATGTTGTCACTTTCTTTATGTATATATACTTTATTGAAAACAAACAAAAATGACCCGTGAAGGAGCTCTGCTCCGAAACGCGTCGGGCTAGGATTTGTCATTAATGCAATACATTAATTTACCACGCAAAAACGGATTTGGGCTCGGTTCTTTGGTTTTGTAATTACCAAAGGTTGAAGGAATGTATATATATACATGTGATCAAGGGCTTCTGAGCCCGAAACGCGTCATTGCTGTTTACCTGCACTAATAAAGAAATCGTTTGCCAGATCCTGTGGTCCGCCTCCTGCTTCGCCGGTCCGTGGGGATTGGAAGTGGCTTCTGGAGTGTTCCTGCATAAATATATATATATATATATATATATATATATATATATATATATATATATATATATATATATATATATATATATATATATATATACATATATACATGGCGGCATTGGCGAAAATAAAATAATGCACTGAGAAAAATTTGGGTCCACGTTTGTCTGTTCGAGTCTTCTGAAATTGAACGTGGTGAGGCGAGTTTTGGATATATATATATATATATATATATATATAATATATATATAACGACGACGCGTGGTGTGGTCGTCTTGCCTCACGGGTCGGGGCTAGTTCAGTAGTCGACAATCCTAATCCTTTTCCGTAGTGACAAAAGAAATCCAGCCTCACCAACAGGCCCGTATTTTGATCAATCGATGCTTTATTTGGGAAAAGAAAACCGGCGTGTTTCGATCTGCTTCGGTCTTGGTCAAAATGCGTCAGTTCTCTTTTGCCAAATAAAGTATTGATTGATCAAAATACAAGCCTGTTGTTGAGGCTGGATTTCTTTTTTCACAGTGGAAAAGGATTATCATTGATCGATCTATCTATCTATCTATCTATCTATCTATCTATCTATCTATCTATCTATCTATCTATCTATAAAAAAACGAAAAAAGTAAGGGACAGAGAAAGGTGCAAACTGGGCACCCAGAATTGACACCCCAGGGATGCTGCAATTCTTAGCACCATCTGGAATAGAGAGTTGTTCTTAATTTGTGCACAACTGTGCATAGTTTTGATGTATGCCTCCTGGACTTGCTTGTAAAATGTAGCAGTTATTCCCGACACGAAAACCAAGGTGAAATCGTGGCGGTAAGTTTTCACTTCGTTTCACTGTGACTTACCAAAAAAAACTCAGTAAAATGGTCAACTTGCAGACAAAAAATAAGCGAAGATTTACTATTGCGCACAGAAAAACTTTGCAATTGGTAAATTTGTAGAAGAAGATTCTGTATAAAATTTCTAATACGGCTGAGTTAGATTAGAGTGGAAATGATTTCACTGTGTGGTGGCTAGTTTCCTGATTGTGACATTAATCTTCGTTTTTTGTAGGGATGTTGAATAAAAGTTCCTAACAACTATGACTAGCAAAATTTTACAAACTTAGCAAATCTTTTCTGATGAAAAAGGTGCATTAGGCATAATTAGAAAATTATTTCATTTATTCTACATAAACTACACTTTTGAGGGACTGGTGATGCAGAAGAAGTTAGGTGGCTCTTAACATTACATTGTGAATTACAATATCATGATTTTTAGGTCTCGAGCTAGACAATCCATGTTTGATTTTAATAAAATTCTATTTAGATATTATTCTTACAGGGCTTTCAGTCAGCTCTCTTAACCTTGTTGTCTTCTGTTCAAATATTATTTCAGCCCACCATTACACATGTCATGGGGGCAGAGGGGCGGGCCACAAAAGCAATGTGATGGAATTCTGCTCTTGCAGTGTGCACTTACACAAGTACCCTTGTACAGTTTTACAAAAGTTGGCAGCCAAGGTCAGACACACTGGCTTTGCCAGTGCTTGTTAATTCATTGAGAAATTAGTGATCACGTGAGAACAAATTATTCTCGCGTGATCACTAATTTCTCAACGTGGAAGGACTTGCCCCTATGCGAAGCATTACTTTCCAATCTCTATAGTGATAAGAGACAAAATCCTCAAAGAATAAAATGAAATCCAGGCTGTGAGAGGAAGCATTCCAAACGCTGACCAGATTAAATGACGCATAGTCGTTCAGGGGGTCATCGCTATATGCTAATATCTGTTGTCCAGAGGAAGGTCTTAAGGAGTAAACGACAAAAGACCGAAACGTCAACTATTGAGTCCATTTCTTCGTTTGGTATTAATTTTGCAAGAGACCTTCAGTTTGAAAAAAAACGGAGTCATTTGTTATTCATTTCTTAGATTGAACTTTTGTTCCAATGTATTGTAGGAGCAATTTGTTAATTCCTTTTTCATTTGAATGCATTTGATTCATTTCAATGGTTAATATGTACCCTTTGAATCTATGAACTAAAACATATATAAAAGTAATATCTTTTGATAAAAAAGTTTTCCAGTGTTGCTGTTTCTTTGCTGTTTTGCTTTATTGCTCCTTTTTTGTCTTAGAGCTAGACAAATAAAATAGTTGTGAGCAGATACCAATTGCATTGGAGCAGACCAACTGATATGATATGAGTAACACTGTAGTCTGACTTCTGTTAAATATCTTTCTAAGCAAATTCCCCTGCCGGCACCTGATCCAGTTCAACATCTTCGAACAATTCCTGCGAGGTGACATTTAGACAGTCTGAAGTTTTATAACTCGCCCCTCCATTACCCCAATCCAAAAAAAACCCACACAGGCCTTACTTACCCACACAGGAAACAATGATGCGGGCTGAGTCGTTCACAATCTGTGGATGGGGGTTTACATTAATGGACTGGGAAACGGGGCCGTCTGTAATAAAACACACATGGAAATAGATTTAACCAAAATGCACGTTCAGACCCCATCCCTATGTCTTTTATACCCACTGACACATACATGCCATGCCAAACTTTTAGAAGAGGAAAGAGGGAGCTCTTAAAAACAAGCATTTGTAATGCAATCGGTCTCGCCTTTGGGACCTTGTATGCATTTAGCTATGCAGCACATTAGCATGGGTGCTGAAACATATACTGTTCTTTAACATGGATTGAAAGTAAGCACCAAACTGCGTGGCGCGCCAGGTATGGGAGCACATGGAGCGAAATATTGCCTTTCAGAGGGAAATGGTATAGTCCAAAGCTCTGTTTTTAATATAAAATCAGAGCCTTCGGTGGTCCTATCACTAAAAATACAAGATTTGAAAAAAACATTATTGTCGACAGGTGCTTGTGGAAGACCATTTCTATGGACTGGAATCTAGGGAATACTAAAGTCATTCTGGTATTTTACTGACCTCTGCTGGTCATTTTCTATCATTACAGTTAAATAGAGACAGTTGAACAGAAATAAAAGTCCCTTAGTGGGAGCAGCCAAGTCCTAGGGCTGATCTCCAGAGCCCACAAAGCACATACACATATAAGTATATACTAAAGTATATAAGTATATACTAAAATATACACAAGAGGTCTCGAATGCTCGACCTAAAAAATAATCATGAGAATGCACTAGACTTCTATTGCGGCCTGCCTCGGGTCTACTGGCCTGTATATAGGGTGACCAGGCATCCCGGATTTGCACGGACAGTCCCGGATTTGCACGGACAGTCCCGGTTTTTCGGCAGCTATCCTGGCAGATTTCAGGCAATTAAGCTCATGTCCTGGTTTTTAGAGAGGGTCGGCGGAAAAAAGGTAGGAGGTATGTTTTTATGTTTTGCAAACCAGGGATAGTTAGCAGTGGTTATAAGAAAGCAATTTAATTAACAGGGATGCTACTGGCTTTAAAATCAGCACTTTATGTATGTTCTTACTGCCTCTTCTGTAATTCTCAGCTAAGAAGCGCTGTCATTCTATGCGGTAGGATGAAGTCAAGTTGTAGTCCTTCTTCTATTTTTGGGAAATGTCCTGGTTTTTGGCTTTAAAATGATGGTCACCCTATCTGTATGGGACTTGCAAGTGTGCTCATTACTTATTCTAGCCCTAAACTTAACCCCACCATAACTCCACATCCAAAAGTAACCACAGCAACCATATAAATTAAATATGCACCCCTTTATTAGCTTCTATGAAGTAACATGGAGAAGCATATGTTTATCAAGTACAACTTTTTTCTAGTTGCACAGGCACTACTTTTGTGACACAACTTTGTTTCACTACTCTTTTTTCCCTCTACATCTTCACTGCATACCACAGAGCCACTGACGTTAGTCAGCGAGAGTGCATAGTTTACCATTTCTAAAGGTGCAAGCCGAACCTTCCCAGCATGCCCCTCGGAGTCGGTGCTCTTAATGGGCTGGTAACTGTCCACCTTTGCATCAGGGAGACAGCCCTACACTGCCCAGCACGACAATGACAGCCTTTTAGAGTCAGCAAGCAGCACATATGTGTAGCCAGGCAGCCCTCTGACCTTACACGAATCCTACCTTTGGAGCAGAGCAAAGCACCCTGGGTCTCTTCTCGTGCGAGGCCTTCAGCCTGTTCAGGAGTAAAACAGGGGGAGAGAGGAAGTTAAAAGATGTAGTAACGTCATCTGACAAGTCATACACTTCTTCCATCCAATGATGTGCCACCATTGCGATCAAAGGCCAACAGGTTCACCTTCTGTCACATTCCCTAAATACACCTAGCCTGGCAGTAGAGTGGCCACCTTGCTGCAGGACACTCTTTCAACCCTTAACTTTTCACTTGCAAATCATTGTTTTCATAAATGTTTGTCTAATTAGTTTCATGGAAACAAAGACTAGGCCACCCAGAATGCATTAGGATAGTTCACAAAAGTTTAGCACAGGAAACAGTGTCCATAATGACCTGGAGGGAGGTGTTCACACTATCCGGCAGCCACTTACACCGTTGCAACCAAGCACACCCACCTATCACAAGGCAGACACAACAACAGCCCACACACAGCCCTTCTACACAGAATGTGGTGTGCCAGGGGCCCCACCTTGGGATCAAGAGTGAAGCTGTTTGTGGATAGCTCCTACAGTGGCCAGAAGAATCACTATTGTTTATTCAGTTTTTTTTCTGGAATTTCACCACAGAGCAACACTAGGTACTTTTTTTTTAGACCCTGTGAGATTCAAGTGACTTACCCTGAATCACAGGATACTGAGATGTAACAGAGGTTCAAACTTACTCCCCCATGTTTCAAAGTCGGATGCTCTAGCCAATAGGCCACATCTCCTCCCTGAGGGCTATAGTTTTAATACTGACCTAGAAACCCTTCCCACTTAAAGCCCCAGGTCCCCATGTGGGTTCAGTCCTTACAAAAACAAACAGTGGTCTGATCACGGTGTCTTTATACTGGATGCCGCTGGCCCCTCCGCTGCAAGCGCTGTTGGGTTTGGTCTCCGCAGTCACCGATATATTTATGCTCCCTAAAAAGAGCCATGAACAGTTTTAGTGGGGGGGGGACATGAAGAAGCAGACAACAATGAAGCTAAAAAAGGGGAAACAAAACAACAAGCCACTCAATTCAACCAGAATGCCCGAGAGGTCTCCATGAACCAATGAACCCAGGTTACCGCTACCCCACTCCAAAAAGTAGGCTGCAATCACTTTTTTTGCTGTTTTTTATAGAGGGTGAACTTGACCCGAAGGTACTGGAGTGTTTTCCATGAGCACCAGTTACATTACACTTTGACATTCCACATGACTGGTCCGGGTTCGTGCCATATAAATCTCTCCACCCTGGTTTAAACTCCCAAAGTCAACTTGATCTTGCTACAAAGTTCACCATCATACTCCACTGCTCTGTTTCAGATCCGTCTAAGATGTGGCGTATCATGATGGGCTGCGCTGGCGCAGCGCAGACGCGCACCTTTTGTTAGGAGCCTGTAGTGTATAACGTAAATTCATTGAATCGGATATTTCTCCAATTTAATGTAACATTTTAGAAAGAACAGCTCAGAAACTGAAAGGGGCAAACCCTCAGCCGCAGTTTGTCCATAAGAGCTGAGGGCCACACACCCTCACTTTTTGCCCCCAAAAAAGAATGCCTGTCAGGCTTTGCAAAGATCAGCCTGACAAACTATTTTTTTTTAAGGCCAGGCAGCCAGGAGCTAGACGTGCACTAAATGAGCAGGACACAGGTCAATGTGTATGTGGCCCCCCTGGCCGACTTAGTAAGGCCATACGGGTTTACCCCGATATCCTACGCTGATGACACCCAGCTGATGTTCCCCTTCAAAACCTTCTCACCTGCCCTGCAAAAATCCTTCGCGGAAGGCATGAGGGCTGTGTCATGCTGGATGGCTGAGAATTGCCTGCAATGCAACGTGGGCAAAACAGAGGTGTTACTGTTTGGGGAGGCAGCAACACTCTGGTCTGGGGATTGGTGGCCCACAGAATTAGGACCTGTTCCGGTCCCAAAGCAGACTGTCAAAAACTTGGGGGTGTTATTCGATCAAGCCTTGACTTTTAAACATCATGTCGACCAAGTTGCTGGCACCTGCTTCAGAGCCATTGGACTTTTGAAAAGGGTGTTTCCTTATATACCCGATGGTCACAGGAAAACCCTTGTCCAGGCACTGGTGATCAGTAGATTGGACTACTGTAATGGCCTTCTTTTGTCAACCAATGAAGGCCAATTAAAAAAACTACAAGTAGTCCAAAATACGGCGGCGAGGCTTGTTCTCAACCTTCCATCCAGAACTCCCTCCCGCCCTATACTAGCTAAACTTCACTGGCTGCCAGTGCGGCAACGCACAAAGTTCAAAATTCTGTGCACCATTCATAGGTCTCTGATAGGAAAGGGTCCTAAATATCTGACAAAAGCTTTCCTTCCCTACGTGCCAGGCCGATCACTTCGATCGAGTAATCGGTACCTATTACAGGTCCCTAAAATAAAAAAATCCCGCCAGGGAGGTCGCGCTCTGGCATATGCAGGACTCACCCTTTGGAATGCCCTTCCCCTTCAACTCAAACTCATCACCAACCACTTATCTTTTCGTAAAAACCTCAAAACCCACCTTTTCACCACCATTTAATCAGTTTGTGTTTTACCTTTCTGTTTATGACTAGCCCGGGGTTAAGCACTCTTGTTCCATCTTAAGCGCAGAGATATCCCTTCGGGGATCTATTCAGGCGCTATAGAAGCACATAAAATAAATAAATAAATAAAATAAGGTTGCCTGAGCTGAACTTTGCGGCGTTGAACTTGTCACAGCTCCTGTGGGCGTGGCATCTTCAGCCTGGCAAAGTGCCTCAAAGCTCTCCCCTGGTGATGAGGGAAAGCATCACTGATTGCTTCAGACTTGCTTGGAAGCTTCAGTTCTAAACCCTGAAGTGCCCAGGGCTGAGAATTAATCACTGACACCTCCTCACAGAGTGGGGTGGGTTCAGTAAATCTTACTGACCCAATCGCATTTTTAGACGAGAAGAGACTGCTGCCTTCCTTCACAATGAGGGGAAGCAGCTGGTCCAAAATTCCTGGGACCTCTGTTGCTGAGCTGCACAGGCAAGTGGGATTTAAAAAAAAAAATGTTTGACGCATGTGTGCATGCAAGAATACATGGGAGTGAGGGTTGCGAATGGATATGTGTGTGTGTGTATGTGTATGTGAGTATGTCACCCCCTTCTTCTTCTTCCACGGTTGCTAAAAATCTTGGGATAAAAATTGATAACACCCTCTCACTGAAATCCCAAATTACAGGTCTCACCAGCACTTGTTTTGGTCTGTTAAAAATGCTGCGCAAATTCCTTCCTCTGCTCCCTTTGGTCCACAGGCAGCTGACGGTACAGGCTTTAATTTGTTCCAGGCTTGATTACTCCAATGTCCTCTACCTTGGCTTGCCAGACTACCTCCTGCACAGACTTCAGGTAGTCCAGAATTCCGCGGCAAGGGCCATTTTTGGCTTACCCCTCCATGCTAGGGCATCGGAGTTGCTTCTTTCCCTTCACTGGCTTCCTGTCAGGAAGCGGATTACATTTAAGGCTCTTACATTGGCCCATAAGGCACTCCATTCGGTAGGTGCCTATTATATTCAGAAACGGCTTTCTTTCTATAAGCCCACTCGATCTCTTAGATCTGAATCTCTTGGCCTGGCAACTGTTCCACCCATTAGGAGAGTCAGGATAGGTGGCCGCTCGTTTAAACATCTCGCCCCTAAACTGTGGAACTCCCTTCCCGTCGATCTGCGCCGCATTCCCAATCTGCTGGCCTTTAGAAAGGCCTTGAAAACATGGCTTTACACTCAATAACTGGTATGTTTCCTGTTTCCTTATCTCTCTTTTCAGCCATGGGTCAGAAAGCGCCGGGACACTCCTTGGAGTAGCTGTGTGCTATATAAGACACCTATTAACATAACATAACATATGTATGCGAGTGTGTGTGAATGCATGGGTGTGAGTCAGTGTTTATGTGTGCATTTGTGTCCTATCCATCACCCTCCCTTTTATAAGTACTGGCCACTACTGCAAACTCTGCTCGCAGTTTGTAGTAGTAAAGTTTGAAAATAAAGCTGTACCTCAGAGAAATATCTGGTTAAATCAATTCACTTTACAGACTGTAGATGTGCTAGAAATGGACTTGTAGGTTGACTAGGGTGTAAGCCATGGTCAAGCAGCAAACACAATCCGAGCCAGGGAAGACACAAGTAAATCCTAAATGAATTGGTGCTAATCCTCTAGTAGCATGGCACAGAGCAGTCAGGCTTAACTTAGAGGCATGTGTAAAGTATTTGTGCAACACTTCAAACAGTAACGCAGTGAAAACACCACAAAAAAAGATTGTTCATCAGGTAAAAAAAATACATCTTGATTTAATAAGTATAGCAAGACCGAATGACATAAACCCAATAAGTAAAACTGGGAATATTGAATTTTAAAGTTTTAACTAACAATAGCGTCAAGAGCACAAAGTGCTATTGGGGATATCGGGTCGCGTGAGACCGGGATGAATTTCAGGCTGACCACAATGGAGACCGGGCTAGCTACAGGTTACCAGTTTGGCATTCTGAATCAATGTTAAATACTGGTTGCGGAGCGCTGCGTGGATACCCATTGAGGATTCATTGCACAGCAAAGGCAATGCATCTGTTCCAAGATACAGCAAGGCTGCAGTGTGAGGTCCTGTAGCATCGACGTAGAGGATCTGGTGTTGGGGCTTGCGATGTGAAGACCAGTGTTGAAGATGTGTTGCGCAATCGAGACAATATGTCGGTTCCAATGAGCGGTGAAGCTTCGTCATTGTCTTCGAGGCTGCCATTAACGGCGGATGCGTGAAGGTTACACTGGGAAAAGTGTTGTGCAGTGGCGGTTCCGAAGACGATGCATTGAACCCAAGATGCGGGTTGCAGCAGCGATGTGAGTTAATTGTGATGGGTCCAATTCCACAACGCACCAATGCATCAGTTCTGTTCGAGGATGCATCACTTAACCGAGCAGATGCATTGGTTCTGCTGAAGAATGCATCGCACTGCAGAGGATGCATCAGTTCCACAGAGAAAACACCTTAGACCCACTTCCAAGAGTCCAGGGCTGGGGTGGTTTCACTTTGCAGGGTAGATTCATAGATGGCAGAGTCCCTAAGACTTCCGATCAGGAGACCAATCAACTATCCCTTGGAGTCGCTCTGGGTTCTGGGTTCAATGATGCAGGTCTAGTCCTTCTCGCCCAGGCAGAGGGCAACAGGCAGCAGGTCAGAACAGGAAAGCAGAAGTCCAGCAGAGTGCAGTCCAGCAGAGTGGTAGTCCTTCAGCAGCACAGCAGCATTTCTCCCTGGCAGAGTATCCACAGGTTCGAAATGTACTGTAGTGGTGGTGTCTGAGGTCCAGTACTTATACCCAATGATGCCTTGAAGTGGAGGAGACTTCAAAGACAGGCTTTTGTAGTGCACAGAGGCCCTGCCCTTCCTGCCCCGGATCGTGACTCACTACAGAAGGGTATACAGCCCTTTGTATGCAGACAGGAAACAGCCTATTCAGGTGTAGGTGAGGCTGTGCTCAGCCCCCCCATCCTTCCAGGAGGGCCCTTCAAGTCATACCTCAGCTCCCATTGTGTATGGCTATTAATGGTGCAGGGTTTTTGTTAAAATAAAACCTGCTCAAATTGAACCCTCAGTAACATTTATTAACAGTGTGCTGTGAAAAATAATGTGGTAAAGTGGACTAACGCGAAAAAAAATGCTATTGCGTAACCACATTGTAAAGCACTGGACTGGGCCGCAAATGTTTTTGGACAAAATGAAAATAAAAATACTAATGCTGCTTTTGTGCACGTTATTAACGTTTGCTAGGAAAATAATATTTAACATGGGGTGGGCATGGATAGATGCAGCATTGGGTTGGTGCGTAGTGAAAAAGCATTACAAGTGAATAATAATGCCTGTGTTTGTTTTCCATAGAAGCACGGTTTTCTGTTCTGCATGAAGTTATGGGGTTAATGGAATAAAAAAATAAATGCTTGAAAAATAAAAATTCGAAAGCAAAGGGAAAGGTGGACAACGATTGTCCTTCAAGAATCCTGAGTTCCTGCCAAGAACTTTGCGTGAAAAGGCAATTTTATTGATCAAGTGGAGGAAACGCTTCCCCTGGAAAGGCACGAGCGGCACAAATGTTATACAAAGTTTGCTACATAACTGGCATGAAGGAAGAGAACATTTTGATAGTGGCTTGAATTGTCTTTCTTGGGGTGGAAGCTGACGTGATGAATAAATAAAATAATGTGACATTTAGGGCCATATGTATCATCAACCTGATCTGCGATTCTCAAATAGCGATTTTTAAGAAATTGCATTTTTTTGGCGATTTCCTAAAATTCCTTAATTGCTATTAGCAAATTGCTGAGATTCTTCCTGGCTGTGCACGTCTAAGGCTACCCTGCCACCTTCATTGGAGCACAGAGCAGCACTACCAGGACCAGACTCCGCCCACCTGGGCGCGCTGCACAGACCATGCCTGATCAGCAGCTGCACCCCAAGACTGCACATGCTGATGGCCCTATGTTTCAGATGAGAATCTCCTTGTAGCACTCTATGGGGACTCAGGGGTCTTCTCTGTACGCTGACTCAAGATGCATGAATGACCCATTGGTCCGCGCGTTCCTCTTTAAGAAATCAAAGTATGTGGGCGGGACCACCTCTATTCAGACATTCTAGGCAGAAGGGACTGATGGGAGCTCCCCATGGGTCTCCCCATTCATCCCACATGGCACCAATACCTGTTGCTTTCACTTTTCAGCTCACCTGGTCAGCCATTACCTGAGTACGGACAACGTAAAGCGACAGCAATGCCCCACAACCGCAAATGAAAAATTGTTCTCCAGTCGTGAGCAGTCAGCAGCAGAGGGTAAGAGAAAGATGAATTTTCAGAGATTTTTATAATCCTTGACATAAAAATATGGTTGAAAAGGATGCATAGGCAATTTTCTAGACTCCTACTTTTTTTTTCTTATTTAGTTTTCTGTTATAGCAGACACAAATCTCCATCACAGGCGACATCCGCTTACCTTATCGGGCCCAGACTAAACTACAAAGAGGAAAGCCAGGATAAAAATTCATCCAGCCGAAAAATATTGTGCCCGGAAAGAAGGGTGCCAGATGGCCCCTCCCTGGAATTCTGTATGAACCATAGCTAGATAGGGCTGTTCCATGTTCTCAAGAACATCCGTTCTTCCCAATATGAAGTACCACTGAGCCACCAGGAGAAGAGGCGCTAACACGTCGTACCAAGGATGTGGCATAACTGCCAGAGCTGCCGACTGAGGAGCTGGGAAACCAGGGGGAATATTTACAAGGAGCTAGTCATTTTTTGACGCAGCTACTCCGCAATCAGTGCTCCACACCGCTCCATAATTACAATCTGACACATTGGGCCCAAAGCATCAGTTTGAGGAGGCCTGAGCCACATTATATCTGCACCAGTTATAATGTATGCAGGGTAGGCATTCCCACGTTAAAAGCCACGTAGAACTGACGCAGTGAAATTTACAACTTTTCACTGCGTCACTCTATGACTTGACTGCGTCAAAATCCCTACGCCTTCTCAAACCAGGCGTACGGTTTGACGCAGGGTTTGTAACATGGGATTCGCCTCCGTGTTCTGACGCGCTGCTGGAGTTGCATCAGTCTTACGACCAATTCCAGCTATGCGTCACTTTAGCATCAAAAGATGCGTCAGAATTTAGGACTCACCCATGAATCCTTGCGCCATGGAGCACAGTATTGTGTCAGTTCTTGTAAATATGCCCCCAGGTTCGAGTCTCGGCATCGGCTCAGCATCCTGTGACTCTGGGCAAATAATTTCCCTGGGCCTACCAAAAAACGAATGTCTCCATGAGTAATGTAAGCGGTGCTCATGTAAAGCGCTCCAATACCTTGTCGGGTCGGTGCTACATAAAACTGCAAAAAATAACAGTAAATCCTTTTCTGCTCCTGCAGCCTGAGCTCTGCAATGCCGAGTGGGCCATTGTGTCCTAAGGGACCAAGATGCAAAAAGTCGCTGGGGGCCCATCTGCCTCCCACAAACCCTCAGGATTCTAATAGCGAGCAGCCGCGGCCGGCAGTGGGAGTACCTGCAGGGAGGTGACGTGGGGAGGGGGAGGTGAAGGGTGGGGGGGGTAGTAATGTATGGATAATGGAGTTTTACAGGTAAGTAAACATTTAAATAAATAAAACGAATTTCGTTGAGTGCACTGCATCCCCAAATGCAAAAAGGGTAGCAACCTACTAAGTTTGTTAGCGCTGAAGGAATAGGTAGCTGTGGTCCTCTCGTTTTGACAGATACACGCGTTGTCGACACTGATAAATTGAGCGTTGTAATCTGCGGAAGGTGCCAGAGTCAGCTCGACCTAAGAGATGGAGATTAAAAAGAACACCCCCTCAATGATTAGCTTGTAAAATGCTCGGAGGGAGTAATCCTTTCCTGCCTTGCACAGCCCGCCAGGAGAAACTTACAAATGCACATTGCTCCTGATAGTTAAAGGCCGTGACCTTGAGAATACAGTCTTCTCCTCGGACCAAGGTGGGACCCATGTTGTAGTCAACGAAAAAGTACTGGAAGACGGTGAGACCCTTGGGCTCGTCCAGGGCGCCAAATCCGCTGGTGTAGGAGTTGCAGGGCACATCGCATACCCATGTTGTGATGGTGTCGGGCACCTTTCTCGATAGTTCCGCTCTACCAGCAGAGCTAATACAAAAGATAAAACAAAGAGAACTGATGAAGGGGAGTTCAATACTCCAACTTCTACACAATCAAAACTCCACTTGCAGTAATAAAATTAAGGGTGGGCGTAGTTCGCGAAGTAGCACTACACGTAGCTACGCAAAGTGCAGTTCGCACTACGTGAGCTTCGCGTAGTACTAAGCGAACTGCGTAGTAGCATGTTCGCACTGTGCAAGATGTTGTTTTCAATGATTGCACAGTGTGGATAAGCATCTGGCACTGTGCAATCATTGAAAACGGCATCTTGCACAGTGTGAGCTGTTCTTTTCTGTCGCTCGAGTAGATTTTTACTCAACGCGGACTGGTAGTTTCTCATCGCGAGCGGTAGTGAGCATACGCGACCACCCGCAGTGAGAAACCTGACCTCCCCGCGTTGAGAATCTCGCCGGGAGGTTTATTTTCTATGCTCGCGATTGGCAACTTGATGTTGCTGATTGTCAACAAGGAAAAAGTCTTGCGAGAATGTCATTTTGCTTGCTCGTGGTCGCCAACCTGACGCTGAGGACCGCGAGCAAGCAAAAAATGACCGCTGCACTACGCTACGCATGTTTGCACTGTGCTACGTGCAGTTCGCGTAGTGCGAAGCTGCGCAAACTTCGCAAACTACGAGAGCGTAGCGTAGTGCTTTGCCCAGGGTTAAATAAAATACAAAAAAACGAACATATTCTAAAAGATAGTGCTGAAAACAGCAACCTGAGCTGCAAGGTACCAGCAGTTAGGCAAGAAACGCTCCCCCCCAAACAAACATCTACCACATGCAAAATCAGGGGAGCCCTGAAACACCCACCACATGGACAGCATCACTACCTACGATCATCACAACTTCCATAAAAATAAAAAATAAAAAACAGGACTACAGAAAATAATGGCTCGCAGGGGCAGATTTACAAGCCCCTTGCGCCACTTTTGGGTCACTTTTCCCATGTTAAAACAGATGCAAAAGTGGCGCAAAGGGCTTGTAAATATGCCCCGCAGTGCGCAACTGGCACCCCTGGATAGGATAATAGGGTCAAGAATGAAATTACTCAAATTCGCAACAAACAAGCATTGGCAAAGTCAACAGATTGGCCCTGCAAAGCTGGCGCTATGGTCATCCTATTGCAGGCATATGCTATAGAAATTAGAAGAAAAAAAATCAGAAAATATGCTGCTGTCTGTGCTTGACACCTACTCCACTACAGATGCTGCGAGAACCCTGCAACATGCACTTAGGTAAACGGATTGCCACCCGCAGGCCTCAGTTTGACTGCTTGTTCAATTCCAACACCTCATAGGTGCACGTGGGAATAACGTCATGAATGGAGCACAAGGCAGCTCCTACGCAGGGATACTCAGAACCCCAGTCATTGGTAGATGTTGTTATTGGGCACCTCGAATGCATATTTTGCCCCATAGAGTATGTATATGTACTTCCAGTCTGCATTTTCCTCTTTTTTCATTTGAAAACTGGCACCTGTGGAGCTGTACAATGTCATCAAATGAGTCTTGTAGCCTCGCTGGAAGTGACATGCTGGTGCCGGTGACGACAGATCCTTCTAACTGTGATTCCACAGTCACCGGATCTAGAGATGCTGAGAACTGGTCTCAGTTTTTGTGAATGATTTTAAAAAACAAATCTTCAGATTTTGAAACATGCTATTGGCCAATTCTCAAGATTTGAGCCCCGTGGCACATGTCACTGCTTATGTTTTTTACAGATCTTCATGCGTGCGTGTCCATAGCGTGGATGATGATCCCTGCTAAGCTTAGGCACCCTGGGGTACTCGGTGACAAAGACTACAATGTTCGTGGTCCCACCGACAGGCAAATCAAAATCGCTCTCGAAGTCGAGGACTTGTCTCAGAACTAGGAGGCATATTTTCAGTGGCCAGAGATAACTATCGCTGTCCGCGTTTAGCAATAGATTTTTTATCGCAGGAAATTATCGCCATGCTGGCTCTGTGTCAACAACGCATAGCGCAATGGCGATAATTATTCCTGCGATAACGGTGTTTTCCATGGATCATCGCTGGTTTTCCAGCGACGTTCAATGGAAAACGGCGATAACACCACAGGGTCCTATCAGCATAATTCACCCCCTATGTTGTGAATAGGTAAGTCTGGATTTTAGCAGATGTTAGTTTTTGGCGAAAACCGCGGTTTTCGCCAAAAACTAACATCTGCTAAAATCCTGAGGGCCAGTGACACCCACTTTGCATCTCATTAGCGATGTAAAGCGATGCGTAGGTAAAACGGCTGCTAACATGTGCTAATGCATGTGAGCACCGGCTTGCAAATAGGGCGATAAGATTATCTCTGCTTTTTTGGCTTTCAAAGCCAAAAAAAGCGGTGATAAGGCCCTTGTTAATATGTCCCTAGGTTTCCTTCCTCTTAGAGGAAACAAAAACCTAATTAGAACACCGCTCTTCTTGGCATCATTGTGAGACACCCAAGAGGGAAAAGGATCCCTCATTGTTCTTGTCAGTACTAGCGCCTTCATTGAAGCCTAAGAAGAGGTTCCTTAGGGGTCTGCCTCCGAAATTGAGCCTCCCAGGAGGTGAAGCTAGCTATCTTCTTGGTCCCTCTATATAGTATGTCCAATTCTGTCTCCAATGAGTCTATCGCACGGGCACCTCTGCCTTCCTGTGGTGCCATTTTAACTTTGGCATTCTTGGTCTCGACCTTATCTTGGTCTTGACCCCAGATACTGGCACCGTCAGCCGTCAACCTTTACCCCACCTTCCACAAGACTAAAGACACTTCAAAAATGATGCTCAAATTCAATGACTTTGGCAACAGTGTCCTCCGCGACCTTTCTTTGTAAAAATTTAGAAAATCCAGTTAGCAGCTAGGGAGAAGACAAAGCAATATGGATTGCGTGTCAGGTTACAATAGCCTATATACAGTTTACAAAGATATAGTTCCTAATGGGTGTAGATCTTCTATTAATAACTCTAAAGGGGAGATTTTTTATACGTGATATTAATAACACACTATTGATAGATCATATATCAGGAATGGTAATGTAACACCATACTGTGTTTGCTTCAGGCCTCTTCCAGTGGATCCCCAGTAATAGACCTATTTTGATTCTACTCCTCTTCCCCCACCAGCCAGGCAAACACCTCCTCCAAGATTAACACAACCAGGTACATGTCACTTAAGGACATGTACCTTAAGTGTGTGACATGTTCTGGTAGGGACAAACAGCCATTTTGGTTTCCCACTACTGTGAGACTGCCCTCCCATAGGAATGCTTTGGGGGTTCCCTGATAAGTGTTTCAGTGGTAAATCCTGATATGAGAGGAACTGCGTGGTCCAGTTTGGTATATTCGGAATAGTGATAATAAATGCTATGCAATGGTGTGCGCAGATTTATTATAACTATTTTAGAAATGCCACTTTTAGAAGTTTATGAATGGGGGGGTTTTGTCCTACGGGTCCTGGCTGGACTACAGTATTAGAAGAAAAAGGAGAGGTGTCAGGGCTCGAGTTTATAACACCAAACTTATTTATTCAGCTGGTGTGAACCTTCCTTCCAATGATTCAGGAGGGTATGTATTTGTCATACATTAACTTAATCCAAGTACATTTAATCTTTGTACAATTCTTAGAGTGAAGAAACATTCCTTCAACTGTGGACACATTTTAAACACATTTTTACATCCATTACAGTGCTTTCAATATATTCAAACACAAAACAAAGCAGAGAAAATTTTTCATCAATATTTACATTTCAAATAAAGAAAAAGAGCTATGAATCAAGTACACCTAAGCTCATTCAGGTACATTTGTTTATGAAATAGATTGCCCTATATTTATGTGTGCGTCGTTTTTAGACAGCCAGATAGCCGACGCGTTTCCAAACCCTTCTTTAATCACTGGGGTTCTTCATCAGGGCTGGGCTGTGTACCTATGGTGTAAGATTTAAGGGACATTTAGTATCTCCTTTTCCCCAAACTGCTTCATCCAATTAAAAAACAGGAAAAACCTTGCCATTGATTTTACCTGGTCTCGCATGAATGTTGTGAGCTGTTTTCTAGTTGGGGCATCAAGTAAACCTTAAACTTTCACCACTACCTGTAGGAATTAGAGGTAGGGACAAAATGTAAGATTTTAAACTTCTTTACTACTTCCTATCTCTAATCTACTTATGAGGCACTGGCACTTACTTGTGTGTGTGATCGTGTTAATCCTTCACTACATCGGTGACCTTTTCTAGAAGTTTGGTGCGCGTTCCGCATGGGTAATTGTTCTGTGAAGTCAGAAGTTAAATATCAATTTGTGTCCAGAAAAACTGCTATACTTATGTATGTGACGGTTGTCTGTTCCGCTTACTTGTACGTGTTGCGGCGAGGGACCCACGCGTTGCTATATTTAGTGCCTGGTTGTTCAATTATCCACTTGGCGATACTTCAAAGTTCTACAATGAAAGGGGGGGGCACAACATTGGTTGCCGTTACTGCGCGGTCACGTTTTATTTAGTTTAAACCTTCGGTTTATATACCGAGGGAAACTTACCCTGTATTGTGTCTACGGGTGCCGCATCCTGGGGTCTGCACGCTGCGTGACTCTCACTCCATTTGCCGATGTTCGGAAAGGATTCCAACGCTCAGCAGAACGCGGTTTCCCATTTAAAAATGCTGCTCGGCATTGTGGGATATGTAGTTTTAAGGATTTTTTGGCATTTGTTTACATAATGGCATTAAAAGATGTAGTCATTGCTACAAGTGCAGTGCTCTGATTCTCATCTCATCAGAGTGTATTAGTTTTGGGGATAGGCGGGGTTCACAGGGGCCTCAATAGTTAGACCTTTGTAATTCGGACATTTCGTTCAGGCCATCAATCACGCAATTAAATTTTAGAATTAAATATGCTTCCTTTTGGAGTAACATGGTATCGATATTTCCTCCTCTTGGGGGGATTTTCATTGCTTGTAGTATGGTCCATTTAAAGTCTGTCTCATTGTGACTATGTTCCACAAAGTGCTGGACCATGGGTGCGGACAGCACTTTGTTTTTAATTCTCGATCTGTGTTGGGCTATTCGTTGGTTAGCTCTTTGTGTGGTTTTCCCTATGTACAGCTTGGGACAAGGGCACATGACTGCGTATATGACGTTGGTCGTTTTGCAGTTTGAGAATCCTTTGTGTATCCATTTTGTGTTATTGAATAAGAACTCTTCACCTTCAATTGTGTTGGGGCAAGAAACGCACGAGCCACATTTATGGTGGCCGGTTACGGGAGGTAGTTTCCATAAAGTGCGCAGGTCAGTTTTGGCTTGGCTGGTGCCCAGATCGGCTCTAACTATGTGCTGTGCGATACTTCTATTCTTCCTTAGGGCAAACAATGGCTCCTCCATTGGAACTTCCGAGTTCTTGATTAAATGCCAGTTCTTTCGAATGATTGATTTTAACTTATTCGTGTAAGGCCCAAAAGTGGTGACACATATTGGCCTCTCGAGGGGTTTGATTTCCTTCATTGGATTCAGTAATTCCTCCCTTGGGGTGTTCCATGCCCGTGTGGTGGAATGTTTCAAAAGTTTATGAGGATAGCCTCTCCGTTGCAATTGATCCCTTAGTATCTCCGAATGGATCAAGAAATCTTCCTTCCTGGAACAATTTCTTCGGATTCTCAACATTTGTCCGTAGGGCAAATTGGATTTTAGACTTTTGGGGTGATAGCTTGCATAGTGCAGGATCGTGTTTTTATCGGTATCTTTGCGGTGCAAGGTAGTTGTCAATTTGTTATCATAAGGAAAAACCACCACATCGAGAAAAGTCAAAGATGTTTTGCTGTATGTTACTGTGAACTTTATGTCTGGATGTCTAGTGTTGAGCCACTGATGGAATTGGGTAAGCATTTCTTCAGACCCTTTCCACTGACACCAGATGTCATCAATGAAACGATACCATTTGGTAATATTCTGTTGGAAAGGATTATTCCGGTAGATGTAACGCTCCTCGTACAGGGACATGAAGAGCACCGCCATTTCTGGGGCATAAGGACACCCCATGGCGGTGCCCTTCACCTGCACGTAGACCGTGTCCAAGAACCGGAAGTAGTTCCTTTTGAGTGCTATTCTCGCCAAGTCGATAATAAAGTCCGTGGGGACTCTATGTGGTATTATCTCGACACACGACCCAGACCACATATATTACCAAATGGTATCGTTTCATTGATGACATCTGGTGTCAGTGGAAAGGGTCTGAAGAAATGCTTACCCAATTCCATCAGTGGCTCAACACTAGACATCCAGACATAAAGTTCACAGTAACATACAGCAAAACATCTTTGACTTTTCTCGATGTGGTGGTTTTTCCTTATGATAACAAATTGACAACTACCTTGCACCGCAAAGATACCGATAAAAACACGATCCTGCACTATGCAAGCTATCACCCCAAAAGTCTAAAATCCAATTTGCCCTACGGACAAATGTTGAGAATCCGAAGAAATTGTTCCAGGAAGGAAGATTTCTTGATCCATTCGGAGATACTAAGGGATCAATTGCAACGGAGAGGCTATCCTCATAAACTTTTGAAACATTCCACCACACGGGCATGGAACATCCCAAGGGAGGAATTACTGAATCCAATGAAGGAAATCAAACCCCTCGAGAGGCCAATATGTGTCACCACTTTTGGGCCTTACACGAATAAGTTAAAATCAATCATTCGAAAGAACTGGCATTTAATCAAGAACTCGGAAGTTCCAATGGAGGAGCCATTGTTTGCCCTAAGGAAGAATAGAAGTATCGCACAGCACATAGTTAGAGCCGATCTGGGCACCAGCCAAGCCAAAACTGACCTGCGCACTTTATGGAAACTACCTCCCGTAACCGGCCACCATAAATGTGGCTCGTGCGTTTCTTGCCCCAACACAATTGAAGGTGAAGAGTTCTTATTCAATAACACAAAATGGATACACAAAGGATTCTCAAACTGCAAAACGACCAACGTCATATACGCAGTCATGTGCCCTTGTCCCAAGCTGTACATAGGGAAAACCACACAAAGAGCTAACCAACGAATAGCCCAACACAGATCGAGAATTAAAAACAAAGTGCTGTCCGCACCCATGGTCCAGCACTTTGTGGAACATAGTCACAATGAGACAGACTTTAAATGGACCATACTACAAGCAATGAAAATCCCCCCAAGAGGAGGAAATATCGATACCATGTTACTCCAAAAGGAAGCATATTTAATTCTAAAATGTAATTGCGTGATTGATGGCCTGAACGAAATGTCCGAATTACAAAGGTCTAACTATTGAGGCCCCTGTGAACCCCGCCTATCCCCAAAACTAATACACTCTGATGAGATGAGAATCAGAGCACTGCACTTGTAGCAATGACTACATCTTTTAATGCCAGTTCTTATTCAATAACACAAAATGGATACACAAAGGATTCTCAAACTGCAAAACGACCAACGTCATATACGCAGTCATGTGCCCTTGTCCCAAGCTGTACATAGGGAAAACCACACAAAGAGCTAACCAACGAATAGCCCAACACAGATCGAGAATTAAAAACAAAGTGCTGTCCGCACCCATGGTCCAGCACTTTGTGGAACATAGTCACAATGAGACAGACTTTAAATGGACCATACTACAAGCAATGAAAATCCCCCCAAGAGGAGGAAATATCGATACCATGTTACTCCAAAAGGAAGCATATTTAATTCTAAAATTTAATTGCGTGATTGATGGCCTGAACGAAATGTCCGAATTACAAAGGTCTAACTATTGAGGCCCCTGTGAACCCCGCCTATCCCCAAAACTAATACACTCTGATGAGATGAGAATCAGAGCACTGCACTTGTAGCAATGACTACATCTTTTAATGCCATTATGTAAACAAATGCCAAAAAATCCTTAAAACTACATATCCCACAATGCAGAGCAGCATTTTTAAATGGGAAACCGCGTTCTGCTGAGCGTTGGAATCCTTTCCGAACATCGGCAAATGGAGTGAGAGTCACGCAGCGTGCAGACCCCAGGATGCGGCACCCGTAGACACAATACAGGGTAAGTTTCCCTCGGTATATAAACCGAAGGTTTAAACTAACTAAAACGTGACCGCGCAGTAACGGCAACCAATGTTGTGCCCCCCCCTTTCATTGTAGAACTTTGAAGTATCGCCAAGTGGATAATTGAACAACCAGGCACTAAATATAGCAACGCGTGGGTCCCTCGCCGCAACACGTACAAGTAAGCGGAACAGACAACCGTCACATACATAAGTATAGCAGTTTTTCTGGACACAAATTGATATTTAACTTCTGACTTCACAGAACAATTACCCATGCGGAACGCGCACCAAACTTCTAGAAAAGGTCACCGATGTAGTGAAGGATTAACACGATCACACACACAAGTAAGTGCCAGTGCCTCATAAGTATATTAGAGATAGGAAGTAGTAAAGAAGTTTAAAATCTTACATTTTGTCCCTACCTCTAATTCCTACAGGTAGTGGTGAAAGTTTAAGGTTTACTTAATGCCCCAACTAGAAAACAGCTCACAACATTCATGCGAGACCAGGTAAAATCAATGGCAAGGTTTTTCCTGTTTTTTAATTGGATGAAGCAGTTTGGGGAAAAGGAGATACTAAATGTCCCTTAAATCTTACACCATAGGTACACAGCCCAGCCCTGATGAAGAACCCCAGTGATTAAAGAAGGGTTTGGAAACGCGTCGGCTATCTGGCTGTCTAAAAACGACGCACACATAAATATAGGGCAATCTATTTCATAAACAAATGTACCTGAATGAGCTTAGGTGTACTTGATTCATAGCTCTTTTTCTTTATTTGAAATGTAAATATTGATGAAAAATTTTCTCTGCTTTGTTTTGTGTTTGAATATATTGAAAGCACTGTAATGGATGTAAAAATGTGTTTAAAATGTGTCCACAGTTGAAGGAATGTTTCTTCACTCTAAGAATTGTACAAAGATTAAATGTACTTGGATTAAGTTAATGTATGACAAATACATACCCTCCTGAATCATTGGAAGGAAGGTTCACACCAGCTGAATAAATAAGTTTGGTGTTATAAACTCGAGCCCTGGCACCTCTCCTTTTTCTTCTAATACTTTTAGAAGTTGGCATTTCCTTGTGCTATGTGTCTGCCTGCCTGATGTAGATCGCATGTCTGGCTTTTGAGTGGCAGGGGCTGGTGAGGTGTGTGTGGCTCCAGGAGGGGCATGGTGAGTCAACACTAGGCTGAAAAGGGCATCTGCATTTGGAGTAGTGGGAGGAGTAGTCCCTGACCTGAATAGGCTGTGCTTGCCTGTGTGAATGCTGGTTCCACCGCCCTGTGGTGTGTCTGATGACGAGCCCCCACCTGACAAAGGGGAAGGGGAGCCTTGTCAACAAAGTGCTCCAATACCCCCCAGAACCAGCTTCGGCTGGTTCACCCAAGCCCCGTGCCAGGGGAGACAAAGCAAATATGTGATATAAATATAGGGGCTGTGACCCCATGAAAATGTGCTTTTGGGCTTCCAGAGGTCTGCTGCTGCTGGGCCTTAGGAGGGTCCGCCACGAGGGACTGCCTCCCAGTTGGAGGGCCCTGTGTGCTGGCCTGCCTGGGCCCAGCCTTTGCCTCCTGGAAATTTTACCTGAGCACCCTGTGTGCGCTAAAATTTCTCTCCCAGGACGGAGAGAGTGCTGGGGCTTCGCAGTGCAGTTCAACCTATTTAGAGGGAATCCCGACAAGGGGATTCCCAAGCATTTTGCTAAACAGAGCGGGAACCTACCCCACTTTATGCATATTTGAAAAGCGGGTGCCTACCCTGCATTGCCGCTTTTGTGGCAGGTGCCCACACCGCTTGTGTGCTTAATCAGTGGGTGCCCAACCCGCTGTGGTGTTTTATGCCGGCGGGAGCCCACCCAGCACTTCGCTGCAAGGAGATCTCACTGCCGCAGCCCGAATCCAGAAGTCAGGCACCCCCGCCTGACTGTGGGCGGGACAGTGTGCCGGAAGAGTGGTGTCGGAAGGTGTACGGGAGCCTACTCCACCTCCGTGACAGCAAGACAGCTTCTGTTGGTGGGCGGGAGCCTACCCGGCATTCCAGGACGTCCCAGGCCCAGAGAAGAAGGCCAGGGAGCCCTGCTTGTCTCCTAGAGGCTGGCGTCGGACAGGGGCCAGTCAAGGCACATTGCTGGTGCCTGTGGAGGAGACCAGAGGAGCCTGAAGAGCCCCAGTGAATAGGGGCAGACCAGAGCCGATTTAGCGCTCCCGGAGGCTCTGTGTTGCCGGTGCTCATTTCTCTCGGGGGCAATTCTGGTGAGAGTCCCTGTTTGGGGTCTCAAAGGCCGAGTTGGTACCAGGCCTCATAATTACAGCTGCACTGCACCAGTGCGGGCAGCTGCCACGTTGGGCACATTTGTTTTGAAGAGTCCCAGTGGGGGACTCAGGGCACAGGAGTGCCAGTGCCACTTTTCCTTGGGGGCATTTTTGGAGATGAAGGAGTGAGAAACACTCCCTAGCCCCAGCGCATTGGCACACTCTGCTTAGCTGCACTTGCAGCCATGCCCCGACACGTGGGACATAGGGCCAGTTGGTCTGGGGGTCATTTCAGTGTGTTATGCACCATGATTATTGCAGAATGTGGTTATGCTTGTGATGCCTATTGCATTATGTGATTTATTGCATACTGTGTTTGTGCTGCTGATTACGTCTGATCTAATGGGATTTATGCATCATGTGTTTATGTTGCTAAGGTGATATAGTGCTGCACACAGTATTTTACCAATAGTAACTGGTTGTGTTTTCTGAGATCATTATTTTACCAGTAGTTACTGGTTGTGCGTTATTTACTGCTTGTTACTAGTGCTTTCTAAAGGTTCTGACAGTGGCCAGATTGGCCCTGTCATGTGTATATAATCGTCTGTAAATATTACCTAGTGCCAGTTGGCAGACTTTATATTGTGTGGTTAGTATTCTAATGTGTTTTTCATAATGCAAAGCCTATTTTTATATAGCCTTGTGTGGAAGTTCTTTTGTGGGGTACCTAGTGTGTTGCTGCTGTGTGAGTGTGTTGCACAAACACTTTCCACATTGCTCTGGGATAAGCCTGACTGCTCAGGCCAAGCTACCAAGGGGGTGAACTTGGGTCGTCTTCAGCGTTTAACTCTTTTGCCTTGAATAAATTTGTGGTTTCAGTCTGGCTTAGGCGCAAGCCCTAGCCAACCAGAAATCTCATTTCTAACACAGCCCTAACATTGCTTTACTATCTACAACTTTTGCTAAAGGAGGTCAACATGTTGATGCAGAAAAATACTGTAGTGGAAGTTCCAGTTTGTCAAAACGGATTAAGAATTTGTTCCCGGTACTTTCTGGTTCAGAAAAAAGGACAGATAGAAGAGTTCAAACCCATTTTAGATTTAAAAATACCAAACAGATTTATACGAAGAGAAAAGTTAGGGATGGTTGCCCTTCATCAAATCAATCCCCAACTACATCAAGGGGACTACATGTGTGCTATAGATCTTCAAGATGCCTACTTCCACATACTGTTGGTAAAGAAACATCGAAAATTTCTACAATTCATTGTAGGCTCCAAGCTTCTTAAACACAGTGTCCTAACACTTGGTCTAAAGTCGGCTCCGAGGACTCTTTCGAAATGCATGGCTGCAATTGGAGTATATCTATGGAAACAAAATAGTTTTGTCTACCCTTACCAGGATGACTGTCTAATGAAGAGTCCATCCTCACCTCAGAAAACCTCTTTAAAACATTTCTAAATGTGTCTCGACCCTTTCTCAAATCTAGGTCAACAAGTCAATATAAGGAAATTAGCGACCTACCTGGCTAAAAAACAACTTCTTGGCTGTGCCTCGCACTAGAATAGTCACCTGGGGCGACAGGCGTTTCCTGGTTGCCGCCCCTAGACTCTGGAACACCCTTCCTGCACATATCCGAGCAAGTCCCTCCCTGTTCACATTCCGCAAACAGCTAAAGACTTGTTATTTGACCAATAGCCTTGTATATCTTCTTTACCCCAGTTGCTGATCCATCCCTTAATTAGCGCCGAGACGCCCACGGGTATTCGCCGCGCTCTACAAATGTCAATAAATAAATAAATAAATAAACTAATCTGGATCCTCAATCCACAAAAGTGTATCCTTTGGTGGAGAGACTCATCTGTCCATCTGAAGTGTCTGAATCTATTGAAAACTCATCTACCTACAGCACAACAGATATCGTCTGTTCTACGGCATCTTGTATATTTCTAGTTACTCATGCCGTCCTCATGCCAGACTCCACATGAGCCCACTTCAGCATTGCCTGGAGGATCAGGGGAATCATTTTTTGAACAACTGGGAACCGAAATTACCTTTGTTACAGTCTGCAATATAGTCTCCCACATGGTGGACCAAGTCAAGAATTTTTATGGTGGCGATTCCTTTTCATCAAGATCGCCCTGTTCAGACTCTAGTTCCAATGCCTCTCTCAAATGATGGGGTGCTCACATGAACCATTTGCAAACTCAAGGTTTCTTGTAGGACACAGAAACATCATAGCATATCAACCTCTTAGAATTCAGAGCGGTTTAACTACTGATGAAGTTGTTTCTTCCTGTGATAAAAATGAACTCCTTGTTGAATCAGAAGTACAATACAACAACAATGTATTACCTGAAGAAACCACTGTAGACCCTTCTCCCTTGAATCTCAGACCAAATGGAAATGGCTAATAGAAAGGAACCCACGAATTACAGCAGCACACTTTCCAGGTGTTAAAAATGAGGAAAAAGACTCCCACAGTCGTATTACTCAAGGCAACTTTGACTGGGTCCTAAATGATGAAGTATTAGAGGACATTGTAACAAAATGGGGTTTCCCCCACAAAGACTTATTTGCAAATGTAGAAAACAAAAAATGCCAAGATTCATCTCGAATTTTACCAATCAGGATTGAAAGAGAATGTCCTTTAACCGACTAGTTAAGGACAGGTTTTTACACTTGTGTGCCATGCAGTCAGGACCTCCTGTACAAGTTCGGAGGACAGATCCTTCACCCCAATCTTCCATCATTATGGTTGACCACTTGGCTCCTGAATTCCTACAGTATGGTCATTTAACCTTAACACAAGACTGTTTGGACATCTTACGAGAGTTCATCACCCTTCCACGAAATCCTATGCTTCTAAAGATATTTTGACTTTGGTGTATACAAAAGAACTTTGATCTAATTGTCAAGGAGAAGTGTTATTACCATATATACTTCATCTGGCAAGATGTAATTTACAATACTTGTCTGTTAAGGTTCCCCTTGGTGCTATGACTGCCTATAGGAAATCTCCTTTACGGATTCAGTGCACACTGTGACACTGGAACCAAGCTCTACCTGACTGAGGTGTCCTGACTAGGGTGCAAACGGTCCTGCATTGCTTGTGTTTCCGTTCAGGGAGAACCTGGCTTGGCAGTTTGGGATGTTCTGTTCCCTTGGGAACAGGGTCAAGACTGATTTGCATATAGCTGGGTCCAAATTGAGGTGGCAGGTGAGCAAAATAATGATGGACTGGGATGGGGCCCAAGTAATTACGAGTGGCTGAAATGAATTCAAGCATTGCACCCATCACCTTTTTGTATATTTTAGAGTGTCACCATCAAAGACATGATTCGCTCTAAGAGTGACAGGTATGCCGAGATGTGCGCTGTGTCACTGAAACCAAGTTATACCTGACTGATGAGCCCTAACCAGGGGGAAAGCATTACTGCGTTGTATGTGTTCCGGTTCACGGAAGAACTGGTTTGGAAATTCCGGTTGGACTGTTCCCACAGGAGCAGGGTCAAGACAAATTTGCATATAGCTGGGTCCAAACTGAGGTAGCATGGTGTACAAAATAACGACGGACTGGGAATTCATACCCGAGTTATTACGAGCGGCTGAGAATAATTCAGGGATGCCATCCATCACATTTTTGTATACTTTAGTGTGTTGCCCAAAGTGGGACATATATGCCCAGACGTGGGTCCTGTGCACACTGTGTCACTGGATCTAACCTATACCTGGCTGAAGATCCCTAACCAGGGTGAACCCGGTCCTGGGTTGCTTGTGCTCCAGTTCACGGAGGACCTGGCATGGCAGCCCAGGCTGGGCTGTTCCCACTGGAGCTTGGTCAAGACTGATTTGCACATGGCTGGGTCCAAACGGAGGTGGCATGGTATGCAAAATAACAATGAACTGGGATGCGGCCCAGGTAAGAGTGTCACCATCAAAGGCAGGCTGGTACAGGTGCTCAAGGACAGCAGCACCGACATGTGGTACTGCAACAAGCAGGACAGGGTGGGGTCTTGGGTCCTTTGTCACGAAACCACCTGGTGGTATCTTTAAAACTCAGTTGCAGGTGGATCACACATGACAGGTAGTATTGGGAGCCTTCCAGCAAAGAGGAGAACCAGCGCGGGTACGCACAGGCTGTGCAACCAGGTGCTTTATAAGCTTAAATCGATTGATTGACCATGGCTCAATCTTTTCACCACTGCTGAGAGCGTGCAATGTCAACAGGTTTGTGCTTTGGAGTTTCCAAAGCAGCTGTCTCTTGGAGATGCCATGCATGTAGAGTAGAGCGTGTGACTCCTCCATGGCTGCCCACATCTGCCTCTCCTGCTGTGAGTTCTAAAAAAGATGGAAAATGACCGGGCTCAAGTCATCCTAGTGGCATGGAATTGAGACAGGATTGTGTGTTTACTGGTCATTTCTTGCTTGCTCGCGGTCCTCAACGTCAAGTTGGGGACTGTGAGCAAACAAAATGACATCCCTGCGGGAGGGTGGCCAAAAAACCTCCTGGCGAGATTCTCAACGCTGGGAGGTCAGGTTTCTCATTGCGAGTGGTAGCGTATGCTCGCGACCGCACGCATTGAGAAACGTATAGTCTGCGTTGAGAAAGCTGCCCCTCGAGTAGAAATCTACTCGAGCGGCAGAAAACGACCGCTTGCACGGTGCAAGATCTGGTTTGCACTGATCGCACAGTGCGTACAAGCATCCGGCACTGTACAATCAGCATTTTGCACAGTGCACTACGCAGTTTGCATAGCTACGCGTAGTGCTACTACGTGAACTACGCCCATGGTTATCTTCTGTTGCAGCAGTAGGGCAGGGTGATGCCCCCGAGCCTGCAAAATCTGCATATCCATGCATGGGGAGTCAGCAGCGGCAGATGACCTCCTATGACCTGCTACCTGACGCCATTGAGGTCTCCCTCCAGAAAACCAGTGTACACCAGGCGTTGAGGCAAGTTTGTGGATTGGGGTATCACTCAGCAAAGTGACCCATTACAAGCAAATGTATCTGAAGGTTTATGGTTTGTTCTCCTCCTAGGCCAGCAAGGATTTGTTATGGGCTCTTTTAATGGCTACTTATATTTTTTCTTTTAATTTACAGTCCATGCGAGTACCTAATGTTTTCTGGTGTGAATCACAAAGTAGAAGAGTCACAAAACAAATCTACAGTAAGAAGAGATGTGTTTTTAGAGCTGAAAGAAACAGATTGTGGTTTAGCTCTGCATTGGTTGTTCGTGATCTGGGGTGTGATAACCAAGAAAATGAATCCTCCTGAGCATGCCCTGAATCCTAGGTCTGTTAACCTGAAAAGCAGTGGAGCGCAGTGGAGCGCAGTGGTCTGGTAGGGCAATATTTATTGATACCTATCAGCTCTTTCAACTTTTTTGCAGTTATCAGATCAGCCTTCGTTATTTAAACCTACTGTTGCGATGAGATTTCTGAAAAGTTTGCCTCATTTGTTTCCACCAAAACGCTTTGTTATGCCTCTGTGGGACTTGAACCTAGTCCTCACTTTTTGATGTGCACCCACTCTCTGCTGCTGCACAAATGCCCTTCAAGATTACTAACAATTAAGAGAATCTTTCTCATCATCGTAACTTTCGATAAATTATGAGAGAGTTGAAGGCTCTTCCTGTCAATCCACCTTATACCACTTTCTTCCCAGGTAAGTTGGTATTGAGGATCCAAGCTTCCTTTCTACCTAAAGTTGTCACTCCTTTTCATGTTCGGCAGGCTATAACCCTTCCAGCATTCACTGATCCACCTCATCCCTCCAAGGAGGAGAGATCCATCATTTAGAACCAGAAAGGGCGCTAAGCTTTTATATTGATCCTACTGAGGAACATAGATAGACACTAAGCATGTTGTAGAGTTTTCCAGAACAAAGAAAGCAAGACAGTGCAAAAACCCCTCTCTGGATGGGCTGCTCTCTGTATAAATATTCGCTGGGCACTGGTGAAGAAGCAGCTCCCGAAGGCTTACGGGCTCATTTCCACCAGGGCCAAAGCTGATGCCACTGTGCTAGCACCTGGAGTGTGTGTCCTGGACACCTGTCAGGCTAAAAAGTGAGCTTTGGTTAACCAAATACTACTCCCTCAACAGGCAGGTCCAAGGAGGGGTATTTCTCCTGCTCAGACCTGCGTGACCTCTTGATCTGGGCCAGTCCACAGACCCACCACCTTGGGAGGAACTGGTATTGTATCTATTCACAGGGTGAGTGATCTGAAGACAGAAGTATCCATCAGAAGAACAAGCTACTTACCTTTGGTAATGACCGTTCTGGTGGATTCTTTATCTAACTGCAGTTTCCTCAGTGACCCTCCCACTTCTCTGTTCTGTGACTTGGACTCTTTTGCATCTAAAAAAGGACCCATTCTAGAGATCTACATACTGGTCATATCCACATGTAGTAAATATCTGTCCATTAGGGAATTGAAGGTAAGGGAAAGTAAATGTCACCTTATCATTTCTGAGCTGGGATGGTGCAGTGAGATAAATAACGGTGATGGATCAAGCCCTGATCTTTGGACTGGGTAAGAGTGGTCTGCTTAATTCAGACACTCTGTTCATCACCACCCCCTTTTCTGAATCGTTTTTGGCCACTATAGTTGTGGCAGGGTATACTCAGACATGAGTCCCTTTCTCACTGCACCATCAGGATTCAAGCAAGCCGGGCCGAAGACGGCTGAAATGCCAGAAACCGGTCCCCGGTAGCTTATCTCCTTTCTGGTGAAGAATTGGCTTGGTAGTTTAGTCTGCCCTGTTCCCATGATGCACTGGGCCAGGGACAGACTGATTTGCATATAGCCAGGTTCTGAGCTGGGATGGGGCAGTGAGATAAATAACGGTGATGGATCAAGCCCTGATCTTTGGACTGGGTAAGAGTGGTCTGCTTAATTCAGACACTCTGTTCATCACCACCCCCTTTTCTGAATCGTTTTTGGCCACTATAGTTGTGGCAGGGTATACTCAGACATGAGTCCCTTTCTCACTGCACCATCAGGATTCAAGCAAGCCGGGCCGAAGACGGCTGAAATGCCAGAAACCGGTCCCCGGTAGCTTATCTCCTTTCTGGTGAAGAATTGGCTTGGTAGTTTAGTCTGCCCTGTTCCCATGATGCACTGGGCCAGGGACAGACTGATTTGCATATAGCCAGGTTCTGAGCTGGGATGGTGCAGTGAGATAAATAACGGTGATGGATCAAGCCCGGATCTTTGGACTGGGTAAGAGTGGTCTGCTTAATTCAGACACTCTGTTCATCACCACCCCCTTTTCTGAATCACCTTATCATTTCAAGCACTTTTAAAGTTTATACATTAGAATTGCTTTGTGCTCTGGTCATAGGTTGTCCGTGAACTAATAAATGGCAAAGCTATAACTCCGCACCATATCTTGAAAAATCAAAAAAATATAACAACATTTATATTAATTTATTGAATATCTGCAAAAATAAAAATATAGATGGTTAAAAAAAAAAAAGAAAATGGAACACTAGTGTGATGAGTCCTTGGTGGCAGTCATATTACCAGAAACATATCCCTTCTTGCTTGCCTCAGAAGTACTTCCCTGCTCTCCCTCCACCTGTACAGTCCCAGTTACTGCATTAACCCTGCCAATATCCCAAATCAACTTGCAGTTGAAGAGTTATTTGTACCCTCGAGTTGTCGCTGTTTCACGACTGACCCTCCCCGACGCTGAACCAGGAAGAAGAAGGTTAGATTAAAGGTAATTGTAGTAAAAATTGTTAATTAACAGCAACAATACCAATGACGATTATAATATAAATGACAATTATAAACAATAAAAATAAGGAGACTCAAATGGTATTAATAATGGTACTAATAATAGGAGTGTGAAGGAAGGAGATGAAAGGAAGAAGGAAGGAGGAAGATGTAGGAAGAGGTAGATGGGAGGAGGTGCTGGATGAAGCATTAGGAGGAGAATAAGCTAAAGAAATTAACAGAGAAGAGGGGAAGGAGGAGCAAGGAGTGGGGGGAGAAGGTGGGAAATAAAGGAGGAGAAATGGGGAGAAGTGTACAGAAGAGCAAGGAGGATGGATGGCAAAAAGAAGAGAAGAACAAGGGAGAACGAGGAACGAAGAAGGAGGTGGTGGACCGCAGAGGAATGATTTCAGAAGATGTCACATCTACTTACTTGACCTTCACTATCTCATACATCCACGTCTGCGCGAAGTTCGTTCGAACACTTTCGACCACTGCGCCAGCAAAAGCGCCATCATTTGCTAGTAACACGGTGCTTCCTAGGGCAGACAAAATAATGCTGTGACCTCCTGCTACCAAAGAAGGCTATGGGGGATGTCAGAACTTCCCCCATCATTGGCTTCAATCACAGTTCACATTCATTCAAAGTTCTTCAGTGGTGGAGAGGTGGACTCTGGTGGAGAGGATGGCCTGAGACCTAAAGCTTGCAGACATGGCTGGTGGATGCACTGCTAGTAGGGACATAAGCACAGTGCCCATTAGGGAGATGAATGATATCCAGCAAGAACTTCAAGGCACCACAGTAATAAAGTAACCTGCACAACTAGAGGGTTGCGATGACCTCTAAAGCCTGGAATGTCTGTTTCTCACATTGCTTCAGTGTGGAATTTGTGTTGCCTTTGATTTTCATGGAGGGTCTTCTAGAGTTTGCTTGGATTTCTGAGTACCCCAGCCAACCAATCAGGACTCTCCATTTCAGTTCACAGGATACAACACATCTTCCCCTTTTTAACAAACAGAGAGACACCAACAGAGCAGCAAACACTGGGAGAAGTAAGAAACTCCAAACAAAAAACATGTAAAATCAAACCAACACAAATTCTGCATTGTCTTGCACTTTCTCCAGCTGGAAACCACCTTCGAAACAATTGCTTACAGGATTCTAAAGCGATGCTCTAATAAGGACTGTGCAGGGTCCAATATTCCTTGATAAACATTTGAGCAGATCCACCGGAATTATGCGATTCGGCAACCGTATAATTTCCCACATAATTGCAGGTTTACCGTATAATGCATCCTGTGCTGCATAATCTGCAGGTTTTAACAAAACAATATCAAGCTCAAAACAGATCAAAAGTTACTAAAAAGGCAACACAACTTGTCTCATGGAGGAAGGCCCTTCACAAAAACTGACTGGACACCTTTCACTTAGCTGCTCATTCGTGTTTAGGTGTAAACGGGTACTAATGAGGCTAAACCTTCACCCACACAGGGTAAAACATAGGTAAAATGACACAATAATGAAGTAATGCTATCATAAAATGTGCTGCATTACGTCGTATAAATTGATATTACTTGCCGCATAATGTAGTGAAAGTCACCACATAATTTGGTCCTTGTCTGCTGCATAATTTCAGTGGCCTATGAACTTGAGGCAGTATCAAATGACTCACCGGTAGATGCATCAACGTTGTCATTTGCGATTCTTTATTTGCGAAAAATAAGGAATCGCAAATAAGGAATCGCAAATGGCAATGCATCATTTATTTCGCAATTTTATTGAGATTCGGTAAAAATCGCAATTTTTACCGAATCGCAATAAAATTGCGAGTTTCAAATAGCGATTTCGCAATTCCCATTGATTCCTATGGGCCAAAAGGCCCATAGGAATCAATGGGAATTGCGAATTCGCAATTTGGAACTCGCAAATTGTTAATGCATTCCATGGGTGCAGGGGGGGGTCCAAAGGAACCCCCCCTGCACCCCTGAAATGCATTTTAAAGTGCATGTTACACACGCACATGTCCTAAGGACATGTGTGTCTGTAACATGACAGTGTTTTAAAATGCATCTTTGGGCATTTTGACACATTTTTGCAAATTACCACGAGGTTCAATTTCGTGGTAATTTGCAATCCCTAATTGCGAAATCGCATTTTTAAAAATAATCATGCATTGCTTTTAAGGAATCGCAAATTTGCGATTCCTTAAAAGCAATCGCATTTTTGGAATTCGCTAAAAAAAGCGATTTTCCAAAAATGCTTGATGCATCCCAGAAACCAATTTAGGAAGGAACGGCCGAATTTTGCGATTCGCACCGTTTGCACTTCCTAAAAAGGTTGATGCATCTAGGCATCAGGGCCATATGTAGGAATCCTAAATGCGCTCGCAAATGCTGAAATTCGCAGAAAGTCAGCATTTGCGATCACAATTAAGGCAGTGTGCTATGTAGCACACAAAAACCTACATGCAAAATAAGGAATCACAAAATTTGTAATTCCTTATTTTGCTATTGCATTTAAGGAATCGCAAATTGCGATTCCTTAAATGCAATGTAGGAAGCAAGTTGTGCAAATTTTGGCTTAAGGATTTGCAAAATACTACCAACTTCAGGTTGGTGGTATTTTGCGATTTCTTAGAAAAACGCAATTTTTGGCATTTTTCAAAGTGCCATGTGGCTCACATACATGCCCTTAGGGCATGTATGTGGGCCACATTTGCACACATGTTAATTTCAGGGGTGCAAAAGGGTGTCCTATTGACACCCTTACAATGCTGAAATTGAATTCTCAATTTGCGATTCTCTAATTGAGAATCGCAAATTGAGAATGTCTTCCCATTCATTCCTAAGGGCCTTCTATCCCGTAGGAATGGATGAGAAGGTATTCCTTTTTTGTGAATCTCAATTTGCGATTCGCAAATAAGGAATAAGTGGGATTCACAAATCATTTTGCTAGTCCTACCCACATTGCGTTTTGCGATTCTCTAATTGCGATTCCCAAAAAAGTGCAATTTGAGAATTCCAAAACACACATTACCTACATATGGCCCTAGATCGTCCTACATCCACCTATCCACTGAGGCCACTTTATGTCCACACAACAGATGCTAAACAAGGTTGGCCTGGGGCAAGAAAATTGACCGTGGGCCCTAAATAAAAGTGCCCAACATTTTTATATCGAGCAACCCTCGACTTTTTATTTTAATGCATTCTAAGGGGGTAGTCCCCGAGAGGTGAAGGTCTACATATATTTGTGATTGATTGCAGTGTGTGTGGCAGTATTTGAGAAACGTGATAGTGGAATTCTCTATCTTCTTTCCCTGTGAAAAAAAAATATTTGACAGGGTTGACTAAACTATTCGAAGAAAGGTCATTTCGTGGTGGTGTTACTTTTTTTGTCAGTTTTACACTGGTTAACAGTAACACTATCTGTGCAAAGATTTTACTTCATTAGTACCAGTTTAAAACCCAAAGTACACAATAAACAACAGAAAGGGACATGTGTCTAGAGAGGATTAAAAAAATAATAATAATAATAAATGAAAGAAAACCTCACTTACCTGAGTACAGCCACCACCTCTCCTCCGTCCTCCCTCTGATCCCGGCAGCACACAGACTCCCCTAAGCCAATCACGACGCTGCTGTCACCAGCATGATCAATGCTCCCACCACCAGGAGCCTGATTACGAAGTTGGTCGGACAAACGTCCGACCAACCTCGAAGTGGAAACGAAGCGCCCGACAAGGAGTCAGCAGTTCTGCTTCCACAATTATGATGCGACAGCCTTCACGGTGGTTGCAAAGTGTATATTTTCCATTGAGGCTTGTGCTACAGGTGGCAAGACCAGCCTCAACAGAAACTATACATATTTAAGACATCCATGCACCGTGTGGCAGGCACCATGTGGTGCCTACCGCACAGTGCCGGGATGTTTGTGCCCCCAGACCTCATAGCAGAGGCTGAGAGAGGATAGTGGCCAAAGTCACTTTCCGACAGCCTTTCCATGTCGGAAAGGCTGAAATGTAAAGACTGTGGGAAACGGACATCATAATCCCGACGACTCTGCCTGAGCAGGCACCGCTGCCATTGGAGGATTATCAGTCCTTCCGCTGCTCCGACAAGCTCCTTGAGCCTGTTGAAAGTGCAGCTGAATCCCCCCACCGGTTTCCTTCCGACCGCCGTTATTGTAATACTGCAGTTGGACGGAAACCTATGATGTCTGGCGGAAAGCCTCCAACTAGCTATTGGATAGCTTTCCGCCCGACATCGAAATCGGGCCCTAACTAAAAGGTTTTCAGTTGAAGAACCTCAAATTAAAGTTTTTCACTTGATGTTTCTTTTGCTAGAACTGATTTATTCACTTTTATATTTCTCCTGTCTTAAAAACGTTTGGTCCCTCGGCCCTAATATGTAGTTGGGAGGGAGTGGGGTGGCAATCTTTGGGGTTTTGACAAAAGACACTCAGATGGCTCCACCGCTTCAAACACTTGACGGCAATGGCCGAGTTATAGCGAAGATTGACCTGCCCTCTTTGGAATGTGGGAACCACCACTCACTTTCCCTGCCAAGGTCCGCCACGGAATGCGGAGTGGAGGAAAACTTATAATGGCCCTCACACCCGGGGGAAGGAAACTCTGTTGCATCATATTGCTTTTGTTGTTTTAGTGAAACAAAGTTCCATTTTAGGGAATGTGCTTAACTAAAACAAATATGCTCACTGGGGTCAAGAAGAACATGCCACAGGCAAGGCATATCGCTCTGCCTTCTGAGCATCTGCCATTAGAGTGGAAGCACCAAAGGCTGAGGCCCCAATTTACAATGAGCCTCCGTACTCGTGGCAGAGGCTCCTCAGTCATGGCAGGATCTCCGCACTCCTGGCAGAGGCTCCTCAGTCATGGTGGGATCTCCGCACTCGTGGCAGAGGCTCCTCAGTCATGGTGGGATCTCCGTACTCGTGGCAGAGGCTCCTCAGTGATGATGGAATCTCCGCACTCGTGGCAGAGGCTCCTCAGTCATGGTGGGATCTCCGCACTCGTGGCAGAGGCTCCTCAGTCATGGTGGGATCTCTACACTCATGGCAGAGGCTCCTCAGTCTTGGTGGATCTCCGCACTCATAGCAGAGGCTCCTCAATGATGATGGGATCTCCGCACTCGTGGCAGAGGCTCCTCAGTCATGGTGGGATCTCCGCACTCGTGGCAGAGGCTCGTCAGTCATGGTGGGATCTCCGCACTCATGGCAGAGGCTCCTCAGTCATGGTTGGATCTCCGCACTCGTGGCAGAGACTCCTCAGTCATGGTGGGATCTCTACACTCATGGCAGAGGCTCCTCAGTCTTGGTGGATCTCCGCACTCATAGCAGAGGCTCCTAAATGATGATGGGATCTCCGCACTCGTGGCAGAGGCTCCTCAGTCATGGTGGGATCTCGGCACTCGTGGCAGAGGCTCCTCAGTCATGGTGGGATCTCTACACTCATGGCAGAGGCTCCTCAGTGATGATGGGATCTCCGCACTCATGGCAGAGGCTCCTCAGTCATGGTGGGATCTCCGCACTCGTGGCATAGGCTCCTCAGTCATGGTGGGATCTCCGCACTCATGGCAGAGGCTCCTCAGTCATGGTGGGATCTCTACACTCATGGCAGAGGCTCCTCAGTCATGGTGGGATCTCCGCACTCATGGCAGAGGCTCCTCAGTCATGGTGGGATCTCCGCACTCGTGGCAGAGGCTCCTCAGTCATGGTGGGATCTCTACACTCATGGCAGAGGCTCCTCAGTGATGATGGGATCTCTACACTCATGGCAGAGGCTCCTCAGTCATGGTGGGATCTCCGCACTTGTGGCAGAGGCTCCTCAGTCATGGTGGGATCTCCGAACTCATGGCAGAGGCTCCTCAGTCTTGGTGGATCTCCGCACTCATAGCAGAGGCTCCTCAATGATGATGGGATCTCCGCACTCGTGGCAGAGGCTCCTCAGTCATGGTGGGATCTCCGCACTCGTGGCAGAGGCTCCTCAGTCATGATGGGATCTCCGCACTCGTGGCAGAGTCTCCTCAGTCATGATGGGATCTCCGCACTCATAGTAGAGGCTCCTCAGTCATGATAGGATCTCCGTACTCGTGGCAGGGGCTCCTCAGTCTTGGTGGGTTCCATGCACTCCTGGCAGAGGCTCCTCAGTCATGGTGGGATCTCCGCACTCGTGGCAGAGGCTCCTCAGTCATGGTGGGATCTCCGCACTCATGGCAGAGGCTCCTCAGTCATGGTGGGATCTCCGCACTCGTGGCAGAGGCTCCTCAGTCATGGTGGGATCTCTACACTCATGGCAGAGGCTCCTCAGTGATGATGGGATCTCCGCACTCATGGCAGAGGCTCCTCAGTCATGGTGGGATCTCCGCACTCGTGGCAGGTCAAGTCAAGTCAAGTCATAACATTTATATAGCGCACTACATACCCAGAGGGTTTCAAGGCGCTTAGGAAGGGGAGTAGGATTATTTGTCAAATATCCACGTTTTAAGCTGCTTTCTGAACGCTAGGTGATTCTGGGTGAGGCGAAGGTAAGCGGGGAGTGAGTTCCATGTTTTGGCAGCCAGGTAAGAGAAGGATCTGCCTCCCATGGTGGTCTTGTTGATGCGAGGTACAGTGGCCAAGGCTTGGCTGGAAGAGCGAAGTTGGCGGGAGGGGGTGTAAAAGGACAGTCGAGAGTTGAGGCACTCTGGTCCGATGTCGTAGAGTGATTTGTGTGCGTGGGTAAGCAGTCGGAAAGTAATCCTCTTATTGACGGGTAGCCAATGGAGGTCTTTAAGGTGACCAGAGATGTGTTCGTTGCGTGGGATGTCTAATATGAGCCTGGCTGAGGCGTTTTGGATTCGTTGTAGTTTCTTCTGGAGTTTTGCGGTAGTACCTGCGTAGAGGGTGTTTCCGTAGTCCAGTCGGCTCGTGACCAGAGCGTGGGTGACTGTTTTCCTTGTTTCGGAGGGGATCCAGCGAAATGTTTTTCTGAGCATGCGAAGAATGTTAAAGCAGGAAGAGGATACGGCGCTGACTTGTCTGTTCATTGAGAGTGAAGAATCCAGGATGACGCCTAGGTTCCGTGCGTGGTCTGTCGGGATGGGTGCTTTCCCGAGGGCTTCCGGCCACCAAGAGTCGTCCCATGCAGAGGGGGATTTACCTAGGATGAGGACTTCTGTTTTGTCTGAGTTCAGTTTCAGACGGCTTTGTTTCATCCATTCGGCGACTTCTTTCATTCCCTCGTGTAGGTTAGTTTTGGCGGTGCTGGGGTCCTTGGTGAGAGATAGGATCAGTTGAGTGTCATCCGCGTAAGAGATGATGTTGAGGTTGTGTTGGCGGGCGATGGCCGCGAGGGGGCTCATGTATACGTTGAAGAGGGTGGGACTGAGTGAGGATCCTTGTGGTACGCCGCAGATGATTTCTGAGGCCTCGGACTTGAATGGTGGGAGGCGGACTCTCTGGGTTCTTCCGGTGAGGAACGAGGTGATCCATTCCAGTGCCTTTCCTTGGATTCCGATGTTTCTGAGGCGTTGTAAAAGGGTGCTGTGGCAGACTGTGTCGAAGGCTGCAGAGAGGTCGAGGAGGATGAGGGCGACTGTGTCTCCATTGTCCAGTAGAGTTCGAATGTCGTCTGTTGCTGCGATGAGGGCGGTCTCAGTGCTGTGTTTGGCTCGGAAGCCAGATTGTGAGGGGTCGAGAGATTTGTTGGCTTCGAGGAAGGCGGCGAGCTGGTTGTTGACAGCTTTCTCGATGACTTTGGCCGGGAATGGAAGAAGCGAGATGGGGCGGTAGTTTTTGAGTTCGGTGGGGTCTGCTGTTGGTTTTTTCAGAAGGGCGGTGAGTTCAGCGTGTTTCCAGTCTTCTGGGAAGGTAGCGGAGTTGAGGGAGCAGTTGATGACGTCTCGGAGGTGCGGAGCTATGACGGAGTCTGCTTTGTTGAAGATGTGGTGAGGGCATGGGTCAGTGGGGGATCCAGAGTGGATGGAATTCATCAGGCGGATGGTGTCCTCAGTGGAGATTGGGTTCCAGGAGTTAAGGGTGTTGACGGGGGGAAGAAGGTCAGCTGATGGTGGGGTGGGTTGGCTTCCGGGTTGGTTGTCAAAGCTGTTGTGGATGTCAGCAATCTTGTTGTGGAAAAAAGAGGCTAGGGAATCGCAGAGGGTTTGAGAGGGGGTGATGTCGTTGGAGTTGGCCGAGGGGTTGGAGAATTCCTTGACGATGTTGAAAAGTTCCTTGCTGTTGTGGGCGTTGTTGTCAAGTCGATCTTTGAATGCTGTTTTCTTGGCTTTTCGGATCAGTTGGTGGTGAGTACGGATGGCGCTTTTGAAGGCGTCCTTGTTGCTGGTGGATGGGTCTTTTTTCCAAGCCTTTTCAAGGGAGCGGCACAGTTTCTTGGACTTCTTGAGGTCGTCGTTGAACCATGAGGCCTTCTTGATGCCAAGTTTGTGTTGACGTTTTTTCAGTGGTGCTAAGTTGTCGGCGGTGTTGGATAACCAAAGGGTGAGGTTGGAGGCGGCTTCGTTGGCGTTAGAAGAGAGGGCTGGGGAGGTTTGAAGGAGCGATGTGGAGATCTGTTCTGTGGTGATTTTGTTCCAGTTTCTTTGTAGAGTTGGTTGGAGGAGGATGGTTGGTTTCGGCTTGTTGTAGGTGAAGTGAACGCAGCTGTGGTCAGTCCAGAGGAGATCCGTAGTGTGGCTGAAGGAGACATGGTTGCTGGAGGTGAAGATGGGGTCGAGAGTGTGACCTGCGATGTGGGTGGGGGAAGTGACCAGTTGTTTAAGTCCGAGGTTGGCGAGGTTGTCCAAAAGGGTGGCGGTGTTGCGGTCGTTGATCTTTTCAAGGTGGAAGTTGAGGTCTCCCAGAAGGATGTAGTCTTTGGAGGGGAGTGCGTGTGGGGTGATGAAGTCCGTGATGTCTTCACTGAATTTTGCGCGGGGTCCTGGTGGTCTGTAGAGGAGAGTGCCTCGGAGTGTGGATTTGGGGTCGATGTGGATCTGGAAGTGAAGGTGTTCGGAGTTAGCGAGGTTGGCGTCAGAGCTGGTTGAGATGCGGATTGATTTCTTATGGACGATGGCGATTCCTCCTCCTGTATGGTCGGTGCGGTCCTTGCGTGTGATCTTATAGTCATCAGGGATAGCGATGGCGATGTCAGGGGCGGAGGAAGCGTTCATCCATGTTTCCGTTAGGAAAGCGACGTCCGGAGAGATGGTGTCTAGTAGGTTCCAAAGGTCGATGGCGTGCCTGTGGACCGAGCGGGTGTTGAGAAGGATGCATTCTAGGTGGTTGGGGTCGGTAATCTGTGCTGTGGTCGCAGCGGAGATGTTGTCGGTGCCGCTAAATTTGCAGGAGAGGCAGGAGAACGGTCCATGGGTGCGTCCAGGAGCGGCTTGGACGCAGCTGGGGGCACGACCGGGGTTAAGGGCTAGGAGGGTGGCGGCATCGTAGGTAATGCGGGGGGGATGGGAGGGACGGGGGCCAGGGGGTCTGGCGCTGGGCGCGGTCCAGGCGCGGACGGGCGTAGACGGGCTTACCTTTGGCGCACCTTCGGCGCGGGTTGGGCGCGGTCGCTGCGCGTGAACGCTGCGCGTGGATATTCCTGTCATAAAAGGTGGTGAGGGGGGAGGGGCGAGGGCGGGTCAGCTGGGAAGGCGGGAGCGGGGTGGAGACTAGGGCAGGGCGATAAACAACAATACAACAACAAAATGGCCGGCGGCCTTACGGGATCGATCAGCTGGACTAAGCCTGCCGAAATCGACCGCGTCCTCTGTGACACACAGCGCAGCAAAGCGGCAAGTGAAATGCGATGCCAGGCAGGTAGCAGCGGCCGGGGCAAGCAGCAGAGCGGCGCTGTAAAGATCAAGCGATTCCAATGCAGTAATTACAAATGCGCATAGATACCAACAATAGCGCTATGCAGATAATTCAGGCACTATCAAGCAGCAGTGAGCAAGTGGCTAAAGCAAGCAGCAGAGCTGCGAAGCGATACTCAGCTGAGAGGCAAGGCAGGTCAGGGAGCAGCGTGGGGAGCGTCCGTGTCCGCAGGTGGGATCCGCACTCATGGCAGAGGCTCCTCAGTCATGGTGGGATCTCTACACTCATGGCAGAGGCTCCTCAGTCATGGTGGGATCTCCGCACTCATGGCAGAGGCTCCTCAGTCATGGTGGGATCTCCGCACTCGTGGCAGAGGCTCCTCAGTCATGGTGGGATCTCTACACTCATGGCAGAGGCTCCTCAGTGATGATGGGATCTCTACACTCATAGCAGAGGCTCCTCAGTCATGGTGGGATCTCCGCACTCGAGGCAGAGGCTCCTCAGTCATGGTGGGATCTCCGCACTCATGGCAGAGGCTCCTCAGTGATGATGGGATCTCCGAACTCATGGCAGAGGCTCCTCAGTCTTGGTGGATCTCCGCACTCATAGCAGAGGCTCCTCAATGATGATGGGATCTCCGCACTCGTGGCAGAGGCTCCTCAGTCATGGTGGGATCCCCGCACTCGTGGCAGAGGCTCCTCAGTCATGGTGGGATCTCCGCACTCGTGGCAGAGGCTCCTCAGTCATGATGGGATCTCCGCACTCATAGTAGAGGCTCCTCAGTCATGATAGGATCTCCGTACTCGTGGCAGGGGCTCCTCAGTCTTGGTGGGTTCCATGCACTCCTGGCAGAGGCTCCTCAGTCATGGTGAGATCTCCGCACTCGTGGCAGAGGCTCCTCAGTCATGGTGGGATCTCTACACTCATGGCAGAGGTTTCTCAAGCATGGTGGGATCTCCGCATTCATAGCAGAGGCTCCTCAGTGATGATGGGATCTCCGTACTCGTGGCAGGGGCTCCTCAGTCTTGGTGGGTTCTCCGCACTCCTGGCAGAGGCTCCTCAGTCTTGGTGGGATCTCCGCACTCGTGGCAGAGGCTCCTCAGTCATGGTGGAATCTCTACACTCATGGCAGAGGCTCCTCAGTCTTGGTGGATCTCCGCACTCATAGCAGAGGCTCCTCAGTGATGATGGGATCTCTGCACTCATAGTAGAGGCTCCTCAGTGATGATGGGATCTCTGCACTTGTGGCAGAGGCTCCTCAGTCATGGTGGGATCTCCGCACTCGTGGCAGAGGCTCCTCAGTCTTGGTGGATCTACGCACTCATAGCAGAGGCTCCTCAGTGATGATGGGATCTCCGTACTCGTGGCAGGGGCTCCTCAGTCTTGGTGGGTTCTCCGCACTCCTGGCAGAGGCTCCTCAGTCTTGGTGGGATCTCCGCACTCGTGGCAGAGGCTCCTCAGTGATGATGGGATCTCCGCACTTGTGGCAGAGGCTGCTCAGTGAAGATGGGATCTCCGCACTCGTGGCAGAGGCTCCTCAGTCATGGTGGGATCTCCGTACTCGTGGCAGAGGCTCCTCAGTCATGGCAGAATCTCCGCACTCCTGGCAGAGGCTCCTCAGTGATGATGGGATCTCCGCACTCATGGCAGAGGCTCCTCAGTCATGGTGGGATTTCTACACTCCTGGCAGAGGCTCCTCAGTCATGGTGGGATCTCCGCACTCATGGCAGAGGCTCCTCAGTCTTGGTGGATCTCCGCACTCATGGCAGAGGCTCCTCAGTCATGATGGGATCTCCGCACTCATGGCAGAGGCTCCTCAGTGATGATGGGATCTCCGCACTCATGGCAGAGGCTCCTCAGTCATGGTGGGAGCTCCGCACTCGTGGCAGAGGCTCCTCAGTCATGGTGGGATCTCCGCACTCCTGGCAGAGGCTCTTCAGTGATGATGGGATCTCCGCACTCATGGCAGAGGCTCCTCAGTGATGGTGGGATCTCCGCACTCATGGCAGAGGCTCCTCAGTCTTGGTGGGATCTCCGCACTCGTGGCAGAGGCTCCTCAGTCATGGTGGGAGCTCCGCACTCGTGGTAGAGATTCCTCAGTCATGGTAGGATCCCTGCACTCGTCGCAGAGGCTCCTCAGTCATGGCAGGATCTCCGCACTCGTCGCAGAGGCTCCTCAGTCATGGTGGGATCTCCGCACTCGTGGCAGAGGCTCCTCAGTCATGGTGGGATCTCTGCACTCGTGGCAGGGGCTCCTCAGTCATGGTGGGATCTCCGCACTCGCAGCAGAGGCTCCTCAGTGATGATGGGATCTCCGCACTCGTGGCAGAGGCTCCTCAGTCTTGGTGGGATCTCTGCACTCGTGGCAGAGGCTCCTCAGTCATGGCAGGATCTCCGCAATCGTGGTAGAGGCTCCTCAGTCATGGTGGGATCTCCGCACTCGCGGCAGAGGCTCCTCAGTGATGATGGGATCTCCGCACTTGTGGCAGAGGCTCCTCAGTCATGGTGGGATCCCCGCACTCGTGGCAGAGGCTCCTCAGTCTTGGTGGGATCTCCGCACTCGTGGCAGAGGCTCCTCAGTCATGGCAGGATATCTGCAATCGTGGTAGAGGCTCCTCAGTCATGGTGGGATCTCCGCACTCGCGGCAGAGGCTTCTCAGTGATGATGGGATCTCCGCACTTGTGGCAGAGGCTCCTCAGTCATGGTGGGATCTCCACACTCATGGCAGAGGCTCCTCAGTCTTGGTGGGATCTCCGCACTTGTGTCAGAGGCTCCTCAGTGATGATGGGATCTCGGCACTTGTGGCAGAGGCTCCTCAGTCATGGTGGGATCTCAGCACTCATGGCAGAGGCTCCTCAGTCATGGCAGGATCTCCGCACTCGAGGCAGAGGCTCCTCAGTCTTGGTGGGATCTCCGCACTCGTGGCAGAGGCTCCTCAGTTATGGCAGGATCTCCGCAATCGTGGTAGAGGCTCCTCAGTCATGGTGGGATCTCTGCACTCATGGCAGAGGGTCTAAAGTTGTGGTGGGATCTCCGCACTCATGGCAGAGGCTCCTCAGTCATGGTAGGATCTCCGCAATCGTGGTAGAGGATCCTCAGTCATGGTGGGATCTCCGCACTTGTGGCAGAGGCTCCTCAGTCATGGTGGGATCCCCGTACTCGTGGCAGAGGCTCCTCATTAGCGATGGGATCTCCGCACTTGTGGCAGAGGCTCCTTAGTCGTGGCGGGATCTCCGCACTCGTGGCAGAGGCTCCTCAGTCTCAGAAACATAACCTGATTCAGGAAACAAGTCCAAGGAATGTCTCGGGGAATATTAGAATAAGGTCTTCAGATAAGATTATCCAGGAGCAGAACTGAGGTCTGTCTATGCTAATTATGTGTCAGTACTTACATTCATGGAACCTCAGGCTCAATGAGCATGCAGGCGACCGCCATTACTGAAAGATTTACACTGCATGACGAGGCTAAAGCCCCCTGCGGATCAAATGCATGGTCACTGGGCCTTCCCTTTTTGTCACCTGCCTTCCCTTCCACGCCTGCACGCTGGACCTGGATCACCCCTCATCTCTGCATCCGTCATCCCTGCACCTGGCATCCCTGCAGCCTTAATCCCTGTATCCCTCATCCCTGCATCCCTCATCCCTGCATCCCACATCCCTGTACCCCTTTCCCTGCATCCCTCATCCCTGACTATGCTGTACTGCTCCGTCCTGCAGCCTGCACCAATAGGGACACGGCGATAAGGCTCGCGGGGCACACATGCATTGTATGATGGTCTTATTGTTAGGCCAGGAGCTGTGAGTCATGTCCTTCCTGTTAGCTCGACAAATCTGAAATCTATAAACTCCACGCCAGTTCTCTTCCCTTGAACCCTGAGCTGTACCCTCCATCCTTTCCTGGACCCTGGGCTGCCTCCTGTAACCCTCACTGCTTTCTCCAGTTGGGCACTGCACTTCGTACCCCTGGGGTCTCTGCCCTCTCTGGACCATGTGCCGCTCTTTCGAAGGTGGGCGAGCCACAGCAGGCTCAAGCTGCAGGCCTGACTCTGGCTCGGCTCGAGGTCCTCCTAGACCCTCGAGCCCAAAAACAAGCCAAGCTTTAACGTGGCTGCCGCCTGCCACCCTGGCTCTACCATTCTGCAGCAAGAATTAAAAGCAAAGCATAAACCTCTGGTACTGAAAGGGAGAAAACGAGGCAGCCGGCTAGTAGGTGGGGCAGAAAACTGGGACTAACCTCCTGGATTCACTTCTTGAAGAAAGTATGTGGTCCTAGGCAAATATTTTATGTGACAGAGCCTCCGTCTTATTTGCTATCAGAGATGAGGGCAATTTTCAATACCTGAGCTCGGGGCGTGCTCTGGGCACAGTTCATCGGATGTGTTAAGGTGAAACGCCTATGTATGTTTCAGAAACACCCTTTAACATTTTAAAGACACTCATATTTTCACAGTATATGTTGCATAACTTAGGTGTCAATTACTTCCAAGGCTCGGCTCGTGTGCGGGCCCTTAGAGCCGAGCCAGAGCCTTGGCTCCTTGTTAAAGAGTTGGCTCGTCCAACCCTACAGGGGCAGCCTTAGGCATGTGCAAGCTGTGCACCTGCACAGGGCCACCAAACCCCAGGGCCCGCCACGCCAATATATTATATCCTTAATATAATAATCCTCTGAGGATGGATACATATTTGCGTGGCAGCCCCTGGCAGGGATTTGGCGGCCTCCGGCTCTGTTCCACTTCCAAACACCCTGACCCCCCCCCTCTTCACTGGCCTCCGCGCTCCGCCCCGCCCGGACCCCCTCTTCCGGGGCCCGCTACGTACGCTCCCTGCCCAGGGCCGCCATGAGCCTAGAACCGCCCCTGAACCCTCTGCTGTCTGGCACCTTTGAGTTTCCAAATTGTGATCCCTAAGAGGAACACCTCTACATGTAAGAACCCCCCCTCCCCCCCGGTGCCCCCATGCCTACCTCGTGCTACAGTTGATTCGAAGGGCACTGGGAATGTCGGAGGCGATGGCGTCGACGGGCAGTTGTCGGGCTTCGGGCACACATTCGGCTTCGGTTGGCAATTGCCGCACATGGTTATTAACCCCGCACTGTTCTGTTTTTGGTAAAGAAAACATAAACAACGATTTAATTAATAAATGATTCTCCTGTCAGCCCAGGCGGCTCTATCTTCATTCAGCCCCAGTTCCCCTGCAGGCATTTAACAGCATTTCAGGATTAAGCATGGGCGGAAAATCCGTTACGCTCGCGGATTTTGCAGATTTTCGGTAAATTCGCAATCCGCGAGATTCGCGAATTTCCCGCAAAATTCGCACGCAGCGGATTTTTTTTCTTTGTGGTGTAAGTTCGCAATTGCGAACATGTAGGTGTGGCGGGCAGCAACAATCTCGCACTCGCGAAATTACAAAAATTGCAATTCCGCACAAGAAATCTACTAGCAAGCAGCATAGACCTTCTGAAAATGATTATTTTTATCAGAATAACTCCTCAGGTTGACATTTGCCTGCACTTTTTTTAGATTTGAGGCCTTTTGATTTTCTTTGGATAACTTTTGGATTAGAAACCAACTTTCTCATATAAGCTTGGTGGGGCATTAAAGTTGCTGTAATGCTGCTCTGCAGAAAAACGAGTTTTGCAAAAGTGAAATCAGGTTCAAAAGTTCAAACTCATCATTAGTAACCGTTCCCTGTAGTGCTTACTGACAAGGGCCCCTCCAAAGTTCAGTTGCTAGTTGCAACAATTGTATGACCCTGCTCTGACCCTCACAGCAGGCTCATAGAATAGCTACAAGTAGGCCACAAAGGTCCTGGAAAAAAAAATTGCACTGCAACAGAAAGCAAATTACAGATAAGGATGCAGGTGCCAGACTGGAATTTTAAAACAGTGACACATTAATAAATCAACCCCAAATTAATTCATGTCAGTTGAAGCAGGCAGGTGTGCTTGCTTTTTCCCCCCATAATCTACAGTGATGATGAACCAGAGGGTGGCATAAGGCATTGATGTACCAGAGGGTGGCATGGGTAAAACAGAGGGTGGCAGGGGTGAAACAGAGTGTGCTGGGAACCTATGATGATGAACCAGACGTAGAAACAACATAATCGTGACCGTTGCGAGCCGATAAGTAAGTTCGCGATTGCGAACTGTTACAAAACCCTCGCGAACTGTCAAAAATCCTTGCGAACTGGCAGAAATCCTTGCGAATACACAAAAAAAAAAATCTGCGAGAATTCGCAGATTTTGCGGATTGCGAGTTCGCAAATTCGCAAAATTCGCGAACGCCAGATTCGCAAAATTCACCCATGCTTATTCAGGATAATGGACTCCACTCCAGCCTCCTGCCCCCTAAATCCATCCCAGCGGCCGCCTAGATACACCAGGCTCAGACTTCATGGCTCTTCCAGGATTCAGCATCCCTTCACCACAGACCAGACCCAGACCTCATGGCTCTCCCAGGATTCAGCATCTCTTCACCACAGACCAGGCCCAGATCTCATGGCTCTCCCAGGATTCAGCATCGCGTCACCACAGACCAGGCTCAGACTTCATGGCTCTCCCAGGATTCAGCATCCCTTCACCACAGACCAGGCGCAGACTTCATGGCTCTCCCAGGATCCAGCATCCCTTCACCACAGACCAGGCTCAGACTTCATACCAGCTCCCTCCTAGGTTCCCACCGCCCTACACCACAGACCAGACCGGACCAGGCTCAGACTTCATGGCTCTCCTAGGATTCAGAATCCCTTAACCACAGGCCAGGCTCAGACTTCATGGCTCTCCCAGGATTCAGCATCCCTTCACCACAGGCCAGACCATGCTCAGACTTCATGGCTCTCCCAGGATTCAGCATCCCTTCACCACAGACCAGGCTCAGACTTCATGGCTCTCCCAGGATTCAGCATCCCTTCACCACAGACCAGGCCCAGACCTCATGGATCTCCCAGGATTAAGCATCCCTTCACCAGAGACCAGGCTCAGACTTCATACCAGCTCCCTCCTAGGTTCCCACCGCCCTACACCACAGACCACACCAGACCAGGCTCAGACTTCATGGCTCTCCTAGGATTCAACATCCCTTCACCACAGACCAGGCTCAGACTTCATGGCAATCCCAGGATTAAGCATCCCTTCACCACAGACCATGCTCCGACTTCATGGCTCTCCCAGGATTCAGCATCCCTTCACCTCAGACCAGACCATGCTCAGACTTAATGGCTCTCCCAGGATTCAGCATCCCTTCACCACAGACCAGGCTCAGACTTAATGGCTCTCCCAGGATTCAGCATCCCTTCACCACAGACCAGACCAGGCTCAGACTTCATGGCTCTCCCAGGATGCAGCATCCCTTCACCACAGACCAGGCTCAGACTTCATGGCTCTCCCAGGATGCAGCATCCCTTCACCACAGACCAGGCTCAGACTTCATGGCTCTCCCAGGATTCTGCATCCCTTCACCACAGACCAGGCTCAGTCTTCATGGCTCTTCCAGGATTCAGCATCCCTTCACCACAGCCCAGGCTCAGACTTCATGGCTCTACTAGGACTCAACATCCCTTCACCACAGACCAGACCAGGCTTAGACGTCATGGCTCTCCCAGGATTCAGCATCCCTTCACCAAAGACCAGGCCAGGCTCAGACTTCATACCATCTCCCTCCTAGGTTCCCACCACCCTTCACCACAGACCAGGCTTAGACTTCATGGATCCGCCAGGATTCAGCTTCCCTTCACCACAAACCAGGATCAGACTTGATGGCTCTCACAGGATTCAGTATCCCTTCACCACAGACCAGGCTCAGACTTCATGGGTCTCCCAGGATTCAGCATCCCTTCACCACAGACCAGGCTCAGACTTCATGTCTTTCCCAGGATTCAGTATCCCTTCACCACATAACAGGCTCAGACTTCATGGCTCTCCTAGGATTCAGCATCTCTTCACCACAGACCAGACCAGGCTTAGACGTCATGGCTCTCCCAGGATTCAGCATCCCTTCATCACAGACCAGACCAGGCTCAGACTTCATACCAGCTCCCTCCTAGGATCCCACCACCCTACACCACAGACCAGACTCAGACTTCATGGCTCTCCTAGGATTCAGCATCCCTTCACCACAGACCAGGCTCAGACTTCATGGCTCTCCTAGGATTCAGTATCCCTTCACCACAGACCAGACCATGCTCAGACGTCATGGCTCTCCCAGGATTCAGCATCCCTTCACCACAGACCAGGCTCAGACTTCATGGTTCTCCCATGATTCAGCATCCCTTCACCACAGACCAGACCAGGCTCAGACTTCATGGCTCTCCCAGGATTCAGCATCTCTTCACCACAGACCAGACCAGACCAGACCAGGCTCAGACTTCATGGCTCTCCCAGGATGCAGCATCCCTTCTCCACAGACCAGGCTCAGACTTCATGGCTCTCCCAGGATTCAGAATCCCTTCACCACTGACCAGGCTCAGACGTCATGGCTCTACTAGGATGTAGCATCCCTTCACCACAGACCAGACCAGGCTTAGACGTCATGGCTCTCCCAGGATTCAGCATCCCTTCACCACAGACCAGGCCAGGCTCAGACTTCATACCAGCTCCCTCCTAGGTTCCCACCGCCCTTCACCACAGACCAGGCTCAGGCTTCATGGCTCTCACAGGATTCAGTATCCCTTCACCACAGACCAGGTTTAGACTTCATGGATCCGCCAGGATTCAGCATCCCTTCACCACAGACCAGGATCAGACTTCATGGCTCTCACAGGATTCAGCATCCCTTCACCACAGACCAGGCTCAGACTTCATGGATCTCCCAGGATTCAGCATACATTCACCACAGACCAGGCTCAGACTTCATGGATCTCCCAGTATTCAGCATCCCTTCACCACAGACCAGGCTCAGACTTCATGTGTCCTCCTAGGATTCTGCGACCCTTCACCACAAACCAGACCAGGCTCATACTTCATGGCTCTCCCAGGATTCAGCATCCCTTCACCACAGACCAGACCAGGCTCATACTTCATGGATCTCCCAGGATTCAGCAGCCCTTCACCACAGACCAGGTTCAGACTTCATAGCTCTCCTAGGATTCAGCATCCCTTCACCACAGACCAGACCAGGCTCAGACTTCATGCCTCTCCCAGGATTCAGCATCCCTTCACCACAGACCAGGCTCAGACTTCATGGATCTCCTAGGATTTAGCATCCCATCACCAAAGACCAGGCTCAGACTTCATGCCTCTCCCAGGATTCAGCATTCCTTCACCACAGACCAGACCAGGCTCAGACTTCATGGCTCTCCTACGATTCAGCATCCCTTCACCACAGACCAGGCTCAGACTTCATACCAGCTCCCTCCTATGTTCCCACCACCCTACACCACAGACCAGGCTCAGACTTCATGGCTCTCCTAGAATTCAGCATCCCTTCGCCACAGACCAGGCTCAGACTTCATACCAGCTCCCTCCTAGGTTCCCACCGCCCTACACCACAGACCAGGCTCAGACTTTACCGCCCCTCCCTTCTAGGTTCCCACCGCCCTACACCACAGACCAGGCTCCAACTTCATGGCTCTCCTAGGCTTCCGTATCCCTACACCACAGACCAGGCTCAGAATTCCTACCCGGTCCCTCCTAGGTTTCCACCACCCTACACCACAGACCAGACCAGGCACAGACTTCATGCGCCCTCCCTCCTTGGTTCCCACTGCCTTACACCACAGACCAGACCAGGCTCAGACTTCATGCCCGCTCCTTCCTAGGTTCCTACCCCCTACACCACAGATCAGACCAGGTTCAGACTTTGTGCCCACTCCCTCCTAGGTTCCCACCGACCTACACCACAGACCAGGCCAGGCTCCAACTTCATGGGCCCTCCTAGGCATCTGTATCCCTTCACCTCAGACTAGGCACAGACTGCCTACCCGGTCCCTCCTAGGTTCCCACCGCCCTATACCACAGACCAGACCATGCTGACACTTCATGCCCCCTCCCTGCTTGGTTCTCACCGCCCCTCACCACAGACCAGACCATGCTGACACTTCATGCCCCCTCCCTCCTTGGTTCCCACCGACCTATACCACAGACCAGACCATGTTGACACTTCATGCCCCCTCCCTGCTTGGTTCTCACCGCCCCTCACCACAGACCAGACCATGCTGGCACTTCATGCCCGCTCCCTCCTAGGTTCCCACCGCCCTACACCGCAGACCAGACCATGCTGACACTTCATGCCCCCTCCCTCCTTGGTTCCCACCGCCTTACACCGCAGACCAGACCAGGCTCAGACTTCATGCCCCCTCCCTGCTTGGTTCCCACCGCCTTACACCGCAGACCAGACCAGGCTCAGACTTCATGCCCCCTCCCTGCTTGGTTCCCACTGCCTTACACCACAGACCAGACCAGGCTCAGACTTCATGCCCGCTCCTTCCTAGGTTCCTACCCCCTACACCACAGATCAGACCAGGTTCAGACTTTGTGCCCACTCCCTCCTAGGTTCCCACCGACCTACACCACAGACCAGGCCAGGCTCCAACTTCATGGGCCCTCCTAGGCATCTGTATCCCTTCACCTCAGACTAGGCACAGACTGCCTACCCGGTCCCTCCTAGGTTCCCACCGCCCTATACCACAGACCAGACCATGCTGACACTTCATGCCCCCTCCCTGCTTGGTTCTCACCGCCCCTCACCACAGACCAGACCATGCTGACACTTCATGCCCCCTCCCTCTTTGGTTCCCCCCACCCGACACCTCTGGACCAGATCAGACTCCCACTTTATGGCTCTCCCAGGCTCTCTCCTGCCTGTTCCTCTAGTCCATTCCAGGCGTTATCTTCATGTGGCTCCGAGGCACCTAATCAAAGCCGGGAAGGACCCCCATACCCCATACCATTCACCTACAGATGCTCATCTTCTCATTCTCAGAGATCTGAAGGAATGCAAGTGGAACCCAACTCTCCAAACCTCCTGGCCGATGTGATTGACACAGAGAAAAAGGCTTTCAAAGTTAGTGCACTAACTAACATCAACTCAGCAACATCAGCCAGGGTTTCGATGGAAGATCTTTCATAGCCTCAGGCACTAAGAGCAAATCCCATGAGGGAATTGCTGAACCACTGTTATATGGTTGGATGCAGGTTGTTCTACTTTAGCATCTAATTCTTTTTTTAAATTTACATTTCTTAAGATTTCTTTGCCTCTTCCTAATGGCAGTGGGTGGTAGTGAGAAGTTTCCTCCCACAAAGGACAAGGCGCTGGCGTCATCTGTGACTATCATGCTAGTTTGCTTTGAGAACTTCAGGTCTGGGATGTCTTGGGCTTGAGCTGGTGCATGGATTAGCTCTACATGTTGCGTCCATTACTAGGAGATGCTGCACTAGTTGAGGATTGAGTTGATTGAGCTTTCACATCAGTGAGCTTTTCAGTGTCCTCCTTATCAAGGTCTTTAATTCTTCTAAGATTTTTTTTCTACTTCTGATACCAGTAAATTTAGCATTAATCGATGAGTAATACGTTTCTGAATGATCGGGGATCGTGAGCAGCTGTATGCGCATAGCTTCGCATCCCTCCTTTGTCCGTTGTGCTAGATGTTCGATCTTTTTATCTATTTCACAGAAAAAGCAATGCTAATGCCTGTAGCGAATCAACCTGCACTTCTAGTTTACTGAATTGATGAGGCTTTAGGTGCTTACTAAAGTCATGGGAGTTATTTCCTCCCCTCAAGAATTGCTTTTCATATTTGCCATAATCAGGCTCTATGTGAGTTTGTCTTTCCCACCTATGAGAAATCGGGTTGTCTGTTGAGGGAGTGAAACCCTGCTCAAGCAACAGCTACAATCCTTGTCAGGGTGAGCCACAAAAAGTCACTAAACCAACCTATGCTTAACACTGTTGGATTGGCACACAAGCAGTCCAGCTTTACTTCGAGGAAATGTTTAAAGTGTTTATGCACCATATAAGCAGCAATAACGTGAAAACATAACACAAGAAAATCCCACACCAATTTTTCAAAATAGAGTCAAATCTAATAAATTATTTAACTTCAAAACAACAAAAATCTAATCAGTAGAACTGGGGATATGCAATTTTACAGATCTAAGGGAAGTATAGCTCCTAAAAGCACAAAGTTCCACTTGCGATTATCTGGTCGTGCGAGTCCGGGTGAAAGTCACTAATTCAGTTTGACTACTTTGGAGCACAGGGTGGATACCGGGAACCATTTAGTCCCGCAGAAAGAGTTGCCTTCGAAAGTCTCGCTGGAAGAGTCCAGTTTGCAGTGGAGGATGCAGTGAGGAGCAGGGATCGTCTCTCAAATGGTCGTTGCTGTAGCACAAAGAGTGGATTGGGTGTTGAGGATGGTTGTTGCTCGGTCACAAAGATCTGGTTGGGAGTCGCGGATGTCGTTGCTGCAGATTCGAGTTGGCGGTCACTGCAGGATGTTCATGCTGTAGTTGTGCAAAGTGTAGATTTCGTGGTTTTGGTCCTCACTGTCATGGTAGTGTGAAGAATGAGGCTCACCGAATCTTTGCAGTCGGCACAAGGGGCAAGTTCTTGGTGTGAACGGGCTGGTTCATGGTCATAAAGAGCCCAACATTTTGGGATTTCTATCTTCAAGGAACTGATACCACACATGGGGCCCGATTCACAGAACTAACTTAAGACAAAATACTAAACTTACTATTTTTGGTATTCATAGAAGTTAGGATTTTGTCTTAAAACAGACTTAAGACAGACTTAAGACAGACTTAAGACAGACTTAAGACAGACTTAAGTTAGGATTCTGTCTTAAGTCTGTCTTAAGTTTGTCTTAAGACCAAATCCTAACTTCTGTGAATACCAAAAGTAGTAAGTTTAGGATTATGTCTTAAGTTAGTTCTGTGAATCAACCCCTAAGAGTCCGGGGCCCGAGGGGCACCTCTTGGGGAACAGGAACTCATTCCAGCAGAGGCCAGAAGGGATCAGGCAGTTTCAGTTAAAGGTCCGGGCAGAGTTCAGCTGGGCAGATGCAGCAAGGGCTCTGTAGCTTGTTATGTCCCTGTTGCTCAGAACAAGAGTTAAGTCAGATGACTCTTTGAGTCCTTTTAGCCTGAGATAAAATGTGCATGTCAAGTCTTCCTTCTCAGCACGCAGGGTAGGCCTCAAGCATCAAGGCAGCAGGTCACCCTTCTTCTGTAGTATTCACAGGTTCAGGAGTATGCTGAATAGTTGGTCTGAAGACTACCGTGTTATCCTGGGTGTCCACTTTGAAATGAGAGAAGCTTCTGGAGATTCCATCTAAAGAGAAGTCTAGAATTTCCTGCCTCCCTGCCCTTATCCTAGGCTATCTGGGGGCACAATAGCCAAGTGTGAAGACCTTTTGTGTGTGCTGAGGCAGCACCTTTGAATTGGAAGTGTGGTGGTGTCATCTCCACCCCCTCCTCCTACCCAGACCCATTATTGTGCTGCTGCCTGGGAGGAATATACAAAGGCCAATTGCCTAGTCATGTGACCCAGGAACAGGTTGCAAACAACAAATGGTTACAACAACAAAATATCAACTTTATAAAAGTGTCATTTTCAGAACTGTGACTTAAAATCCAACTTTACCATTAAAGACGGTTTTAATTTACAATTCCGTGGACATCAAACATTGCCTTTTCACCTGCTCCCACACAAAGTTACCACTTATTAAACATAATAAGGCAACCCAAAGCTACCCTATGGGAGTGGTAAGCCATGCAGTAATGAAAAAGGAATCTAGGGGTTTTTCATTACCAGGACGCATAAAACGTAAAGGTACATGTTACATTTTTTAAATACAATGCGCCCTGCCCCTTGAGCTGCAAAGGGCCTACCATAGTCAGGGGGGGGTGACATATGTATTAAAAAGGAAGGTTTAGGCCTGGTAAAAGGTTTACTTTGCCAAGTCAAAATGGCAGTTCAAAAGGACACGCACAGGCTTCAATGGCAGGCCTTAGACGTGTTTAAAAGGCTACTCAAGAAGGTGGCACAATGAGTGCTGCCTGCCCACTAGCAGCATATAATTTACCAGCCCTGGGTACCTGTAGTACCATTTTACAAGGAAATTGAATGTGCCAATTGGGTGCATGTCAATGTCACCATTTTAAAAAGGATAGCACGTGCACTTTAGCACTGGTTAAGTGTGTAGAGTCTTAAAAGCCAACAAAAATCTGTTAACAAAATCAGGCAGGTTAAGGTAAAAAGTTTGGGGATGACCCTGCAAGGAAGGCCTAATCAAACACCACCTGGGGGGGGGGTAGAACAGGTGTTGGTTTGGGTTTAAGGTGAAATAATTCGAAGGGACCTGCATTTAAAAGTATGAAAGTGCCATGACCAAGCAAGCTAGGGTCCTGGACTTGTTTGTAAAAATAAAAAGTAATCAGCAATTCCAGGAAGTTTTTTTTTTTGACAAGGTGTGGGATTTATGTGGAGTTTTGATGGGATTTTGAGTAGCCTTGATTCTCGATTTTTTTCCTGTGATAGCTACTCACTAAATACTCTTTTGCACCCAGACTGCATTTTGCACTGAGTGTGAAAAGAGATAATCTTGAATGGGGATAGTGATCCTATATGAAAACCACCACAGGAGAGTTTTGGCCACGACCTTCAGAACTAGCAGCTAATACCACGACTTTCGTGGTAAAACAAGTTCCAACTTTTGCATTTTAAAAGCCTTGACAACTTTGAGGGCTGATTACTTGTCACAAAGCAATAAGTTTCGCAACAGAAGAGCACTAACAAAACAGGCACTTTCCAGGTACCCATGCAGCTTAGTGCTTAGAATGCATCCAGTTTGCAGAAGGCGCTAGGTGACCTGGTGCCTCCGTCGTCACTAATGACCTAGGGGAGGCACATACGCAGATTCTGGCCCAATCCCCTTCAAGGTCGGGCACTTACCAGAAGATCCTGTTGCCAGTCCAGGGCGTTGTTGACGTCAGACGTCGCTTGGTAGTTCACTCCCGCGAGGACAATGTCTGGCATATCTGTGCACGGGACAAACTGGTTTGGCGCCAGACTCAATCCATCAATCCAGGAGCCAGACGAGAAGATGTAAGGGATTCGATTATACACCTAGAGGGAAGAAAGTAGTGAACAGTACCTGTGAAGCGTAGATCCGGTGACGCAGCATATCCGCCGAAAAGACAATAAACCCCATCGCCCTGCCACATTCTCCGATCCCCCCAAACATACTCTGAAACAGGGCTTTAAGTGGGGGGGAGGAAGGGGGGGCTTAGCCCCCTAGTTTTTTTGGGGGGGGCAGGGGGCTCTATTTTCGGGCCTCAAAGGTCAAAGGTAGGGTGAGCAGACGTCCCGGTTTGTCTTTGGTGTTACTAGTCTGGTTAACATGTCTTGATAGTGAAATACTGCCAATTTCGTTTTTCACTTTTGAAAGGCTATCTTGCCCATAGGATAACATGGGGAATGCTGTGTGACATGTTTACCTGCATATCTTCACATAACGGCATGATTTTCTTAAGCACACAATGCTAGTTATCTTGATTTAGACCACGCCCCTACTCTGATGGGCCACACCCATTTAATAAATTTGCCACGCCCCTTTTAGAGCACCACCCCAGTTTTTTTTCCCACTTCAAGCCCTGCTCTAAAACATGTTTTTCAAAAAGCTGAAGACATGCATTCCACGTCACCCTTTCTCCAATCGCTTCCTTTATTATCTGCTGTGAAACAATGTTGAAAATAGGTTATGGAAAGTGAGGCAAAAATGTAACTCATAACAGAGAGAGCGAGAGAGCGAGCGAGAGTAGGGGAAAGAAAGAACGCGAGAGGAAGGAATAAGCATTGGCAAAGCCAAGAGGTCTCTCTTTCTTTACAAGAGTTAATCAAATGTTGCCTATATAACTCAGTGAATTTATAACTTTCCGACATGAAGGCCAAAACCACATAGCAAACGTTTTACTTTTAAAACGATACATTCACCATTTCACCAAAAATATTTTTAAAAAAACATGTTTTATATCACCAAACACAAAAGAACAATTCAACCGAATACCGTGCCATGAGGGGCATAGCTAATGATGGTAAGCCCACGGTAGGACACTGAGGAGAAGATTTACAAGCCCCTTGTGCCACTTTTGCGTCACTTTTCCCATGTTAAAAATTACGCAAAAGTGGCGCAAGGAGTTTGTAAATCTGCCCTTGAGTGTGGCTGTTTTTTATTAACCCCAAGGTGAGTAGGATGCCCATTTCTACCTTTTTCTAGCTTTTGGGGGGGGGGGTGGGGGGGGGGGGGGGGGGTGGCATGAGGAACCGTGCCTACGGCCCTGTAGTGATACATCCTCAGCCATACGTTTCACTCTCGGGCTCCCTGTCAATCTGTCTGGGTGCCTGCTTAACCGACAGCTGCACAGACAGCGCCCAGCCAGCAGGGCCTGGGCCCACCCAGCCTGATGCAGCCTTGCCGACGGACAGTCCCTCCTGAGGGGGTCTCCCGTACATCAGCAAGGATGGGGTACCCGGGGGTATGGCATTATTTCTGACTCCATGCCTTTTCGGGTTGTTGTAATAATTATGACATCATGACTTACTAGGAGGGTTGTCTGGAGATCTTTCTAGGGCTGCATCAACCTGCCAATCAAATTAAAGCTCTCTCTCCTATGACCTTTCCTGGTCTTTCCTGGTCTTCCCTTGTTGAGTTAGGTGAGAGTTGGAAGCCTAGGAGAGGCAGCTGGGTTTTTAGCATCTTCCTTCGGAAGGTGGAAAGTAACCCCTATGCGGACTCATCTGACTTATGCACCATGAGATGTCTGACTGCCAGAAATAGGAAAACTTTGTCCATCATGAGTGCCAGTTACAAGCAACCGATGGCTTATTTATTTCGGCTGGGCAGCAGGTGAATGACCCTTGACAACCAACAGCCAACAGATGGGGCGGCCGACCTTCGGCCCTCTCTCTTGCTGTAGATATGGTATTCGCTCTGCAGGACAGGTCTCAAACCAGACATCTATAATTGTCCACGCATAATTACTGTTAAAATGTAATCCTGAGTGAATTTGCAATTTGTATATATTTATAACTCTAACCACTATTATATGTAGTAGACCTTTGTACTTACTACCATTCCTATGTGATTTTAGAGTTTATGTGATTGTATCTCTTCCTTGAGTGACTTTACAACTTGTACATTTGCGATTTTTCCCCTCCTTTCACTCAACTTGTATATACAACTCTAACCACTAGTGTATGTAGTAGACCTTTGTACTTACTGCCATTCCTATGGGATTTTAGAGTTTATCTGTTTGTATCTCCTCCTTGAGTGACTCTCCTACTTGTACATTTGCAATTTTTCCCTCCCCTCACTCCACTTGTACATTTGCATTTTTTTTCTCCTGTTTATAACTCTTATGTAACTCATGCAATCCAAAGTCCTTATGTAACACAACTGGTTCTTATGCACAGCGCTCTGACACCTTCTGGTAATGTTCGCTCTATGTAAAATCGCATTAAATAAAATAAATAAAATTAAAAAAAGGCGGGGATTGAGCGATGAGGTGAGAGAGCGCTAGAGATGAAGAAGGCCAACAGAAGGAAGAAGTTGCATGAGGTTCCCATGAGGCTACAGTACTTCTCACCCAGGAGAAGGTGCCACCTTCATTGGAAGAGGAGGGAAGCAAATAGAGAGCAAAGAAGGACCTTACCATGCTGCTCCAGGACGAGCCACTGTTGGGGCTCAGGATGTTCAGACTCGCATCCTTGGCAGAGAAAGCGCAGATGGACCCTGGCGCGGCCTCAACGGTGATGCTGACGTTCGAGCCGGGGCGGACCTTCTCTGGAGAGAATGTGACGTTAACCTGCAACCAGGCGATAAAAGTGGTAAGTGAAAGAGCGTAAACGTCCAGGATGGCACATGGGTAACTCTTGGGAAATAGGATTACCTCACTAATTGTTAAAGTCATACATACATGCTCAACACATGTACAAGTGCTGGGCACACGTATGAGGTACACAGTTGATACAAATCCAAAAATATGGTTTAGTCGATACCAGTGGTTTCATGAGAGTTATATTATGTAGGAATGTTCTTGAAAGAAAAACAACGCCAACCGACATGTGTTTCGTCAGCAGGTCGCTACCGGTGACTCTTCAGTGCTTAAAACGCGTTAAGTCAGAATCGAAGAACCGGTGATAATTCCAACCCGGTCTACGGGTGCACGGAATCACCGCAGATAAGGACGTTGGGAAACGCTGAATACAATGGGCGGATACATCCGTGTATGGGTGGAGCCTGGTAGTGCCAGGTGCAGCCGTTGCTCGTCTCTCAAAGGAGAATGCTCAACACACATAGAAAAATTGGTCCATCACCCGCTGTATCATGAATTTAAGGAAAAAGTAATTAAAATCACAAGTTTGCAGCGATTTACTACATCTCAGCTAGTGCAGATTTTCCCTAAAACATTTCAGCAAAATATCTACTTCCAGGTGGGGTTTTTCTTTCTTTCCTATCCTATTTTATTTGGTTATTTCCTTAGACATATTGATGTACTGTGGGGGCAAAGCTACCGTACACCAGAGACTGCATGTTAAAACAGGGAAGGATGTGTATATAGCAAGTGTATGGGCAGATGGAGAAAGTTATCATAAAGGGGTCGCTTCGAAGATTCCCTAAAACATAGCAGCCCTGTTAGAGACAGATTACTAATGAATTGCACATTAGTGTACTTAACAATTCTGTCCTTTTCAGCTTATACAATGATACTAGTTACCTTTTTAATTGGCAATTCCAACTTTTTCCACATTCATAAAAGCACTATAACTTTTTTCAAAATCCTAACAAATACTAAAAGAAAATTCGGATTGTTTTCTAATTATTTAAAGACCCTCATTTTATGAGAAAAATTCCAACTCTTTACATTTTTGCTAGAAATTTTCCTACAGCTTTTGATTCAGATGTCGAGAATCTTTCAGACAACAGCTGTGTAAAACATTGAAAACTCGGTCAAAGGCACTAAACTGTTGCTTTAATACCCAATGGCATATGTAGACAAAAAATACGGACCCTTCTCATTCATATACTGACGAGGGGGATGCTACCTGGTCCAGCGTGCACCTGGCATGTTTTTGCGGTTTGCGATTTGTGGCGTCCAAGGGATGCTCCAGTAATCGATTTCCCCAAAATAAGAGTATCTCGTAGAGCCCCCTACAAACCAATCACCATAATCTGACCTTTTTAAAAAAAAATGATTAAATACCTTTGATGTGATTTACAATAGGCCTGATCTTCAAAACTGAGTCTGGTGGATTAGTGGACTAATAGGTCCACTGTAGGGGCCTGTGTTTGACCTCATGGTCACAGGTATAAATCCCGGCAGGCCCACTCAGCCTTTAATCCTTCTGAGGTCGATAGAAATAAGTAGCATTGAGTTTGGTAACAATAAACCTCTGTTATTCAGTGCCAAGATATCCTTCTAGGTGAACGTGCACTTTAGAAATACACATTTTGTCATGTTCAGTGATTTATAAGATAGCAGCTCTTTTTATCCAGTCACCCAGTGACTAACCAACATCACACGGTGAAAAGAATTTGGGCAGAAAACCCTCACATTAGGGGCCCGATTCTGATGCGGGTAGGAAAGCCTTCCCACTTAGGGCCTGATTCTGATACAGTTAGGAAGGCCTCCTAATGGCATTTGCTCCTTGCAAATTGGATCGGGAACGTGTCTTCCAGTCCCAAGACCAAATTATGATGCGGTTAGGAACATATGCTCCCATTGAAGTCAATGGGAGTCCAACCAAATCGTATCGGGAAGCATCCGGATGCATCGTACTCCGTCGGTCGGACTCTCCCGATCCGAGTGGGTTGGCAACCATTTCCAACCCAATTCGGTCGGGAAGCATTTCTGACCCGCATCAGAATCAGCCCCAGAGTTGCTTTACAGCTCATATGAAAGAAGTCCTGCCCCTCTATAAAACCCCTTACCGGGTTTGCATCCTCCCCAGAGAACAGGGTGCTGCTTCAAAAGTCTGTATTTGTTAGAGGGGAGCGAGCCAACACATTAACAGGAAAAATCGAGCTGAGAGTCTGTCTTGGCTCTAAGAGCCCGTGCATGAGCTCAGCCTTGGGGATATTATTGTGGTACAAATGTCCTGTTAGAATATGGTAAGGTGTAGTTGAAATTCAATGTGTATTAGTTTAACACATCAACACGTTTCAACTTACATCAGAATATATCTCTGCATTGAGAAGTGGAGGCGCGTTAAACAATATTAAGTAAATAATGTTGGAAGAGTAACATGCAGAAATTACAGATAACATTAAACGAGGATTAAAAGTGTCTTTAAAATGCACCAAATGTAGTATGCAATTATACTTGTATATGTTAGGCCAAAACAGCTGATGAAGTAATATTTTTACATTGGCATATTGACCTGACCAAGATACTGAAAGTGCACAATAGAAAATGTTATTTCACTGACCTTCCCATAGACATGTATTTAATGAATGAAACGTGGCTTGGATATTCATGTCATTTAGCTAATGTTTCTATTTACACAATGATCATTGTTAAATGTTTTAAGTAAAATATAGTTTAGAATGACAGAGATTAAGTTTCCTCAGGGGCAAGTAGTTTGACTACGAGAATGGGTCCTAAGAAAGTTATACAGAACATTGCTAGTTGATAAGTTTATAACTAATTTGTGTCGACTTATGTGGGCTGGTGATGTTAATGTTGATGAGTTTTTATACGCGCGCGCCGTTACCTGAAGGCATCCTGGTGATAAGATGAGGAACAATCCTGTTCCCATGAAGAACATTAAAAGATGATTGGCTGGCCGAAGAGAAACGTCTCTGCGAGTTGCAACATTGAACATGTGTGATGTCTATATTATTACATGTTCCTAGAGTAGGTTCAGAGTAATTTGACTCTCCCTACCATGCCACAGACCCTTGATGTGTTTTGTTTGGGCCTCTCTTCATGAGAAGTTCAGCCTTGGATATTTGATTTATACAGAACCTTTATCCTTATGCTCTCACTCTCTAATTCTAATTAAGGACTCTCCGTGGGGGTTCTGATTGATGCCTTTCTGCCCCATATACAATAGACATTCTTTCCTTTATGGAACAGGCTTAATGCTTTTTATGATATCGATGAACTAATATGATGATCTTAAACTGCTGGTTGCAATAAAGATCAGATATTAAATGACAGACCAGATATTAAATGACAGACCAATAAAACTCTATTACCACAGACTGGCGATGAGCTTGAACAGATCCTGCTGACACTGGCTGCTCCAAGCGCTGCCACACCCGCTGCGTGCGGTCTTGAGTCTGGGCACTGCAACGTCGGGAGGGTGAGCGGCATGACCAAGCCGGCATCCAGCCTGTGGCAGTGGCTAAATCCTGCTCTCCTGCTGTCCTGGATTGGAGGTACAAGTGCAGCGCGAACGTCGTCATGAACCCAGGCTCACACACCCCACACAAAGCGCCACAACTCTGTAACCTCCAGCGGTGCCTCAGGCAGACGTCCTGTGCACACGAGGATCGTGCACAGGCAAAGTGCTCCAAACACACCCTTTCAGCCACGGTGTGATCCAAGCCCATACCTCTGCTTTGCCTATGACAGGCGGCTCCTCAGTTGCCTCTAAGCCGCAAGTGGTTTATTAGATTGTTGTTCCAACAGGCTGGGATCAACTTCCATGTTAAAGATTTTCCCAATGTGCAGTGTGCTTAACTTCAAAAAGTTCAGCACAAAGGGGCATATTATCAAGGGCCATATCGCCGCTTTAGTGGTACTTTTTGCTGCTAGAGCGGCAATATTTTTATCGCACTATCCACAAGCTGTCGCTAACAGCAGTTAGCGACAGCTTTCAGGCGCTAGCAACCGGTTTGGGGTCCGCTTTGCATGTCAGCGATATTTATCGCTAACGACATGCAATGTGGGCGTACCCAAACTGTTAGCGACTCAAAGCAGCCGCTAACACAGCTATCGCCTATTAGCAAGGCAGGCGAAGTGATAAAAGAAATCGTGCTAAGCACGATTATCGCTATAATATAGCGCCTGCTAACAACATGACTTACCTGTTTATCCAATGGGAGGTGGATTGTCAGGTTAAGTCCTCATTGGCGTTAATGCGTTAATATCGCTGGATTTCCAGCGATATTCATGCATTTCGCCGCTATCGCTGGATATTTTAGCACAATGGAGAAAAACGTGCGCTAAGCGCCTTTTGCCATAAATATCGCTATTCTTTGCTAATATGCCCCAAAGTGTGTTGACTAGGAAGGCGGAAATGCTTTCACCCCAAATTAAATGCAGAGAAAGGTTGTTTTCCCTAAACCAAAGCCGAAAAATATACAAAAACTAGCGACAAGCCTGGGTCCCACATTCATGCACCCCCATGAGGTGGCGATGGGCATTATTATGCTACCGTGAGGCTGCACGAGGCATTTACAGTCACATCCTGCTCCAGAAAAAAAAGGCATCAGTAATACAAATGATACTAGGGGTCCTTTGTTTAAATCCACACAGATCGCGCCCCTATGCTGACCCCATGCAGCTTCTTGTGTCAGGGGATCGTCACTTAGATCTTTCAGGTCCTGCGGCCCCAGACACTTGTCGGTGTCACTTGTCATGGCGCCCTCACCTGTCAGAACAGAAGCACTTCAACAAGAGCTCCGGATGATACATGTACTTGGCTGTACAGCAACATAGCAGAACCGCTAGAGAGTCGAACTCCGAAGCCGGAAAACATGGTTCGAGTCTCGGCACGGAAGCGCAAACATCCTTTGATTCTGGGCAAATTAGGTATTTCCCTGTGCCTAAAAATGAATGTGTCCGCTTGTACAGCAACTGGTGCTCACTTAATGGACTCTGATATCTTACGGTCGAGTTAGCCCTATTAACAGCATGTTAAAATGCATTGTTTATTAAATTAAATCGTACATGTAGCGATAATCCCTGTGCCAACCAAACGTCCACCCAGACAGTTTCAGGCTGTAACAGACTGCGATGCCCAGAGGGGAGGAGGGGCCATCACATGCGTTGTGCAGGAGGAAGCTGTGATGGCCAACAAAAGCATTCACTTAGTGAAATCGCCTCTGCTGAAACAAGCACAAGAAGGAGGGAGAATTTAGGGGAATAGACCAATAGAAAGCCATCATATTGGCATGGCACAAAAAAGAACCAATGACCATTGGTGGATTTGCCAAAGCCACGCAGAGAGATACAACAGGTCATCAATGATGCTTTTCCTAAAAATGATCACCGCTCACTCAGGCACTTACGTTATGTTATGTTAATTTCGATTTATATAGCGCCAAATCACCGACAGGTCTCTTAGCGCTTGCTTTGGGAACCCGTCCTGGCTTTCCCTGCGAAATAACCCCTACTGGGCATCCCCAAGGTGAAGACCAGGCATCCCATCGCGGTAGGGCCGTAGTGGAGATTAAGCAAGCTATTGCCCAGAGTTGCAGAGTGTGAACCCATGATTCGAGTAGGCACCGAGGCGAGAATTATCGAGTCCGTGGACATTTTGAGCTCAAGACTATGCCGCGTCGGGAATTGAACCCTGGTCCCGAGTCTGACCTCTGCGTCAGGGTCTGCCTCCTCTAACCAGTGAGCCACACTTACTTAATGCAGGAGGCATCACAGACCAGTGGGCTGGGGATGGTTGGTCGGGTCCCTCCTGGGGGATCATCATGCTGATGTGCAGTCGGTTCCGGAATCTGTGCAGCAGTGAGTCTGTGATGATCATATCCCAAGCTCTGCCCTCACTGATACGGAGCATTACCGTGCGACCCGACAGCTCTGGGCTAGCCTGCGGTGCGCAGCACTCCCTCTCCAGTCCCCCCCCCCTCCCCCTCCCTGGCCTCCCCTGTTGACCAGTGCAAAGACCCGGCAGAGAGGGTCGAAGGACTGGGCTGCCTGCAGCAATGCATGCTTTTAGTTTGCCCAAACTAAAGAGCAGCCAACTTTAATGAAGCCCACTTGCTCCATGGGATGGTTGACCTCAGGACTGACCATATCTTGTCTCACCCCACAGACCTTAGCCTATAACTGTGTGTGTCTCTCAAGAGCCTTTTTACAAGCCATGATTGGGGATGTGTCAGTCTAACTAGATACGTTTTAGCGAGAGAGCAGAGCTGTGAGCTGAGCAGATCAGCCCAGTCCCCTTAGCCCGCTGGGAGCAGCGCGCACAGCGCTACTGCTCACAGTCATGACATGATGGTGCATTGTAGCAGTGCTCCACATGACAGCGGAGCAGCACTAGGATGCATGATTAATGCATTTCAGTGTGGTGATGCGGACCCCCACACTAAAATGCGTTAGACTAACGCCTGATGCGTGGTACTTGGCAGGGCTGGCTGCAGCTGTATCACTAAGGTGGCACCGCATCAACCATCTTGTAATGAGGGCCTTTGAGTGATGAAGATTATTTGCAAGTATCCAAGACAATATGCGTTCTAACACTGACCATGATCAGTAAGAGAAAATAAGCAAAAAACAAGCACAAACGACAAGAAAGTGAGAGGAGAGACTACATTTCCCTCGTAAGGTGAATTATTTTAGCTGGTGTGTGTGCAAACTTTAGATGTCTTACTGCTGAAAAATATTTTTTTTACAACTCACAGAACTAACAGCAAGAGAAAATGAAACATTACTCATACATTTCTCACAGGTAAGGGGACTTCATCGGACAATTGCCTAAGGATTCTAGGAGAATGTTTTCTCCCATTTTCTATAATATACCTGCACAATGGAAATATATTTTCTTAATCTCAAAACTACTAAGGGTGTCATTTATGATAATGACGCATCGCCGCATGAAAGCAGCGATGCGTCACTTCTCAGTGCGCACTCCCTGCGACATACCTGATGCGTCATATTTAATGTATGACGCATCATGGCACAAGGAGTTACAGATACGTCAGTATTTCTATAAGCGCAAAAGTGACGCATTGCTGGAGTGTGTCACAAAAGTGACGCAACTCCAGCAATGCGTCCTTTCACATCGGGCAAGCCCGATGTGAAAGGGCCTGCGTCAGTCTTACGCCTTCTGTGAGGTAGGCGCAAGCTTTTGACGCAACGGCGTCCTAGAAGTGACGCAGTGAAATCTCATAGATTTCCCTGCGTCACTTCTATGAGGCTTTTTGCGGGGAAACGCCCCCTGCATACATTATAACTTACGCAGGTATAATGTAGCGCAGGGATTTACAAAGTGACGCATCTGCTTAGATGCGTCACTTTGTAAATAGTGCGCAACAGGAGGCATGTTTTACGCTGCCGATGCGTCACAAAAAGTGACACATCGGAAGCGCAAAACTGACACAAAGCCTCATAAATGATGCCTTAAGATTTTTGTAAATAAACACTCATTTTTTAACATCCCACCAAAGTGAAAGGCAGATCTGTCTCACCTTGTTGTCAAAGCACCTTTGCACCTGGACCGTGATGTGATGTCCTACGACCTCCCCAGAGCCCAGCAGGACTGACACCATGATTGTGGCAGTCGGCGCTAAGTCAGCGTTCATTAAAACGTTGAACGAAAAGGAGCCTTTACCGTCTAAAAGAGAAAGATAAGATAAGCACAAAAATGGGCCAAGAAAAAAGTGTAAAGCAATCAAGTCCAAAACAAGGTAGTTTGTCAGAATCTCAAGAACAAAAATATCATCCCACATAAAAAGAATTTGGCCATATGCCATTTAAAAAACGATCACTCCATTGAATTAATATTTTCTATTAAAAGCGTCAATGGACAACATTTTATATGAAAAATATAACGGGGCACAATAAATCTGTTAACCATATTTAGGCCTACATATACTGGTACCATACCCGAGAACACTAAGTGCCACCAGTTTCCAGATACTGCCCAGTAGAATGTGGCTTTTTAAGAAATGTTTTAATTGTGCATGTTTTAGGCCTCTCAATGCTTTGGCTCAGTGCCCCAAACTTTCAGGAACCCACCCAATAGAATCATCTCTGTTCTTCAGAGAGTCTTGCCCGATGACCTTGAATAATTCTTAAACAGATTGAATCAAATACGGTTTACGTTTCATAGCGCTTCTGGCTATGCCGGAGCATCTCCGTTCCACATGGCACCGTGGTCAAACGGCGGCACTGATCCTTTTGGATCTCAGTGCCGCTTTTGACACGGTCTCCCACCAGATCCTTCTACATCGACTTGAGGAGGCAGGGATCACTGATATGGCTCTCACTTGGTTTCGTTCCTTCCTGGCCGATAGAACGCTCCGTGTTTCCACTCCTCCTTTCCTTTCTGGGGCGCGTTCCATTGAGCAGGGTGTTCCGCAGGGATTGGCTTTAAGTCCCACCCTGTTCAATCTTTACGTCCAACCACTGGCTGCAGTCGCCAAAACGTGGGATCTTAACATTGTCTCTTATGCTGACGATACGCAGCTAGTGGTTGCCCTCACGGAAGGCTCTACCATCGACCATATTAGATTCAAGGCGGGTCTGAACGCCGTAGCAGCCTGGATGACAGATAGCTCTCTCCAATTGAATGCTGCCAAGACGGAGGTACTACTGGTGGGAGGAAACGCAGATCTATGGGGTGACCACTGGTGGCCGCCTACTTTGGGGGCAGCCCCTACGCCTAAGACCGAAGTGAAGAATCTGGGAGTCTGGTTGGACTCAGAGCTTAAGTTTGATGTCCATACAAAAAAGGTCGCCGCTACTTGCTGTAGAATTTTACGCAGCCTTAAACCAGTCTTTATATTTTTTGATCCAGTTACCAGGCAGTTAATTGTTCAGGCTACGGTACTGTCCAGACTGGATTATGCCAGCTCCTTACTTCTAGGCGCTAACAAGGTGGAATTTGCTCTCCTTCAATGTATTCAAAATGCGGCCGCGAGGGCCTTAATAAGCCTGCCACGCTTTAGTCCCACTTCTGCCTCCATCCGGAAACTTCACTGGCTTCCTGTAGCTCAAAGGATACAGTTTAAGACCCTATGTATCTCTTTTAAAATCCTTAGACTGTCTACCCCTAAAATGTTGGGATCACTGCTGAACTTGTATGTGCCGGTGCGTTCTCAGCGTTCGGCAGGGCAGAATCTGGTGGTAGCTCCCCGGTTTAACCGTAGCAGAGCAGGTGGCCGCTCCTTCCGTTTTCTAGCAGCTAATTTATGGAACTCCCTTCCTGCCCAGATACGGGAGTTGAAGGAAATGGTGCAATTCAGGAAAGCTGTCAAAACATTTTAATTTTCTCTACCGGTTTCTGCCCTCAGTTCTGTTTTTCACTTGGGATTAGCGCCGGGACGCCTCTTCGCTGGGGCAGCTGCACGCTCTATAAACCATATAACATAACATAACATTTATTTTTAATGTGTGTGATGTGTGAGAGTCTATTGCAGACATTTTGCAGAGAAATGAGTTTCGTGCAACATCAATACATTTTCTTTTGTTTCAGACCAAAACAGAACCTCACATAAGTGGAAGGTGTCACGGAGATTATTTGCTGTAATATTCATGAGCTGCTGCTGCTGTATCACAATAATAAAAACATATGCCACTATCCCTGAATATTAGATGTAAACACATTTAGAATTTGGACCAGTGTGCCTGAGCACTGTCAGTGACCTGGCCGAAGCGGGCATGAAATAGCCCAAATTGGATCAGTAATGTAAATCTGGTACGAACATAGGGCCATATTATCAAGAAAGGGCAAAACATTATCGCCGCTTTTATCGTCAGGAAACTGCCGCTAAAGCAGCGATAATGGGCTTGATAATATGCCCTACAGAATCCCCATAGAAGCCCAGGTTCTGATGTTAAACTGGGCTTCTATGGGAATTCACAAGGGCATATTATCAAGCCCATTATCGCTGCTTTAGTGGAAGTTTCCTGCAGATAAAAGCGGCGATAATGTATCGCCCTTCCTTGAAAATTTGGCCCTAAACCCCAAGGGCCGATTGACCCAAGGTCCCCAAAATCCTTAATATGTCCCTAGCCAAGCCCTGTTTATTGCCACAGGGATATGTGACCCTCATGCAGAAGTACTCAGTGCATCAGGCGAGAGTTGGAAGGGGGTAGATTTTTACATAAGGAAGTGGAGACGGAGGGAGGAAGTAAAAGCCCCATATTTATTTTCTGTGCCTTGCTGTGCTTCTTTGGGTTGTTGGAGGAAAGATTTTGGCCATAATATAGAAACTTGTACAGGACAAATAAACAGAAATCCATGTGCTAACAGGTTTTTACTTCAGTCCATATTACTGATGGGACAAATTGAAATCCTATCTTTCTATCCTGTACTCCTTTAACCCCTTCAATGCGGCCGTGATTCTCCTGGTGTGCTGTAAACAGCACGAACAGGGGCGGGCCGTGACGAACCCCAGCCGTCATCAGCACACGAGCACCGTAGTGCATGACGGCTGGGGCTCGTCATGAGCATGGAAGGGGTTCATTTCTTACACTGTAACGGACCCCCTAATTTAATTAAATCACTTTGCTCCAGGTTGTAGTCCTTATATTATATACCTTAAAAGTGATTTAAGCAAACCATATCAATAATTAACGGTTTACTTCAGTGAGTTTTATCCTGTCTCTCATCTTTAATGTAAATGTCTAAAATGCCAATATAACTGGAAATACAAAAATATTCTAGAACTGAAATATCAGGTCACAGATCTCACTGTATTCAAACTACCAGTATTAATTAAGACAGACAAGCATTTGCATAGTTGCATAGTTCCTGCACGGGCTGTGATGAAATGTCCTTGGCATAAATGGGAGGCCAGTTTATTCTCAGATATGTTGTTAAAATCCAAGCCACAATTTTCTTCGAATATAGTGGCATCGGACTCTCTTTTCCGGGATTGGCTGTTACAAGTCCTAGACACATGCATCCCCGACAAATGTTGTTCTAGGAAAAAAACTGGGCCATTCAAACCCATGGTTTAATGAAACCCTGGTTAATGCTAAAAAGGTTTGTAAGCAATTAGAGCGATTGTGGAGGCGTGCTTACGGCATCGAGGCCAAAAACAAATATCGGGCCTTTATTAAATCATATCATAGGCCGATTCGGAAAACCAGGGCGGACTACATTGCGTCTAAAATCTTGGAGAGTAATAACTCTCGTAAAATGAATTTTTCCCTGCTAAAAAAGATGCAACATTCCAATGAGAAAGTTGATTCTCCGATTTCTTCCAACACTCAGTTTGAGGAACTTGCAGATTTTTTTTGTACGTAGGAAGAGATCATTTATAACAACCTGTTAACTGTCCCCCTTCCATCAGCTTGCCTATTAATCGCCCAGCTGAGTTTGAGGACAGGTTAAATGTCTTTAAAACAACTTTGTGCTCCTTTCCCCTACTTTCGCTCCCCGAGATTGAATCTTTGTGCCTTAAAATTAAATCAGGCTCTCCAGCTGATCCGCTGAGACAAGATCAGCTTCGTCAAGTTCTTAACTCAATCTCTCCAGCGATAAGGGAATTGGTTAATTTGTCTCTGTTCTCTGCTTCGCTTCCGGCAACCTGGAAGCATGCAAAAGTTATACCTCTTTTAAAGAAGCAGTCTCTGGAGCCATCGGACCCGAGCAACTTCCGGCCGATCTCTCAGCTCCCTTTCTTAGCTAAGGTTACTGACTTATATGTTAACACGGTTCTGGCGGAATTGGTGGAGCACAATAAAACGCTGGATCCCTCACAAAATGGTTTTCGTCCGCGTCATAGTACGGAATCAGCACTGTTGGCTGTGACTAAGGATATCCGCAGCTGCCTAAATGTCGGGAACTCTGCGGCCTTAATTCTGTTGGATTTAAGTACCACCTTCGACACTGTTTCCCATGACACTCTTCTAGGTCGTCTACATGATATCGGAGTCAGGGGGTCGGCTTTGGCGTGGTTCCAGTCCTTCTTGGAAGGCAGAACTTTTCAAGTGGTGGTACCACCTTTCCACTCCCAGGAGCATGTCATCAAGTATGGGGTTCCTCAGGGCTAAATATTGAGCCCTGCGCTTTTCAACATCTATGTGCAATCAGCAGAAAACGGTGGCTACCCAAACATTTTGACTAATTTACTGAGTTGACCCTGTGGAGGGGTGGTGATTTGTGTGGGCACTGGGCATTCCGCAGGGGGGCTGACCTGTTGGGGCGCCTGGAACTTTCTGCCTTACCCCGGGATTCCTAGAGTTGAACATTTTGGGGTGTTATTTGCCTGGTTGCAGCTACCCTGGCAGGAATGTAGTGCCATGCGGTGCCCTGGTATATGTGTTGGTATGGATCTGTGGGAATTGTCCGTCCCTCTGTGAGATGGAGGGGAAGTTGCCGCTAAGGTATTCATGCCAATAACCCCTGGGATGCCCTCGACTGAGGGCATGAGAGATGGATAAGGAAAAGAGGCCTTCTGGCACCATGCATTCTGGAGTTTTGCGCTGTGGTGGAGAGTAGATCTGATTGTAGTATGGCTTGTACAATCTTTGAACTGTTTTGTGGATTTTATTACCTGTAGTCTCATAACTATCATGTCCGTTTAACTGTGCTTCTCATTTCTCACTGAACTGATGCTGTGTGAATTAAAACCATAATTGAAGTCTCTCTCCTTGTGGGTCTTCTCCATTGGGGGCAGCGACTTGCACGTTGTGAGTGCACTATATAGAAGTTCAATCAATCAATCAATCAGGGATTTGTGAAGCGCACTACTCACCTGTGATGGTCTCAAGGCACTGGGGGCCAGGTCTTGAGGCTCTTCCTCAATGCTAGTAGAGCGGGGCATGCTGAGTGGGTGTTTGTTCCAGGTATTTGCTGCGATGAAGGAGTGGGTTCTTCCTCCCGTTCTGGCTCTGCGGAAGCGAGAGGTTTCGGCAAGGGCAAGGTCAACGGACCGGAAGCTTCTCTTGGGTGTGTAGAAGGAGACTCTTTCATTGAGGTATTGGGGACTGGTGTGGTGGAGGGATTTATAGGTGTGAGTGAGTAGCTTTAAGTGTCACTCTCTTCTCGACGGGGAGCCAATGGAGGTCGCATAGGTGCAGGGAGATGTGGGATGCTGAGGACGAGTCTGGCAGCGGTGTTCTGGATGGTCTGGAGTTTGCAGAGTTTGGATTTGTTGATTCCGGCATAGAGGGTGTTTCTGTAGTCCAATCTGCTGGTTATGAGTGTGTGGGTGATGGCCATTCTAGATTCGGGGGGGGGATCCATTTGAAGGTCTTGAGGAGGATGTGTAAGGTGTTGAAGCACGTGGAGGAAACAGCATTGATCTGTCGTGTCATGGTGAGGGAGAAGTCGAGTATGATGCTGAGGTTGAGGGCGTGGTCCGTGGGTGTGGGGGGTTTCAGAGGGTAGACGGCCACCAGGCGATGTCCCATGGGGAGGGGGTAGATCCAAGGATGAGGACTTCTGCCTTCTCCGAGTTGAGCTTCAGGCAGCTGCTGCTCATCCAGGATGTGAAGTCTTTCATTCCTTCCTGGAAGCTGAGTCTGGTGATGTTTGGTTCCTTGGTGAGGGAGAGGATGAATTGGGTGTTATTGGTGTAGGATACTATGCTGAGTCAATGCTTTCTGACGATGGCAGCGAGGGGGCCATGTAGATGTTGAAGAGCGTGGGGCTGAGCGATGATCCTTGTGGTACACCGCAGCTGATTTCTGTGGGTTCGGAAAGGAATGGCGGAAGTCTGATTCTTTGGGTTTGGCTAGTGAGGAATGAATGGATCCAGTCTAGGGCGTTTCCCTGTGTGACGATGTTGTGGAGACTTGCGGTGAGTGTGTGGTGGAAAACGGTGTTGAAGGCTGCCGAGAGGTCAGCTAGGAGAACAGTCTTGGTGCTGTGGTTGCTGCGGAATCTGGATTGGGAGGAGTCGAGGATTGAGTTAGCTTCAATGAAGTTCGTGAGCTGGATGTTGATGATCTTCTCAGTGACTTTGGCTGTGAAGGGGAGGAGCGAGATGGGTCTGTAGCTTTTGAGGTCCGTTTGGTCTGCGGTGGGCTTCTTGAGGAGGGGCTTTGACTTCTGCACGTTTCCAGTCATCGGGGAACATGCCGGTTTCGAAGGTGGAGTTCGGGTGCCATGGCGGTGGAGGCTCTGTGGAATATGTGCGGTGGGCAGGGGTATGTGGGGGCTCCTGAGTGTATGCGGTACATGATTGTGGCGGTGTCTTCTGTAGTGACAGGGGTCCAGTTGGAGATGGTAGGCTGGGGTTGCTGGAGATAGGAGTGGTGTCGGTGCCTTGTTTCTGTTCGTTGAAGTTGTCGTAGAGGGACTTGATCTTGAGATGGAAGTAGGAGCCGAGTTTGTTGCAGAGGTCCTGGGAGGCCATGACTTCTGAGGCTTCATTGGGGGGTTTGGTGAATTGTTGTATGATGCTGAAGAGTTCCTTTCGAGTTGCTGGCGATGATTCTGTCCTGGATGAATTTCCTTTTTGTGGATCTGATGCGTTGGTGGGATTCTGCCATGGTGGTTTTGTAGCTAATCTGTTCTTCCCGGGTTTTGCTGTTTCTCCATGTTTTCTCGAGACATCTGCAGGTGCATCAGGATTCTCGGAGTTCTGTGGTGAACCAGGTGGCTTTCGTGGGGGGCTGTCTGCCGGAGTTTCAGAGGGGGGTGAGCTTGTCTACGCAGTTGGTGATCCATCTGTGGAGTTTGTTGGCTCAGGGTCGGTCGTAGTGGGAGTTTGACATGAGAAGCAAGCAAGGAAGGTAACAAACATATTGGAAAGCAAGTGTCTTGAAATATATGAAGCAAATACATTTCAGCCATGAATTCCTCAGTCCAGGGATGAGCATTAACCACATCATTGCTACTGCATATTCCCGCTGTGTGCTGCCATTTGCAAAATCCCATTGTTTGTGACAAGGTCAAATCGTCATAAGCACAGGGCAGGTAAAACCCATGATGAGTTGACCTTGTCACAAGCATCGAAGGGGTTTTTTGAGAGGTTTCATAACAGTAACCTTCTGACAGTCAGACCTAGGTGGCACACAGACAATTGGCTGAAGCCTCAAGTGGGGTAGTTGCAATGAACATTTAACCCCTCCCATGCTCGTGACGGTACCGCTCCGTCACGAGCCTCGGGCGCGCTGTGCTTGTGACGGAGTGCTGAGTGCGCCCGAGGCTCGTGACGGAGCGGTTCCGTCTCGAGCATGGGAGGGGTTAAATGTTCTCTATTTTCTAAATAGATTAGGGATTTTCCTTTTTTAAAATTATCTTCATTTGTTTTTCCCCAACAATTTAGCACTCCCCCCAAACGCACCCCCAACCCTTCCAAGGTCAGACGAGCGAAAATACAGTTACATAATTGTATATTCTCATAGTTTCATACTTTCATAATCATGCTGCGTTATCCCCAGCAGAAAGTCATTTTACAACATACCATACAGTTGAGTATTCTTCATAATATACCACTAAGTGTTGCTTTGGGATTGACACCATTCTATTAAAGGAGTCCAGATTCTCAACCCCCTTTTGCGCCGTTTCCTGCCTTTCCTTTTATAGATAGCAGCCTCCAGATTAGAGATTGCTAGTAGCCTAGCTAGCCACTGATGAAAAGATGGTGCAATAGGTTGCAGACAAGTTGAGGCTATACATATTCTTAACACTGCCAGTGCAATAAAAACAAGTTCATGGCCAGTTCTAGGATTGCTAGGATCTGTGGCCCCTAGTAGGATAACTTCACTAGACAGAGCTATATCGCTTTTCAATACGGCGGACAGTAATTTCTCAATGTTTTGTTTTAAAGAAGTTAGTCCATCTCAAGTAGAGAAGATAGGTACAGTATCAGCATTGAATAACATACATCTGGGACAGCATGTCCCCTTGCCACTCCCCCATTTGGCAATTTTGTCTGGAGTGTAGTACAGGAAAAAAGCATGTTTTATAGAACTGTGCTTGGAGTTTTGTGGACATAAGAATTGTTTGAGACATTGAGTAGGCATAGTTAAATTCATCCATAGTTGTACCAATTTTCCCCTGCCACTTCTGTGACGTTTTCTCTAGATCATCCGGAAACACCGCATTTAAAAGGGCATATAGTCCCCCAATAGTGCTTTTTTGATGTGCATTAATGTTTCCACTAAGGTTATTATTTCAGGCAGATCCCTTCCCCCCGCCCTTCGTAATAAAAAGTCTCTGATTTGAAGATATTTAAAAACGTCCCGCCAGTCCAGTTGAAACTTTTCCCTTAGTTCTTCAAAGAATTGTATCCCTGCAGGGGATAAGAGGCACCGTATGTGAGTTATTCCTGCCACGTTCCACTTGTTAATACAATTTTCTTTAAAAATTTCCGGCAGAGCAGGTTTATCCCTTAGGGGGGTATAAAATGATATTCGCCCTATACCCAACATTCTTCTCACAACCTTCTATACCTTAAACCCACTAAGGATTTGAGATTTTTCTAGAGTTGTGTTTCATTTTATTATGGGTGGGTGCTGCATGAATACTTTACATAGTGCCTGTGAGTTAAGCCTGGCTGCTTTTGTTCCAAGTTACCCAATTAACCAATTTCATCCACCTTGTGATTCTGCCTTCATGGCCTGTGAGACCAGGGCTAACTGAGAGAGCACAAGAGACAGAGAACCTCTTGTTACCCCTTGTGAACCTCAATTGAGGTCCGTGCGGAGAAGTCCAACAAATATTAGAGCTCCATGTTGATGATGTGGTTAGGAGAGGCATTACTTTAAACTTTTGTGGAATAATGATTACTCAATATGGAAAAGGAATTGGAAAGGATTGCTCATACTCACTGCTATCCAGGGTGATTTCCACTTCACCAGTCCTCTTGAATTCAGCTTTGGACATGACCTAAGGGCAGAGAGTTATTTCTGTGTGAGTAAGTTATGGCACAGTCATGCACAATTGAATACGGCTTTCTTTATATTATGACCTTTTCTCTGAAAGGACTTCACTTCCATTGAATATACTGACGACCACTGAGTGCAGCCCTTGCACCAGCCCCAGTATGTAAATGTAAATGTATTTGAGCTTATATAGCGCACAGCTACCCGCAGTGGGTTTCCCGGCGCTTGCTTAGGGAACCCGTCCTGGTATTCCCCTGTGAGATAACCCCGGCAGGGTATCCACAAGGTGAAAGCCAGGCATCCCGCCACGAGGGGCCGTTGTGGAGATTAAGCAAGCTATTGCCCAGAGTCGCAGATTGTGAACCCGTGAGTCGAGAAGGCACCGGAGCGAGAATTATCGAGTCTGTGGAATTTTTTTAGCCCAAGACCCGCCGAGGCGGGGAATTGAACCCTGGTCCAGGGCCGATCTCAGCTTCCGGGTCTGCCGCCTCTAACCCCTGAGCCACACTTCTCCACAAGTATGCCACCCTTAAGGCCCAGTTACTGCCACACTGAGTCTAGAGTGTGGGGGTCCCTGGTGCTCTGTGATGGCAAGGTTCAATCACTATCATATTCTAACTTACCACTGGATGTCAATGCAGGGCCAGGGTCTGCACACAACCATAACCTTAGCCCAGCTCTGACTGGACCCAGGTTGTCATTTCTCCATCAATACCTGGCTGGTCTCAGCGAATGTAGAACTTTTTCTGGCCTACTTGTGTGTGTGCTGCCTCCAGAGCACCAATTAATGGCAGAAGAGGGGAGAGCTACATTAGCACCTGAGACTGCTAAGACCTCATGCAATGCAAGCACAGACCACTAGAAGTCACTGACACCCTGATGACGCCTGCTCCCACTGAGGTCCCCAGTCAATGTCATTGCCTAACTAGACACTAGATGTCACTGTAACACTTTTGTTCATTTGGTATTAGATCAAATGTCCGAATCATATGGTCAGAAACACCAAAAGTTAGAAATTTGAAGTCTGAAAAACAATTAGGTTGAAAGCAAAAAGTTTGAAAAATAAGGGAATTTGTAAAATGTTTGAAAAGATCGCAAGGGCAATTTTAGGGTAAGGGTTAGTCAAATTTGTATGAGATTTATAATAAAAGCGTTTGACCTCGATTTCTCTTCAGGTCCTCCTTAGGAGTTTAGTCAATGGTATTTTCAAATGACCAGTTCCTGGTAGGCGGTAGGGTTGGGCGGAACTTGCATAATTGCATTACGCAAATCTCAGCGAAACTGTAAAAAATCTCCGCGAACACGCAGAATTGCTTGTTTGCGATGCTTTTTTCCCTTTCGCAATCCCTGTTTGCGGGCTCGGGGGAAATATCTTGCGAACAAGCATTTTGAGAACGCAAACAAGTAAAAATTTTGCGAAGTCGCGGAATACAGAATTTTGGGCAATTTCGCATTCTCCGGGGAACGCGAAATTACCCAAATTCCGCAAATGGAACGGAATTAACTGCCCGGGCCTAGTAGGCGGGCAATGGCCCAATCTCCACTGGTATTCAGAAGCACTCATCTAAATTAATACTTGTGCACCCACCAACCACAACTACTACTACCCAGTCTGCATATGGCGCCTTACACAGTACTCACCTTGTATGTAGCGGTGACAGTGTTGCTTTTGGGTAGCAGCGAAGTTCTGTTCAGGATGCACTCGGCTTCGATGGTGACAGACTGCTCACAGCGCAGCTCTCCCTCAACAGGCTTAATTTTCAAGAAGCTTCCACTCAACGAGTAGCAACGTTGTAGAGTCAGCTGAGGGTAGTTGTTGGGCTGCCCTGTCCAGCTTGGGCTGGATTCGAAGCATTGCTGGTTTTGGTCATACCGAGCCTGCTCAAGGGAAGGGTCACCGTGGAGAGAAAGAGAGACAATGAACAAGCATTGGCAATGCCAGTCGGTCTAGCTTATGAATGAAATTACCTGTTGTGCCATTGATGGCTGTCGACAGACACTCAATAAGACAAAACACACGCACTCTGTCATTCATCTTTGCACTCATGGTACCATTCATCAATCCACTGGATTATCCTTCCATTCATCCTTTGGCACAATCGCAATAAAATAAACTCAGCAACATATGCAAGAGAAATTGAAAGAATACATGTAGGAAAAAGAAAACATTTTGCATTCTAAACATGTTGGGCATATGTTTTCAATACCAAAAGTAAACGTAGCGGCGGGTGTTCGTCTTGTGAAAGAATTTTAAAAAACGATAGACTATTTAAAAGTCAAAACGTAGCTGCCATATTTAGCACCAATGTGTTGGCCCTCTTGGAATGGTAACACAATGATACAATATGGACACCAGCAATACATAATGATCTCCTGGTTTAGAGGAAGTGACCATGTGGAATGAACCAGGCCACAGGTGAAATTAGCAGCAAGCTAACAACCTGTTAGCACTGCCTTGAGAGGGGAGGTATCCTCTTAAGAAATATTAAAATAAAAAGAGGGGAACAAGAAGAATCGAAAGGGAACTATAAAAGAAGAAAATTCAACACAAAAGGCCTGGTCAATCAGAAAATGACATCATTCACAGGGCAAAAAAAGCCAAAGACTGTTGCAGAGAGAACCATTACCCGATGCAGTTTGCTGCCATGGATGGAAAGAGAGTGAACTTACACTCAGACAGACCAAATGGAATAATAGAGTGGACCCAAGGTCCTCTATGTATGTAAGTATATAGATATTTAATTTAACCCCTTTACTTCTGCCCCCCACACCCACCCAAATGCTGATCCCTTTATTGGCTATTTGGGGTAGTTTGTGGTTTGGGTTTCTTAACTTGGTTTCCACATATGCTATCCATGGCAAATCTGCATCCTTTTTTCCAACATCCTGGGATTATAAAGGCACCCAGGGTTTGTGAATTCCCCTGGAGGGGACCGAGAAATTAGCCAAAATACAGCAAACCTTTTGGGAACACTGGAAAAAAGGGCTGAAGAAGAAAGCATCTGAGTTCTTCCCTGCAAATGGTGTAAACAAAGGGTTTGCTTTGCTACAATCACCATCTTCAAAGCTTTCAGGAACAGGCAGACGTTTGTCAGAAAACCATAATTTTCTTCACAGTTTTGGCATTTTAGTGGGCCATAGCCTATGTTTTGTGCTTTCAACCTCCTTCCAGTAGGTGGTAGAAATTGATATGAAAGCAATAATGGATCCAGGAAAGCTATACATTTCAGAAAAGTAGATAACATTCCAAATTCAGCAAAGGGTCATTTGTGTAGATCCTTCAGGTTTTCTACTAGAAAGTAACAGTTGAAATAAATAAATATTGAAAACAAGTTGAAAAAAGTACATTTATGCCTGCCTTTTCATCTGTAACTTCTTCTAAGTATGGCAGATGTTTAAAAAAGCAAAATACGATTACGCCTACTGGCCCTTCTGGTTGCTGAAGTATATAGGACTTGTAGGTTCACCCAGAACCCAAGGTGCCCAGAGCCAATATCTGAGCTGCACCTTGCAATAGTTTTTCATTGTGTACCGGGTATACAGCAATTTACTTTCTAAAATATAAAGAGTGAAAATATTGGTATCAAGGAAAATGATGTATTTCCCAAATGGGAACAACATATGGAGTTAAGAAGCAGTGGTTGTTTGCACAACTCCAAATATGTAGGTACCTATACTTGCATGTGAATTAGTGGGCATTTTTGAAAATGACTTCTTTTTTACACTAAGGGCCCGATTCACAGAACTAACTTAAGACAAAATCCTAAACTTACTACTTTTGGTATTCACAGAAGTTAGGATTTTGTCTTAAGTTAGTTCTGTGAATCGGGCCCTCAGTCTTACATTTGGTTGCAGAAATGCATAGGAAGTCAATTGGTAATAACACTTGTTCTACTATTTTTGTTCCCCTACGCCTCCCGATAAAAATGGTACCTCACTTGTGTGGATAGGCCTAGAGGCCACAACCGGAAACGGCCCAAAACACAACGTGGACGCATGACATTTTTTCCAATGAAAACTGATCCTTTTTTCGCAAAGTGCCTAGCTGTGGATTTTGGACCCTAGCTCGGCCGGAACGTAGAGATACCTAGTAAACCTATACATTTTTTTAAACTAGACACACAGGGGATTTTAGGATAAGGTGAGTTGTGTGGCTCTCCCAGGGTTCTGTTACCCAGAAACCCTTGCAAACCTCAAACTTTGTCTAACAAACACATTTTCCTCACATTTCTGTGATGGAAAGTTCTGCAATCTGTGGGAAGCCACAAACTTCCTTTCACCCTGAATTTTCCCAAGTCTCCCGATAAAAATGATACCTCACTTGTGTGAGTAGACCTAGTGCCAGGGGCAGGAACAGCCCAAACGCAACATGGGCACATCACATTTTTCCAGTAAAAACAGACCCTTTTTTTGCAAAACGCCTACCTGTGGATTTTGGACCCTAGCTAAGCTAGCACGCAGGGAACCCTAACAGATCTATACATTTTTGAAAACTAGACATCCAGGGGAATTCAGAATAAGATGAGTTATGTGGCTCTCACATGGTTCTGTTACCCAGAAACCCTTGCAAACCTCAAACCTTGTCTAAAACAACAAAATTTCCTCACATTCCTGTGATGGAAAGTTCTGGAATCAGTGGGGAGTCACAAACTTCCTTTCACCCGGCGTTTTCCCAAGTGTCTTGATAAAAATGGTATGTTACTTGTGTGGGTAGGCTTAGTGGCCGTGTCAGGAAATGGACCAAAAATTCTCCCTTTACAAAACTAGGTCGTTTTGTGATCGATAATTTTGATGTCTCCTCAAAACGTTTTGGGCACTTGCCTGCCTTGGGTATTTAGCCCACCCACACAAGTGAGGTGCCATTTTTTATCAGGAGACCTGGAGGAATGCTGGGTGGTAGGAAATGTATGTCAGCCTAGTGATCCCACACCTTTCCCCCACAGAAAAGTTTAGGTTTTCAGGGGATTCTGGGTAGGAAAACGTTGGAGGATCCACACAAGCCATACCTCCCTAAACTCCCCTGGGTATCTAGTTTTCAGAAATGTCTGGATTTAGTAGGTTTCCCTAGATGGACCCTTTGTAAAACCAGGTTATTTTGTGATAGATATGTTGATGTCTACAACAATACAAAGTGAGGTACCATTTTTATTGGGAGACCTGGGAGAATGCTGGGTGAGTGGAAATTTGCGGCTCCCTGTCTGTTCCATTACAGAAATGTGAAGATGATGTGTTTTGTTTTTACAAAGTTTGAGGTTTGCAAAAAATTCTGGGTAACAGAACCTGGTGAGAGCTATGCAAGTCGCCCCATCCTTGATTCCCCTGGGTGTCTAGGTTTCAAGCATGTACACATTTGCTAGGTTTTCCAAGGGGCTGGCTGAGCTAGGTTCCAAAATCCACATCTCGGCACATTGCAAAGAAAGGGCCAGTTTTCACTAGAAAGTGTGATCTGTCCATGTTGCGTTTCGGACTGTTTCCTGTCGAAGGCACTAGGCCTACCAACACAAGTGAGGTACCATTTTTATCAAGAGACTTAGGGGAATACAGAATTGTAGAACTACTTTTATTACCTATTGACTTTTTATGTATTTCTGCATTCCAAAATCCACAGCTAGGCATATTGCAAAAAAAAGGTCAGTGCCTAGTGGGCTTTCTGCCGCCCTGGTGGGGGAGAAAGACTGTGGCCATTTTTGGGGAGGGAAGCATTGGCATGCCTCGTCTGGGCAGTTCCCACCCCTATGTATATAAAATCATAACATAAACGTTCATTCTGGGCAGCCCTCACCCTTTCATATCCTTGGTGCCTAGTGGGTTTTCTGCCCCTCCAGGGGGCAAAAATCAGGGGTTATTGCCCCCATCAGCTTCCGGGGGGGGGGAGATGGGGGGAATAAAGATTGTGGTATTTTAATTGGGGGGTGGGAGCATTGGCATGCCCATTTTGAGCAGCCCCCCACTATAAGCATAAATAAAATAAATCCCAGGGGCCTAGTGTGCTTTCTGCCCCCATCCATCCGAAGGCAGATTGGGGTTTATTGCCCCCCATCTGCCTCCATGGGTCATTAAGATTGAAATTTCCCCAAAACATTGGGGGGGCGAGCAAAAGCCCTTGCCCAAGATGTTTCTCCCCATTCCCTGGTGCCTAGTGGGTGGATCCCTGCTTGGGTCTCACCCCCCTGGGGTGATCCCCAAGCAGGGATCCACTAGAGAAGGGTACCATGGGAAAGGGGTGATTCTCTACTTTCCAACAATACCTCTCTCGACGCTCTACGTGCTTGGGGGGCTGAGCTAGCCCCCAGAGCATGGAGGCTGTGAAACCGGCTCATTTCAGTTTTGGTTTCAGTGAAATGACGATTAGGGCAACGTGAGCGCTGATCGTCATTTCACTGAAAACATTAGAATAGTCTTGAGAGCTGGGGAAGCCCTTCCCCAGCTCCAGAGACTATTTTGATGCGAAGCAAATCCCTCTGGTGTGGGCACCAGAGGCATTTCCAGTGCTATGTAGTCGGACACGTGGGAGCCGTCCGACGCACTTTTGCATCAGACAGTTTCGGCGCATACGACATAACGAACAGGTTAAAAGTCACATCCGTTTTCTCTCTCTCTGTCTTTTTCTCTCACTCTCTCTCTCCCTATATATATATATATATATATATATATATATATATATATATACATATATATATTCACTGAAAAAACCATAGGTAGTTGGAAATTAGCATTTTAAAAAACTTAAAAATTCATTAAAAAAACTATAGGTTTTAGAGGCGTTATAGTTAGTTGGACATTTCACTCGTACAAAACCATAGAAATTCCCCTGTTATAGTTAGTTCAGCTAACTATAACTCGCGCGCCCGCAATGCACTGCTGATGACGTCACATATTACATCACTCATGACATGGTCAGTGACATCACGCAAGACATCACTCATGACATCTCAAATTACATCACGGGTGACATCACTGATGACATCATCCAGTGAATGTGTGTGTTTCTGAAAATTAAATATGGTTTATATGTATATCTCAAGGTTGAAGGAAGAATAAATGGGTATACAAGTGTCTAAATGGATCATTTTTTGGTATAATTGATTGTATAACTGACTGATTAAGTGTATCTTAGTGAATACATGGGTTAGTGCGTAATGTTTAAATATGTAAATATCTGTATCAGTCTCTCACTTTGTGTATAAGTGGCTGCATGGGTTGGTGAGTAGCTACATGAGTGTCTGTATGGGTTATTGGTTGGTTTTTGAGTATCAGTATGATTGAGACATGGTTCTGTATGGTTCGGTGGTGGGTATTACTTAGTGCATAGATGCATGAATGAGTGACTCACTGTATGTGTTGAAGATAGCATGTGTGCAGGACTGTATGGGTGGATGAGTGTGTGTGTATGGGTGTGTTAGTGAGTGAATGACTGTCTCAATAGTGTCTCTGAGTATCTACATATGTGAGAGTGAGAGATTGGAAGAGTTCCTGTATAAATAAGTATGTATTTCTATAAGTGATTGTTTAAGAGATTAAGTATGTGTAAGTTTCTGTAGAAGTAAGTGTGGTGGTGTGTGTATAATTATATGCAAGTAAATGGATGTTTGATACTTTGTTTGCATGTGTGACTATGTGTGTGAGTAACTCTATGGATGAGTGTCTGTGTGTAACAGGATGTATAGGTGTATGAGTACATATGATGAGTGAGTACATGTATGAGTGACTGTATAGGACTGTTGGTGAATATGTGGATGTGTATGTAGATCTTGGAATTACTGAATAGGTTGTTGTAACTAGTATTGGTATATCCATTGTTTTGAAAATGTTAATTTCTATTTTTGAGTGTGTGTATCATAGGGTGAGACAAGGTTTGCCAGTCTATCACAAGGATGATGTCATCAGTGATGTAATTTGAGATGTCATCAGTGATGTCATGAGTGATGTCACTGACCATGTCATGAGTGATGTAATATGTGACGTCATCAGCAGTGCATTACGGGCGCACGAGTGATAGTTAGCTGAACTAACTATAAAAGGGGAATTTCTATGGTTTGTACGAGTGAAATGTCCAACTAACTATAACGCCTCTGAAACCTAGGGTTTTTTCAGTGAATTTCTACGTTTTAAAAAATGCGAATTTCTAAGCGCCTCAGAGCTGCATTGCAGAGAGGTGTAAAAAGGGGCAAGTCCTGTACCACCTCTCTGCAACTCAGCCCTGTGATGCTTACTGGAGGTAACTGGTGGGCTAGTTGGCCCCAGGGACCCCCAGTATTGAAGGGGAATTCATTCCCCATTGTAAAACGCGACACAGGGTGCGATTGCAGACTGTTGCTGTGAGGGGGCAGGGCCTCCGGCATGATCCCGGGTTTTTTTTATTTTATTTTTTAAGAAGGGAGACTGTGTGGCCCCCCCTTCTTTGTACATTTTTTGGGCCCTGGGGACCCCATCCCCCAGGGCATGGCCACATGATTGTAATTTTTTTGTTATGAAGGGGGGCTGAGTGGCCCTCCTCCTGAGGCCTCTATTGGCCCTGGGAACTCCATCCCCCAGTGCTGGCCTTTATTTCTTTTTTTAATTGATTTTATTTTTGAGGAGGGGGGGCCACGAGGCCACTTCTAGCCCTGGGGACCCCATCCCCCGGGGCTGGCCTTCTCCGTTGGGGTCCGTGGGGGGATCCCCAATGCCCCCACAGTCTCTACCTGCTCCCTGTGTCCTGCGGGAGCGGGCATTGCTTTTCCACAGGGGGAGCTTCCAGCACACTACTCTCCTCAATACATGACTGCTCACACATGGCACATACCCTGTCAGACCACTCCCCGGCACTATTACAAATAGGGCTGACAGATGTGAATTTCAACAAGCAAGCTTGGCAATTCCTTCAATACTCTTTATTAGATACAGTTTTTGTATGGAGCCAGGCACGGCGATTGACGATTTCTTCCTTACAAATCTGGGCAGCGTCATGACTATGGGTTCAATATGGGAAGCTTTCAAACTCTACATAAGGGGAATCACGATCTCAAAGCACACAGGTGTTCTTAAATCTTTTCGCTCCCAATTGCGCAAAGTGGAAATTACACTTATGACACTAGAGGACAGGCTCCATGAAACTGGAGACCCGCAGATACTTGCACAGATCAGGACACAAATGGCCGAATATAACGAATTAGCGGAAACCGAAGTCACGTACTAGGGGAATATGCTGTTGCCCGGACTTACTCAGAGGATGACAGACCTAGCGCTACTCTGGCTGCAACAGTTAGACTTCCCAGGGGTGATAGCCACATCACCAGCGTTTACAATGCTAAATATAAACTGGTAGATAGTACACCAGCTATACTGGAGGCTTTTGCTGACTATTACACAGGACTCTACACCTCTAAGGGGGCTATTGCCTCTGAATCGGAAGAGGAGTATCTGGCCCACATAGCAATGACATGGTTGGAAAATAGCGATAGGGAAAGACTTATAGGCCCTTTGAGACCCACAGAAATAATAGCTGCACTAAAAGAAATGCCTAACAAAAAAAACCCTGGCGCAGATGGACTGATATTCACCTTCTATAAGGCATATCAAGATAAACTAATTCCCCACATTGTTAATGTATTTGAAGTGATGGCTAAATCGGGAAAAATGCCATCTTCTATAAGGGAAACTACTATAGTTACCCTACTCAAGCCTGGGAAGCCTCCTGAGCATTGTTCTTCCTACAGACCACTATTATTGCTCAACACAGACACTAAACTTTGTGCAAAGGTGCTTGCAAACTGGTTAAACCCCCTGTTGCCTAGGTTAGTCAGTATTTGTCCCTGGACATTCATTATCTAGTAACTTGCACACTCTGTTCATAACTATAGCTCATATCCATCCAAAGGTTAAGGCAGCAGCACTGTTTATAGATATCGAGAAAGCGTTTGACTCAGTAGAATGGAGATTTTTAAATGCGGTTCTACGTAGGGTAGGGGTTGGAGAATTTGCAACTGTTGGAGGTTCTATATGCCCAACCAGTGACCCAGGTCAGGATCAACAGGACTCTATCTCGATCAATAGAAATAACCAGGGGCAGAAGGTAGGGTTGCCCTCTCTCTCCTCTTCTATATACCTTGGTTGGGTAACCACTAGCATGCGCTATTAGGAAGGGGAGTGCTACGGCGTCTCATCCTAAAAGCGACTTGTAGTGGCATGTACAAATGTTTTGCAACCGAAATGTGGTCGTAAAACATTTTGCATTTTACCACTAATGAAAGTTAGTCACAAAGAGAAATGGATGCCCAAGGGACCTCTTTGTATCTGTGGGTGTAAATATTTTGTAAGAGCAGGCAGTGGTTCCACAGACCAATGCCTTCTCTTAAAAAATAAAACTGAAACTTTCATTTTACTTTTTAAAACACATTCCAATTTATTTTAAGGAAAATGGGCTGCATTAAAAAAACTGCTTTATTTAAAAAGCAGTCACAAACATGGTAGTCTGCCGACCCCAGTATGCTACCATCCCTTTGAGTGCAGGCCATTCCGAATAGGTCGCAATTTGTAACCTGCCTCATGAATATTAATGCGGCAGGTCCATTGTGACCCATTTGGAAATCGTAAACGGTGTCTCAGACATTATTGTACATTCTATTTTGCTAGTTGAAAATTGAAAGTTGCAAAATAATCACAGTATGCAACTCGCAAAATGGAATGGACGTACATCTGACCTAGATATGTTATCCTTCAAGTAACATGTGCACCTAATGATCCATGGGTTGCTATTCTGCACAGCAATCCAGCACAGAGAAATTAACCTGGTAAGGAGAAGCAGGGGTGTGGCTATCAGTAGTGCAGCAGGTCCAGGGGCACCTTGACCAAGGAGTCTAGGGGGCTGATGCACTGAAAAGATGGCTGTATTTTACTGCCCAGGCAGTGAATGGAGTGATCTTTTACTTTCTTACACCATGGTCCATGGCACCATTGCTACGACACAGACGCAAACCAAGACTCACCTCAATGACGAGCTTGCCCACCATATACTTTGAGGTGTCGAAGGAGAAGTTACAGTTGCCGTTCTCGTCTGTGGTGCAGTTCGCCACATTCTCAAAAGCGATGTAGAGTTTGATGCTTTGGTCACTGATGCCCTTGTTGTTGCCATCACGGAGAATGAGCTAAGGAGAAAAAAAACAGCAGTTTCATGCAACAAGTCGCATTTATCTTCATGAAACAGACAATATAAATAAACAAATATATAAATACATAAATGTGTACGTTTTAGCAGACGCTTCATGCAAATAGCTGCATGCTAGCTTTGATAAAAAGGGTAAAACACCTCAATTAAAAAAATTCTATGTTTAGCAAATGTTTAATTTAAACAGTCAGGTAAAAATAATATATATATATTTTTAGCAAAAAGGGCAAATGAAATAAAAAATAAATGATATTTCACGATTGTTGATCGGAGTTTCTAAGTACAGAATGACATTGTAAATACATATTTAGAAAAATAATAATTTAGTTAAACATCTGAGCTGGGAAACTATTCCCCCGATGAGGAGCACAGCACTTACTGAACCAGTGGTGTTGATGCCCTGCCTGTAGCAGCTGTCAGTGACCTGGTAGTTGAAATAAGGATTGGGCATCTGGCGTGAGAACCACACAAAGGCACTCTTGAATACCTGTACACCTGTGTGATTTAAAAAAACAGAAGCAAGTGAGCAAAACTTCAGCTTCACAGTAGAATTCACTGTTAAATGCAGAGATCACACTCTCCCATACACACACTTCTCCCCAGTGGAAAGTGCTAATGTAGAGATCTTCCCTTAAAACGCCCGTGGCCCTATATTACAAATATAGGCCATATCATGCATTTCTGCTTTTGTATCTATGTCTAAAAATTCCAAGTTGCAAATACCAGATCTCGGAAAGTCATTCTTTTTGCCCTCGTCAACTCCAATTTTTGGACTGATGCTGGTGGTTACTGAATCTGAATGAGCTCTGCTAACCAGGCCCTGTGCCAGTGCCCTATATACCAAAGGTGTAAGCTGATTGGTACAATTCTAATTGGCGAGGACAGTCTGCCTGTAAGTCTCTAGTATATGGTAGGAAATGTAGGTTTTGGAGATTTATGTCGCCTTAATCCACTTCAATGTGCACTGATGTGTTGCCTGTTGCCATTGTAAAGCCAGGCCTGCCTTGGGAGCTGCTTTTCAAATAAAACTAGAGGTGCTTTTAATTCCAAAGTCAAGTCCAGACGATGTCCAAAACTATATTTTTATTGCTTAAAAGTCACCCCTAAACCCTTGGTGCCAAAGGGTAGGGTGTATAGTTATAAAAATGGGGACAATATAAAAAATGTGTTAAATGCCTCAGTATGGAAAAACAGCCAAAATGTTTCCCTATTTTAAATCTGCAATCCTCTTAGACTTCATTATATTTAATAAAGTTCTTCCCATGTTAGCCTAACATGGATCGGAGCAAGCCAGCCATATCATTCAAAGTATCAAATTAATAGTGACATTAAACCCAACAACTTGCCTGGGTCTGATTTAATATAGCTATTGCAGTTTTAGAACGTAACATCCTGAAGTTACCTAAATCAGCCCTGTAGCAGCCTCTTAAAATGTAGCCAGTTGTTAGCCACACCTCTGGTTTGGTTTACACAGATGCACACTTCAAGGAGTTCAAAAACAACTTTATTTCGATTCATAACGAATCATAAAAAGCACATAGATACAAAATACATAATTAAGGGGTACAGTTACATAAGATTGAAGTCACTGTTAAAATAGAGCAATTAAAATATTTACAATTTTTTTTTTAAAAAAGCAGCAATTTTTCAATAGTTCCATAGGGTGTTGTCAAGACTGTTAATTTATCTGTTTCCAGAACGTTTTTTAAGGTCAAAAGCAGCTACCAAGAAGTTAGCGACACTAAACATAGTTAGTGGTGAGTCTAACTTTTTTAAATAAAATAGAGCAGGCTTGGCTTGGACGAACCCCTTGTTTTTAAGCAACGGAACAATGTACTTTTTCCTAGGCAGGGCATATATACCACAAAAGAACATAAAGTGAGCAGTGTCCTGCAGAGAAAAACCATCACATTTGCAGACCGCTAAATCCTCTGGCTTGGCCCATACCTTAGAGTCATTTAACAGGAAGTGAATCTGGTTAAGTCTTAGTTTGGTTAATAACCAGCGATGTAATGGAATAGACACTACCGTTAGATAGGGTTCAATGGCCGGTGTAGTTTTAGAAATATAGTGCTCCCTCACAGTGGGTTTCACAAGCTCACAGCTCTCCCGCTCTATTTCTCTCACTTTAATAAAAGTCGCTTTGAACCATTCCAGGTCATTCTTAACGATGCAGTCTGGTTTGTAGAAAAGATCTGGGCGGCCCAGGGAAGTTAGTGTTTTTTTAATGTATGCTAGCCACGGGATGTTTTTCATATTGTCCAGAAGTAGGCAGTCTCTCATAATTGTGTGGTTCAAAGTTAAGTTGGAGTTCAGCCATGTTTTTAACCACATCAGGATTGGGGACTGTTTGATGATGTCACTGATGTACCCCTGGCCTAATTCCATATGGACGGAGAAAGTGGCTGTAGATTGAGGCAGTCCTAGAAGCATACGTAAAAATTTGTTTTCTTCCACCTGTAATGCTTCTATATTGTTGGAATAACCCCAGATGGAAGCCCCGTACCTTACTACTGAGATTGATTTCGCTCTGTAGAGTGCCAGCATTGCTTCCGTGGGCTTACCACCCAGACGTTTTGAAAAGCCGACAATGGCAGCTGCTGATCTTTTCATGGCGTTGATTTTGACGGATATTTGAGGTGCCCACGTGCCCTTATCGTCGTATACTACCCACTCCAAGGAGAATTTCTCTATTTTGATTTTTGGGAGAATGGTGCATTCTGGGCTAGACATTTGCCACACCACACAGAAAATGGTCAAGCTAAAGGGAGGTAGGTAATTCCTATTGGTTAGCGCTCCATCTCCCTCAAGCGCAGAAAGAAAGGATAAATAAGGCAGCTCTGCAGAGCTCACCAGATCGCTGCCTGGAAAATAAGAAGGGAAGAACAAATGTCCTGGTGGACCCCTGGAACTCACCACAGAGAGGGCTGCACACTGAAAGATTGCACCTGCTGCACTCACAAAGATCCACAAAGAAATTACTGTGCCCAACTCCAAAAAGAAAGGAGTGGTCTCATTGACCAGCAACCAGTACCTAAGAGCTGAAGAAGTAACCTGCAAAGCCAAAGAGATAACATTACAGCTGACCGGCTGTAACTGGACCTGTCCTGGACTGTACATGTGCATTATGGAAGACTGAGTTCTGACTCCCAAGTGGCATCCCTAAGCCTATGAGCCTTTGGCCAGTGCTAGAGGACACTTAACTCCCAGAACGAACCAATAAGCAGATGTCTGCCTCATCAGAACCAATGCAGCACAACGCAAATTGATGCAAGGCATTGCATCACAACACTCGCAGCTCCTTGGAACAGTTGCCAGATGACACAAAACTTTGCGAAGCCTCGCCGCACAACCACATCAGAAACGATGCAGTGTGATGCAATTCGGTGCAAGACTATGTGTCGCAGCCCTCATGACTCCTCTGAAATGATGGGAATCCATGCAAAACCTTGCCGCATAGCTACAGCGTGACGCAACTTGATGCAAGATCTCACATTGCAGCCCTCACTGCACCTCAGAACAGACGGCGGATGACCTGAAGCCTCACAAAGCAACGGCGCCTAGACTGCGTACCAAAGACATACGGTGCAATGCTCAGCAGGCCTAACTTGGTTGACTGAACTTGTGGCTTTCCCTGTCCAGTACGACCAGAAACCCTCAATTGGTTCCCTTCGCAGTTTGATGGCATTTTTTCCTAAACCTTTAGAAATTCATATCATATCTCTATTTCCCTATATTGGATTTTTGTCGTTTTGGTATCCTTTTAAAGATAAAGATATTTCCGCTTTTGACAAATTGGGTTTGGATTTTGAGTGTGTTGTGTGTTTTACTTTTTTATTGTTCTGCTTTTGTTGAATAGTTTACTCATGCCAATCTCCTACGTTTTGCCTGACTGCTCATTTGCCAAGCCTCCAAGGGCTGATAATGGATTAATTTACTGAGACTTGACTGGACCAATTAGTGATTGTGGCATTATTACTAGCGGAGGGTGAATCCCCCACCTGCTTATAATCCACTTTCCAAGACCAGAATGCAAAGGAAACTTTGGACTGAGTAAACTGCTGATCGTGAGTGCCTGCGATGGCAACAGCTCTCTCACTCCTTTTCAGTTCTCAGCCTATCTCCCTTTCTCATTTCTCCTCCTACCATCTTTACTCCTTCGCTTCCCCCATCTCTTTGGAACCGTCCCACTCCCCATTCCTTATCTCCTTTCAAACCAGCCAGAAGACTCTGGGAATAAATGACTACCCCGGACAGGTCATGCTTCGCGTTGTCATGATGCAACCGATATTTAGGAACGGGCAGGGCCAGGATCCTTTACTCAAGGGGTGTGCAACATTTGTGTAATTTACTGTTGTCTAGTTGTGCAAAATTTCACAAAAATAACCAAATGTATGCATAATCACAAAAAATAAAAATCAAGGATTTAGCGCTACATTTAAGAGCAAAAAGAGTCCTCGCATTCATTTTGGCACCAAGGATGCATTTCGGGCTATAAAAAATAGCACACAAAACACAAGTGCCACCAACTACATCTTCTAATGTTCTGGCTGTTCACCTTGCTTTTGTCCTCCTGTGGTAAACTTTTGCAGTGAACCCAGCTCATTCACGCGATGAGGAGTAATTTCTTTTTATAAGACGTGCTACACGAAATTCCTGAAATTATACAAGACTGTGCTGGTGTGGTAGCAACTTTGCCCAGGCCTCCATTTTACCAGAGCGTTGGTGGAGTTGCAAAAATCTGTCTATTAACCCATGCCCTTTGCAGTGAGACCCATGCAATTAGTTCACAGAATATGGTGAGTTACTCATTAAGTTCTTTGGTAGAACAAACTCTATGCATACATGAAATATATTTAAATTGAGTTATTCTAGGTAGTCCCAGATGTACCCATCAAGTTAACAACCCCCACATTCTAAAGAAACATCCAGTGCTTGTGAATGACCCTAAATTCTAGGAAAGGCACTAAAGGTTCCACCCTGAAATATGTCTCTTTTTTGCAAACCAAAAAGAATAAAAATAAAAACAAATGATGTAGCATTAAGTTTAAATCACGTACAAATCTTTAAATTTGCATGTCATCCTTGCTTTCCTTTTCGTCCAAATCATTGTATCGTTAGAAATTCCATTTTTGTTTTTACACTTTTCCATGTGTCTTCCTCAACCACTATATCACCAACCTGTTCCTATTCAGTTTTGTTCCATCTTCCATCCCATAATAATTTCTACCCACTCTTTTGACCAATTTAGGATCAGAATAAACTGATTTACCTTATTGAACATTCCATGGAAATTTGATTTTAACCATCTGCCCGACATGTATATCCTGACTTTTCACTCCTAAAACTATGTAAAAATTCTCCTTTTACAATTTCTGTTTTCTCTGTATATATTTTTGTATGTCTTGCTCAATAACAGTTTAACACATAGACATTATCTCATATGCGGGTTAAGCCAGGTTTCTTTTCTCAATATTTCCAAAAGGAGAATACCCAGATATGCCAAGGTCTTATAAGCACACTTCAGTCATTTTACATGGCCTTTACCAGGTAGTCCATTGCCAGGGGCCAATTCAATGTCGTCTTTTAACATCCTATTCAGTCTCCACATAAGACCATTTCCCCTTGGATTGTATACAGCTATTCTGATGTGGTGAATGTTCCTATTTGTCACATAGTCCTTACATTTAACAGAACAAAAATGTGAACCATTGATTATTACAATTGTTTCTAGCTATCCCTCATTAAGAAAATGTTTCTCCACATATTGTATAACCGTAGTACTGCACTAACAAATTCCAGATCAAACCACTAGAGTAATAATCTACCACTACAATCAGACCCATTTTGGCTACCAAGAATCCTTATGGGACCTTTTATATCCATGGCTAGTTCTACCCATGGTCTTACAGGAAATTCTACTGGCTGTAATGTTTGCATACTTGTTATATAATGTTATCGCTGTTGGAACATATTTGAAATTCTTTCCCCCCTTCTCTGTCTTTATCCATGTCTGGTAATCAAATGATTCTCTAATCCTATTTTTGTTTGGCTTCTACCAAGATGACTTTGATGATCAAATATCATAATTCTACTCTTCAAACAGAGGGTTTCAATTTCAACCATCTCTTTAGTCCAAATTCATATTCAGTTAATGATTCTTTTATACAAGTAAACTTTTCCTAACATTCCAATTGAAATGGCCAGCCTTTTTTATGCATTAGCTAAGATAATGAGACACTCCTGGTGTCGAAATTCTGGCCCAAGTGCGGATGTAAACTTAGGACAGTCGTAAATGCATTCTGTTAATACCATGAGTAGTACGTTTAGGATTTTGTCTCAGACTGGTTCTGTGAATCGGGCCCATAGTTATTATTATCACCATCAACTTCTCAACTTTAGGTCCATTAACCAGAGAAAGAAGTTGCTATGAAGGCTCAGTTAGTTATTTAGAGTGTTAGATACGAGCCTATATAATGAAACACTGATTTATTTAGTCGTGGGACTAAATTATAGTGTCATTGAGCGGATCTTCAAATTGCGGGGTGAGTTTGTGTTATGGGCCTATTGAAAGTTGTTGCGAGGTTATTTATTATTGATCCCTGATTGGCGCTGGATCACTGTAGGCATACTAGAAGTGTTCATGCAGAACACAAGAATTATGTGATAGTTGGTCGGTGGCATTAAAGTATGCAAAACATATACAGTTCTTCTAGATTCAGTGGTTGTGATTCTTGTCTGACCAATTAGCACTTCTGTAAGAATTGAATACTGTGGTGACCTCTCACCTGTTCCATTTTCGGTAATTGTTGCTTCAATATTTAGGTTGTCTTGTAAGCCCCGCTGGTTAAGCTCGAACGGCTGCAGGTCGACTATTACATTGAATGAACCATCGGGTTTTAACTGTAAAGAAAATAAATCGATGAAATGGGGCAATCATCTCCGACAGTGGTACTGATCGAGCAAAGAGGGAGTTCAAGAAATTAAAGCACATGGCAAAGCCTATATTGTTTCCCATTGATAGCATTATAAGAAAGTGTTTGTTATTTTGAATTACTAATACATATAGAAAGTGCAAATATAGAGTAAAATGAGAAAAAATTAAATATAAAACTTTAGATGCATAGGAAAGTAAACAAATGGGAATCGATAAGAGCACCCAGTAGTTTTGATAACCGCCTATCAAACCTTGAGACAAAAGTAAAAGTTATGATGAGAAAGAATATATAGAGAGCTAAAAATTATTAGGTTAGGCACAGCACACATTTCGTATTATTCTATACTCCATATGTTAGAAAGTGGTTTCCATAGCTGTTACACCCTCAAACTATTTCCTGTTGTCCCATTAGTAAAAGAAACAACTATCTAAAAGGTTATCTGTTGGACTTGGCCCCTTTCACATACACTGCACCCTGCCCAGGGGGGTACCTTGAGCCCACCATTGGGGTGCCTAGCATGTAAGATAAGGGAGGTTTATGGCCCTGGCAAGTGGGTGCACTTGCCACGTTTACATGGCATTTCAAACTGCGTGCAGACACTGCAGTGGCAGGCCCGAGATTCCTTTTCAGGGCTACTCATGTTGGTGGCACAATCAGTGCTGCAAGCCCACTAGTAGCATTTGATTTACAGTCAGTGCACTTTAATAGGGACTTACCAGTAAATCAAATATGCCAATCAAAGAAACACCAATCCATAAAAACAATTACCCAGAGAGCATATGCACTTTAGCAATAATCAGCAGTGGGGAGGTGCTCAGAATCCTAAAGCCAACAACAGATCAGGAAAAAATAGGAGGAAGAAGTAAAAAGTTTGAGGATAATCCTGCAAAAAGGGCAAAGTCCAACACATGTCCCCTTCCAACCTAAATACCGCGATGGGCTTCCCTGCTTGGGGTGATAGAACATGGAACCTAACCACCAATAACAGGGGTCTATTTTAGTTCTACGCCTTCCTGAACTCAGTTGGATCCGTCTATCCATACTCTCGGGGCCCACTAAGATGACCCATGGGGAACCCTCGCCCTCACCTGCGGACCCCATCCCATGCAGTGCCTATACTTACTTTGATCATAGATGTGTCCCAACAGGGAGACCGTACCCACATGGTCTACACAGTGGTGTGGCCCAGTCCACCCCTGGGATGTGACTCTTGTCTCCCTCCCAGGGCCAACTCTGTCCACCAGGACAGAAGCCACAGTGGCCACTGACAACTGCCAGTGATGAGAGCCGAGTATCATGCCTCTCAGCTCTCTCTAACCTCTGTGACATCAGAGAGTGGGGAGTGGTAGTCCCAGATGCCTGCCACCCTTTGCCCACTCTCCCTCCTGCCAAGTCAGGTATGGTATCCTGAAACTGGCCCACCAGCCCAGGGTCTGTACCCTGCGGCTGGACAGGAGACTGGGGTGGGCTCTCCCACACACCTCCTCCCTTGGGTTCTGCACCCTCCACCCTGGAGTGGTTCCACCAGACTCCGGAACTGTCAGGGGATCTGTGGCAGGTGTTCTGCACAATGCTCCCACCAGTTCAGGGGAGCTATCCTGCAACTGGTACACCAGCCCTAGGTCTGTACCCTCAGGCTGAACACGGGACTGTGGTGGACTCTCCTACACCCGGTCCTCCTCCCCGGGGCTCTGCACCCCACCCCGTACCTGGAGCGGTACCCCCAGAAGAAAAACTGGTAGGGGCACTGTTAGGACTCATGCACTCTCCCAACTGGAGCAGTGCTGCTAGACACCAGAACTGGTGGGATGCTTGTTACAGCAGACTCCCCGGGTTCATCTGACACTTTTGGATCCCCCACAGGGGTTGGCCTCCTGGTACAGAGTAGCCCCCCCCCCCTCCTCCTGATGTTCACTCACAGAACCAACCAGGCCCTGGATTTTGGGCACCTTGGGAAACAGCCTACTCCCACTCCTTCTCCTCTGAGACAGGATGTGGGATCCTACACCCCTCCCACTACGCTGGGACCTATCTGGGCTACCACAAACCTCCCCTATCTCACTTGGTTGGAGAAAACGTGAGCCACCCCCTTCAGGATCACTCCTAGAAGCATCATCAGACCCTCTGGAATCCACCAAAATGTCTGCTTCCCTGGGATCAGAGAACTCACACTCCAACAGCTGGTGACATAGCTCGGGAAATATGCTCTCCAACAATTGAACCACACAGCCCCACACAAGTGTTGACCAAGCTACTCTTTACCTCATCATCCAGTGCCTCACACAAGTACCTCGACATCACCCTCCTGAGAATTGGTGAGACAGTGTCTGACTGTTTCTGTCACTCAACCCACACTCTTATGGGCGGGCTCCACATTCACATACCAAGACTTCTATCACGGGGGAACCCCTCTCTCTGCACCTTTCATCTACAGTCAGTAGAGCGTCCCTCCCACCACTAGGAATATGAACCCCTGTGCCAGTTCCTCAATCCAATTCAGGGACACTGCGCACCACTGAAGCTATCTCACAAACCTGAACCCCTTGGTGTATGTCAACCCACTCCTTCAAGTCTCGTGCCGCATCTCTAGGTGTGTGTACTTCTCCCTCAGCTCTAGACACTACATTTTTGCTGCCACCATCTGAGCTGCACTCCACCGCCAACCCAGCCAAGCTCACTTCATGAGTTGCACACATTTCTTTTCAGCTATGGCTTGCTCTATCTCCTCACACTCCCGTTCCAGCTGTCTCAGCCTCTGATCACAAGCGCTGTTCTGTTTCCTTTCCTCACAAGCCAATGTCCCCCACAATGTTCCCTTCCCTGGGCCACGGCCCTCTGGATATTCTGGCTGGGGATCCTCCACCTCAGATTCCTCCTCAGAGTCATCTGACAGCGTTGCTTTCCAGTGTGGTATTTCATAGGTATACAGGGCAGCCTCAAGGTCCTGCCTTCTGTATCTCTTTTTTACAGGTAGCCCCCTCTCCTTGCAAAAGACTTTTAGTTCCCTCATTGTGTATATATACAGGTGCCAAAAGCTGAGTTCAATTTTGACAAGGCCGCACACGTGCAACAACTAACCAGAGTTCCAACCAACGAATTCCAAAGGAGAACTGGGGAAAAAAGTAGTATGTGGTTGCGTTATGGTCTACACTGAACTAGAGATGTAAACCAACCACAATGGGTCAAGTACAAACACAAATTCAAATTCAAATTCTCACAGCTGACCATCAATGTTAGAAATGTGGGTCTCTAGTTGGCAGAGGTAGGTACCTTTGTCCAAATAGGAACCCTTGCTTCTAGTCAGGGCAAGGAGGATACACACTTTAGAATAGACCTTGCTCACCCTCTGGGTAGCTTGGCACGAGAAAACAGACTTATCCCAAAGGCAATGTGTGAAGTATTTGTACTCAAAACACACAGTAATGCAGTGATAACACGACAAATGAACACCAAACCAGTTTAGAAAAATGAAGTATCTTCATCTAAACTCAACAAGACCAAAACGACAAAAACCCAACACACAGGTAATAAGATATTACTTTAGAACAGTTATTGAAAAACTAAAGGTTGTAGAAGGCGCGCGGCATTGGACACTGAGCCACACGGACCTTCCAAACAAACAGTGCCTTGGAAATGAGGTTTATGACAATGCACGGTGTCATGGAGGTGAGGCGTCGGTGCCTTAGGTCGAGGCCGGCTCCCTGGCTGCCACGGGGAGGGGAAGTGGCGTGTTCGCGAAGAGACGACATGTCAAGTCCAGGACAGGGGAAGACAGTTGCATCAGCGGGGAGGCATTGGTTCTATTTATTTATTTATTTATTTCATTTCTAAAACGCGCTATCACCTAAAAGGCATCCTGGCGCTGGCAGACTCATAACAGAGGGGAGTCAAGACTGATGACAGTCTAAGACTTAGAGAATAGCCATGTTTTTAAACTCCTCCTGAATAGAAGGAGGTCAGAGGTTTGTCTAAGCTCAACCGGAAGGGCATTCCACAGTTTCGCTGCAGCCACACCAAATGATCTTCCTCCTGCTTTGGCTTACTTAAACCTTGGTATCCTCACCAATCTAGCTGAGGAGCATCGAAGGTTACGAACCGGCGCATGCCACATGAACTTCCTTTGCAAAAGAACAGGGCCTGACCCATGGAGAGCTTTAAAGACCAAGCAGAGAGACTTGAACTGGACTCTCTGTCTCAACAGGAGCCAGTGCAGCTGATTCAAAGCCCTAGAGGAGGATGACCTTGTAGGCCACCCCAGGGGTAGCTTTGCCGCCGCAGACTGAATTCTTTGGAGTCTATCCATAAGATAATTCGGGGATTCTAACAGCAGAGAATTGCAGTAGTCTAACCTACTGAGCACGGTGCAAAGCACCACCTCCGCCCGGGCAGAGGGAAGCAGCAGAGGAAGAATTTTCCTGAGCAATCTAATAATGGCCAGACAAACAGCCACTATCTTCGAAACCTGTGCCTCCCTTGTGAGATTGCTATTCAACATGATGCCCAGGTTCCGAACCTCTTTCTACGGCTGCACGGATGGAGAGAAATCAGCAGGTCAGAAGTTGCAAGGTAGAACAGATTGAACCCTGGCCCTTTGGCAGTATAGCACCTCTGTTTTACCTGCATTAAATTGCAGGGAATTAGCCTTCAGCCAACCCGCTGAATCTCGCAGGCAGTTGTGAAAAACTTCCAAAGATGTTGAGTGATCTCCCTCCAAGGAGAAAATCAGCTGCGTGTCATCAGCATAATTGACGATCTCAATGTTATATTGTTTGATGACCGCAATCAAGGGCTTCATATGGATGTTGAATAAAATAGGACTAACTGCCGAGCCTTGAGGAACGCCATGCGAGATGGTGGAAAAGGCACATTGTTAAGGAGGGAGGGACACAGCTTGTTTTTTGTCCTGAAGAAAGGACTGAAACCACCCAAGGGCACTACCTGCAACCCCCAACTCTCTCAGCCCGTCCAGCAGGGTCCCATGGTTCACCGTGTCGAAGGCAGCAGACAGGTCAAGCAGGATCAGAACACCTGCCTGACCCCTGTCTGCCCGCCGACGAAGCTCATCCAACACGGTCACCAAGGCCGTCTCGGTCCATGAGCTGGCCGGAAGCCAAACTGGGCTTCCTCCCGGAGTTTATGCTGTTCTTGGTACCTAAAGAGGGCGCCCGCCACCACCCGCTCCACAATTTTAGCCGGGTAGGGTTAAAGCGAAATGGGCCTAAAGTTCTTCAAGCACTCAGGATCGAGGGAGGGCTTTTTCAACAATGGGGTCACCGCCGCTTTTTTCCACTGAGGTGGGACCACTCCTGTGAAAAGAGACTGTTTACAGACCAGCCGGAGCGTGGGGAAAAGCTCAGCCTCGAACTCTTTCCAAATTTTAAATGGGATCGGATCAAGCAGGGACCCAGACATAATACCAAGGGCCACTCTACTGAACTCATCTGCAGTCAGCGGCACAAACTCCAAGAGGGACTTATCTCCCCCCTGTTCAGGGACGGCCCCAAGATCCATCACGACCTGCTCCAAAGGACCGCCACAGACAGCCAACACTGGGGGGATCGGCTCCGATCTGTTGCTGCTCCACTCCCAAATCATCAATAATCGTTTTAATTTTATCCTGAAAGAACCTAGCCAGGTTCTCACAAAGTTCCTGGGAGGGGTGAAACTCATTCTTGGAGCAGTCCGGACTAATGAGACTATTCAAGATATTAAAAATACCTCGAGAACTATTCGGGGCGTCAAGAATCACCTTGGAAAATTGTGCTGCCTTGACCCTATGGATTTCCTTCTTGTTATCCATCAGCTTAGCTTTCCAAATAAGCCTATCCTTACCCAGATATGCATGTCTCCATCTCCTCTCCGCTTCTTTACATTCTAATTTCAAGCTCTTGAGGCTATCCGTGAACCAGGGGGCTGAAGGTCTCCCCCTGCTCCTATGATGTTTAAAGGGAGCGCAGGCATCTAGGACCGAGGTGATCTTCGAGCAGAGGGAAGTGTAATTCTCCTCTATCTGCATAGCAGGGGAGAAACACTCTTCAACCTTGAGCAAGGGTGACACGCCTCTTTTCTGAACAAGAGACTTCCAATCCCTACTAACATACTCCCTCACTTGACTAGATGTCTTGACATTACATGTGCCTGACTTCACAAACATTTTTATCAAAAAATGGTGAGTCAAGACCATGGGTAAAATATCCCCCATCGTGAGAAGATTGGACTCAGAAAAAATTAAATCCAACAGGTGACCACCTATATGGGTGGCCTGGGAGACCCGCTGAAAGAGACCAAGACCTTCGCGTGAATGGAGCACGTTAAAAAAGCCTACATCCAGGGAGCCATTCAACCACAGGTTGAAGTCTCCAAGAATCACCAATTGACTATGAGTAGCAGCCATATTGGTGAACAGTTCCAATAGCAACTGCTGCTGGAGTAAGGTGAAGATCCTAGGGGTCTATAACAAATAATACCCGTTAAAACGTTAAAAGATGTCTCTGTGCATTCTTGATAGAAAATCCAACTGGTGATGATGTGAAGTTGACGAGTTCCTAGAGTCACCCTTGGCAGTTATCAGTGCTGTGATAGCAGGATGCAGGAACTGGCGATGACTGAGTCGGTGCAAGCGCTGGCATCGGGCACACCGAAAACTGCAGGCATCGACGGTCGTCGAAGGGCGTCGGAGCTGAGGTGCAGGCTGGGCACTGCATCGTTCACTTCAAGAGAGGTGCCCCGGACCTCGGTGGAGGTCACAGCGCCACAGCGGCATTGCTAATGGCGCCAGAGACCGTTTTGGGCCTCTGGAGGTTGTTCCTGCGGTTGGGAGCTGGAAGAAACCTAAGAGAAGCAAACCTGTCTCAAATACTGACCCCACCGACCATACACCTTAAGACTTTAGCCCAAGCTGGAACGTGACCCCACGGACCATAAAGCTTAGGACACCATCCCAAGATGGAAGGTAACTCTGCCGACCATAAGCCATAGGACATCAATCCAAGCTCGAAGGTGACCTCGCCGACCATAAGTTTTAGGACATCTATCTAAGCTGGAAGGTGACCCTGCCGAACATATGCCTTAGGACATCTGCCCAAGCTGGAAGGTGACCCCGCTTACCATAAGCCTTAGGACAACAGCCCGAGCTGGTAGGTGACCCCGCTTACCATAAGACATAGGACATCAGTCCAAGCTGGAAGGTGACCCCGCTTACCATAAGCCTTAGGACAACAGCCCGAGCTGGTAGGTGACCCCGCTTACCATAAGACATAGGACATCAGTCCAAGCTGGAAGGTGACCCCGCTTACCATAAGCCTTAGGACAACAGCCCGAGCTGGAGGGTGACCCTGCTGACCATATGCCTTAGTACATCAGTCCAAGCTGGAAGGTGACCCCGCTTACCATAAGCCTTAGGACAACAGACCGAGCTGGTAGGTGACCCCGCCGACCATAAGACATAGGACATCAGCCTAAGCTGGAAGGTGACCCTGCCAAGATATCAGTATAATCACGCATAAATTCCAGCATTTTGCATAAAGCTTGCTACAAAAAATTGTCACGTCAAATAATTTCGAGTCCGTTTAGAGTAAAAATCTTACTGCAAGAGCACAGGAACAACACAAACCAACATAAATTAAGCTGCTGTTGATGGTGGCACTTGTGTTTTTGGCTCTATTACACACAATTTCCTGTTGTTTTTCCAAAGTTTTCAATAATTACACCAATGGAAATCCTGCACCCTACAAATATCACTTATGTCACAGAAACGTTTTTCCAAAGCATATTTAAGTTTGGACGGCGAGGAGTAGAGGCCACGCCTACCTCTAGGCCACGCCCACCCGCCGCACTACATAAACGCTGCCTCTAGCGCTACTTTACCAGAACCCTGCAATCTCCTGAGGCGGAAGCCGGGAGACGACGGAATCTTTTTAAAATTTGAAATCTTCATTGTGTCACTTGTTAAATACCTTGTTGTTTTTAAAACGCGCACTCACCTGGTTGCCACCTTCATTGCGGGCCAGTGATACGCTCAAACAGCGACTCCTTCGCTGCAACGACCCACTCGAAAACAAATGTTTTGCCGCCATTGACGGCGAGGAGTAGAGGCCACGCCTACCTCTAGGCCACGCCCACCCGCCGCACTACATAAACGCTGCCTCTAGCGCTACTTTACCAGAACCCTGCAATCTCCTGAGGCGGAAGCCGGGAGACGACGGAATCTTTTTAAAATTTGAAATCTTCATTGTGTCACTTGTTAAATACCTTGTTGTTTTTAAAACGCGCACTCACCTGGTTGCCACCTTCATTGCGGGCCAGTGATACGCTCAAACAGCGACTCCATCGCTGCAACGACCCACTCGAAAACAAATGTTTTGCCGCCATTGACGGCGAGGAGTAGAGGCCACGCCTACCTCTAGGCCACGCCCACCCCCCCCTTTTCCCCTTTTTAGGGATGTGCATTTTCCGTACGCGCAGCGGATGGGCGCAGCGGGCGTGCCGTCAGCGCGCCGAAGGCGCGCCAAAGGCAAGCCCGTCTTCGCCCGTCCTCGCCAAGTTCTCGCCTCTCGCCAGACCCCCTGCCCAAAAAATCGTTTACGACAGTAACACTCTGCGGTCGCTTAACATCGGCCCCAGATGCAACAACATAGAAGGTTGCATTGGTCGTACCTCCCTATACTGCAAGCTTTGTAATCTGGCCATACCGGAACCATGTCTGACAAGCCATAAAGAGATCATAAGGAACGATACCTCACTCACCATCATGCAGCTGAACGTTAGATCGCTGGTTAAACACCATGCAGAGGTAAGAACTCTCCTAATGGACGAGAACCCAGATATAATGTTTCTAAGTGAAACATGGCTCAAAGACGACCTTACTAGCATCCCTAATTTAACAATACCAGACGGGTTCTCTATGACGTGCATCAATAGAGACTCAAGAGGAGGCGGTATTGCTGCCATCTACAGAACCCCCTTTACCTGCTTCTTCCAAAAGGAAAGTATTGCAGACTGCGAAAGTGCCCGTTTTAAAATCTCCACGAGCCCCCACTGCACTTTCTCGGGCCTTTTTATCTATAGACCCCCGGGGCCTTCTGCTAAATTCACGGAAGAGGTCATCGATGTTACACATGCCTTGATCACTGGCTCGGCTAATTTTACGATTTTAGGAGATCTTAATCTCCACTTAGACAATGGAACAGACGCTAAAATTAGCAATTTTGTCGCGGACTTAGCCGCCTTGCAACTAACCCAGCTGGTCAAATCTCCCACACATGTAGCAGGACACCTACTTGATCCAGTATTTACTAACATTCCCGAGGCCAAAACGGATGACCCTAAACCTATGGCATGGACGGATCACTCATTAGTAACCCTCTCCATTCCGAATAACTCCCCTCTTAAGAAAAAACTACCCACCTCCTGTTTAAAAAGACCCTGGCATAAACTCCGACAAGGTGACCTTGCGGCCAGCCTGGGGCAACCTACCCTGGAGATCACAGACGACATAGAAAAATCTTACGCGTCCTTCCAGGACTGGATCACCAAGGGGCTGGACAATATCATACCAGCCAAGTGGACTAAAGGACGTAGTACTCCTTCCAACCCTTGGTTTGACGATAGCCTGAAAAAAATGAGGAAAGCCTGCAAGAAAATGGAACGGCAATGGAGGAAGGAATATAAGCAGGATGATAAAATCTTATACTTGGCTTCGCTGAAATCTTACCACAAGGCAATTCGGATAGCCCATGCTGCCTTCTACGCTTCTGAAATAGAATCCAGCCCAAACCCCACGAAAACTATCTTTCAAATTGTGCAAAAAATACAAAACGGAGCCAAACCGGCCTCTCATATCACCTCCACGCAACAATGTGAAGACTTAGCCACCTTCTTCACAGACAAGGTGAAGAAAATCTACAACACCTTCACCCAGGACATCCCAGGAGACGTCGACTCTCCTAACGCCACCTTCGGAGACGCAAGACTCACTTGCCTACCCGCCATCTCCAGCGAAGAACTTACCAAACTCTGTAGGAAGGTGAAGTCGGGTGCACCCACAGACCCAATGAGACCTAGTCACTTTCTAGGAGCCTTGGGATTCTTCCTCCCATCCCTAACCGTGATTCTGAATCTATCATTCGCTACGGCCACGGTACCCATCTGCTGGAAACAGGCCTGGGTAACCCCGATTATAAAAAAACCCTCCCTAGACCCCGCTAAACCAGAGAATTACCGGCCTGTCTCACTGCTACCCTGGGTCGCTAAATTAGCAGAAGCCCACGCGAATAAAATACTCAGTGAGTATATGGCGAAAAATAATATCCTGGACCCCTCCCAACATGGCTTCAGGCCGGGCCATAGTACGGAATCCGCGCTCCTCACCTCAACCGAGAGTCTGCGGGAAATCATGGACACCGGTAAAAGTGCCGCGCTGATACTGCTCGATCTCAGCGCGGCCTTTGACACGGTGTCCCATGCTATTCTGCTAAAACGCCTGGAAGATATAGGAATCGTGGACTCAGCGCTCCAATGGTTTCGGTCATTCCTAACCAGCAGATCATTCAGGGTATCTGCCCCTCCGTTTATCTCCAAACCCCAAGACATAGGACAAGGTGTCCCACAGGGCTCGGCTCTCAGTCCCTCCCTGTTTAATCTATATATGCAACCTTTGGCGGAGGTGGCTAAGAGATGGGGCCTCACAATGGTGTCGTACGCTGACGACACTCAGTTAGTCATCAGCCTTAGTGAGGCCCCCTCCCCGGAGGCCACCAACTTCAGGGATGGACTGTCTGCTGTCGCCAAGTGGATGACAGCAAACTGCCTCCAACTGAACGGTGGCAAAACCGAGGTACTGATAATGGGAAAAAACAGCAACAACTGGAACGATTCATGGTGGCCTCAGTCCCTGGGCCCAGCACCCCCTCCAAAAAACTTAGTAAAAAATCTAGGGGTATGGCTGGACTCGTCCCTGAGCTTCCAATCGCACACTAAAAAAGTTGCCGCAACCTGCATTGGACTACTGAGAAGCCTATACCCCATCTTAGGCTATTTCGACTCCAAGACACGACAACTCATAGTGCAGTCTACCATCTTATCAAGACTGGACTATGCGAGCGTCCTGTTGCTGGGAGCTAATAAAGCTGAGATAAAAAGATTCCAACGAATCCAGAACTCGGCAGCTAGAGCGATAGTAGGCCTTCCAAGAAGGTGCTCAGTAAGAGCGACTATGTACAGACTTCACTGGCTGCCCATAGAAGCCCGTATACAGTTCAAGGCCCTCTTATTTGCCTTTAAAATCTTAAAGAATGAAGGCCCAGAGCTTCTCCGTCCTCTGATGACCCCCTACAAGCCCAAACGGAACCTCCGGTCTATGGGGAAACATCTAGCTCTGATACCCCAGACAAAATTTTGTCGCATCGGAGGTCGTTCGTTCAAGCTACTGGGGGCCAAGCTGTGGAACTCCCTCCCTCTCCACATCCGCTGCATGGATGACTTGCTAGCGTTCCGAAGAGCGATCAAAACCCATCTATTTCCCGCCCCGTAGGTCCCCCTTTCGCAGCCAGTAGATTGTGTTACGGTTCTAGCGCCGGGACGCCCCGTCGCTGGGGCAGCTGTTGCGCTCTACAAAACAGGTAACATAACATAACATAACAAGGAGGCAACCTCTGTTTGTAGAAGTTGATCATAATAGTATCAAGAAAGGGGAATTAGCGCAACGCTCAATCAAATGCACCAGGAGTTATACTTTTTGGGGCACACACGATTTATATCATCACATACATTTTAATCAATTATATTTCAATAAACACAGAGATATTCTTGTTTGGACTTTTGTGTTTATTTCCTGGATTTTATTTCTTGCCGAAGAGAGGCCTTTTAGCCAACACGTGTTTCGTCATCTCGTAAAAGTATCCCTCCGAATTCATCAAGGCTATTGATTGCGGAGGATCACTGACAGAATATCGACCTCCAAAATATCGACCTACAGAAATATCGAGTCTAAAATATCGAGGGCAAGAATATCGACATCCTATCTACAACATGGTAAGTACAAAAATATCAAAAAAATAATATAGATGTTAAAAATATCGATGTTAAAAATATCGTTTTTTTCTTTTAAAATATAATTGTAAAATAAATTAAATAACACTAATAAATATAATATACATAGTTATAAGTATCTAATAATGTTTAAACTTAATAAATAATACATATATAATAATAATATATTAATTAAATATATACTGTAAATATATAATATATATGTTCTGAACAATATGTTGTAATAATTATTTTACTAACTTATAAATTATTAAAATATATTCTAATTTACTAATACATTTACAAACATAAAACAATAACATAAATAAAATGTACAAAACATAAAAAATTAAATATACTTTTAATATTTTTACAATTAATTATATAAAATGTTGGATAGCGTAGGGGTAAAAATTACTATTCCCACTCCAGAGAGTGCAACTATAGGGAAAGCTTTGGACAGCGTAGAGGTAAAAATTACTATTCCTACTCCAGATAATGCAACAGTAGGGAAAGCGTTGGATAGCGTAGGAATATAAATTACTATTCCCACTCCAGAGAGTGCAACAGTAGGGAAATGGTTGGATAGCGTAGGAGTAAAAATTACTATTCCCACTCCAGAGAGTGCAAAAGTAGGGAAAGCATTGGATAGTGTAGGGGTAAAAATTACTATTCCAACTCCAGAGAGTGCAACAGTAGGGAAAGCGTTGGATAGCGTAGGGGTAAAAATTACTATTCCCACTCCAGAGAGTACAACAGTAGGGAAAGCGTTGGATAGCGAAGGGGTAAGAATTACTATTCCAAATCCAGAGAGTGCAACAGTAGGGAAAGCGTTGGATAGCGTAGGAGTATAAATTACTATTCCCACTCCAGAGAGTGCAACAGTAGGGAAAGCGTTGGATAGCGTAGGGGTAAAAATTACTATTCCCACTCCAGAGAGTGCAACAGTAGGGAAAGCATTGGATAGCGTAGGGGTAAAAATTACTATTCCCACTCCAGAGAGTTCAACAGTAGGGAAAGCGTTGGATAGGGTAGAGGTAAAAATTACTATTCCCACTCCAGAGAGTGCAACAGTAGGGAAAGCGTTCGATAGCGTAGGAGTAAAAATTACTATTCCCACTCCAGAGAGTGCATCAGTAGAGAAAGCGTTGGATAGCGTAGGAGTATAAATTACTATTCCCACACCAGAGAGTGCAACAGTAGGGAAAGCGTTGGATAGCGTAGGAGTAAAAATTACTATTCCCACTCCAGAGAGTGCAACAGTAGGGAAAGCATTGGATAGCGTAGGGGTAAAAATTACTATTCCCAATCCAGAGAGTGCAACAGTAGGGAAAGCGTTGGATAGGGTAGAGGTCAAAATAACTATTCCCACTCCAGAGAGTGCATCAGTAGAGAAAGTGTTGGATAGCGTAGGAGTAAAAATTACTATTCCCACACCAGAGAGTGCAACAGTAGGGAAAGCGTTGGATAGCGTAGGGGTAAAAATTACTATTCCCACTCCAGAGAGTACAACAGTAGGGAAAGTGTTGGATAGCGTAGGGGTAACAATTACTATTCCAACTCCAGAGAATGCAACAGTAGGGAAAATGTTGGATAGCGTAGGGGTTAAAATAACATACTTATAAATAAAATATTTTTATTTAAATAATGATATAAAGTATTGAAAAAATGTAAAACATATACAATACCTATACATAATTATAAAAAAACTTGATTACCTAAATATATGTAAGAAAAATTAAATATTTAAAAATACCATTTTATAATATTTAATTACCAATTACTAATTATTTAACAATTATATTATTTACAAACGATCATTTTAAAAAAAATATTACTTAATTACATTTACATTACTTCCACCATATTCCCCTATAATCCCACTACCCACAACAGAACACATTTATCTATTTATGAATTAATTAAAATTATTTACCAATCAATTAAAATTAATTACCAATTAATTAAAAATAATTACCAATTATTTCAATTTAATTTATAATTCCTACTAATGAATAATTAATTATACATAATTAAATAACTTCCCACCGTATTCCCCTATAAACCCATAACCCGCTATAAAACATATTTATCAATTAATAAAAATGAATAACCAATTAATTAAATTGAATTACCAATTATTTATAATTAATTAATATTAACTACTAATTATTAATCAATTTAACATAGTTAAATTACTTCCCACCCTATTCCCCTATAAACCCACAACCCACTATAAAACATATTTATCAATTAATCAATTAATTAAAATGATTAACCAATTAATTACATTTAATTACCAATTATTTATAATTAATTAATATTAACTACTATTTATTAATCAATATAACATAATTAAATTACTTCCCACCCTATTCCCCTATAAACCCACAACCCGCTCCGGTACTAAAACATATGATTAACTTATAAATAAATGTATTAATATATATATGTAATACACATATAATAGTACCTATTTTAATTACTTAAGTAAAACATATAACACATACATAATAAAAAACAACAGAAATAATACAAATATCAATATTAGAGTAATCGAAATTATTAACATCGATATATATGCTATCGATATTACTAACTTCGATATTACTTACATCAATTTTAAGTATTTCGATATTACTTACCTTAGGGTCGATAGTCTGTCCAACGATATTCTTGTCTTCGATATTCTGCACCTTCGATATTATTGACACAATATTTTGGTACATCGATATTTCTAACTCGATATTTTGACTGTGTACCGATTGCAGAATGTGTTGGAGTTCGACCTTCTTCTCGGTGTGTAATTGAAAGCTGTGGTAATCAATTAATACACCAGTAGATGGCACTGTTGTTTTATGATGTGAGGTGTGTATTTGTGTACTTTGGCAAGGGATTCCTAAAGTTTATGATAGAATACTCAAGATCAGGAAGAAAATGATATCCTTCCGAGTGTTATAACAACCAAAAGTCCAGCCCTTGGGATAAAGAGCAGGGGCAAGCAATTCATGGCTCACCTCCAAATGAGCCCCTTTGTATAACAAAATTCACAAACAAAATCATACGTGTAGCGTTATAGTGGTTAGCCCGGAGGGGTGAGCCACCAGAAGCACCACCGCACATTGTATCACTCTCTGGCCAGACGTGGCCAGAGAGCTATAAATATATGGACGGGGTCACTCGTGACTTCCGGTCCCAACCAGCAATCTGTGTGGCTATGTAATTATGTGCATCTGATACCATAGGCCCCTGTTTGTAATTTGCCCTGGGCTTTGAACTCCCTAGCCGTGACACTGGCGACGAGGGTGGGATCCAGCTAATGACCCCGTGTGAAAGGAACGAGCCACCTACCCTGTAGCGACAACACCGGTCCGTGAGAAGACCCGACTTAGCCTGGCAGCGCGGCGACGCTGGATTGAGGAGACAGCCTGGTGGGAGTAGCAGAGAGATCCAAGCGCTGAGCCACGTCGGTGCGAGCCCTGCCGGTAAGGCTGAAAAGACGCCCACGCGTTCCGCTCACAGCACCCCAGGCCCGGCAGAAGAACTCCGCAGCCGATCATCCGGCGCGCGCATGCACGTAGGACAGCGAAGCCACATCAACGCCACTGAGCTACGCGGCCAAGAGCTAAAGACTGAGAGAAGCGCTGCAGACCCAAAGCGTGTGGGCCACGCGGCTGAGCTTGCCAATGCTCTGAAGCCTGATGAAAAAATAAAAATAAATAAATAAATAAAAACATCCCAAACACTCCCCGCAACAAGCTGAGGCCAATGCAAATGCCCAGCGAAGGTAACTAGTCACCCCGAGAGCACATGGTGCAGGACGAAGAGGGCTGGGACACATTACTGGCTAAAGGAATAGCCCCAAAACCGGGAGCAAAAGTCCCAATGAGTCAATAAGACCACAAACAAGCACTGGCAAGCCTAATACCACACAGACAGCTGAAGAGAGAATAGAGACCCAAATGGGGAAGACAGGTATAGCCAAGCACACGCCCAGCTAGAGACTTCCATTGACAGAGGGAGAGCCATGTCGAACCCAGGAGGCGCAGCCCAGCAGCCAGCTGCCCCACCAGCAGCAACGCACCCGGTGCATTCCCAGATTGTAGCACTCCCACCATTTAGCGAGCTCCTCGACCCGGCCACTGCGTCACCGAGGTGGAAAGTATGGGTTCGCTGCCTGAATAATTACTTCATAGCTACGCGAGAGAGCGGTCAAGAGTTCACTACTATTACATTTTGAAGGTGATGATATATATATATATAAGCTCTTCGAACACCTCCCGAACACCGGCTCCGCCACGGACTACGACGCCGCTGTCTCCGTGCTCAACGTGCACTTTGACCCCCAGCTTACCCCCATTACGAACACTTTAAGCTCAGGCAAGCTAGACAACACAAGGGGGAGTCAATGGACACCTATCACGCACGCCTCAGGGAACTGGCTAGCACGTGCACCGAGGACGACCAAGCCAAGGAAGTGACGGCACAACTCATACAGGAGTGTCGCAACAAGACACTGCGGATGCTGATACTCCGCCAACCCCGGATAACTTTAGAGGAAATACTGATCCTTGCCCGGTCACACGAACTCTCAGATGTCAGGGCGACGGCCATGGAGGCGGCACTTACCTCACACCATGATCAAGCAGCCAATGTCAAGATAGAGCGGGCCGATGCCCTCCGAACATCATCGAGAGGGGGTAGAGGAAGATGGCCGACAAAGACCACTCGACAAACCTCATGTGGGTGGTGTGGCAGAGAGGAACATCCTCCAGAAAGCTGCCCAGCCAGAGGAAAGTCATGCTCAAAATGCGGAATTCCGAATCATTTCGCAAGTCTATACCGAGGGAGAGGCACCACAGGAAGAAGACCGCCGACCGGAGCGGTGAGAAACCTGATGCTAGAAGAAACCGTAACACCAAGTTCGCCCAGAGGCCCCACTCGCTGCCCCCAACGCCTAGACGACTCCTCTACAGAAGAAGAAGAGGAGTGTTATTTTGTGTCATTCGCAAGTGACCTCAAGAGGAAGCGGCGGCCAGAGCCAAAGTGCAACATCGAAATTGATGGGTCCAAGGTGACCGGCCTGATCGATACCGGAGCGACCGTCAACGTAATGGGGTCACATTACAAAAAGCTAAGCCCAAGGCCAACACTCACTCCATCAAAAATATGACAGCAAGACGCCCCTCCCTCTAAAAGGGAAGATGAGTGAGGGTGAAAGACCACGAGGGAACAACAGTTTTCCATGTCGTAGATCGGGAGGCTGACATACTGGTCGGAAGTCACACTGCAGAAGACTTAAACCTAATTGCATTCGCAAATGCAGTCAAACTGTTACAAGCTGATGACATCCTAGAAATGTTCCCACAGCTATTCAAGGGACTAGGGAGAATACGGAGACCACCCGTGAAACTACATATAGAAAAAGCCATCCAGCCAGTGGCGTTAAGGCACCGTCGGATTCCATTTCATCTGCGGCCGCTAGTTGAATGAGAACTCCAAGAATTAGAATGGCTAGGGGTCATTGAAAATGTGACAGGCCCGACCCCCTGGGTGTCACCCATGGTGATTGCGGAAAAACCGAAGTAACCAGGCAAAATCCGGATATGCATCAACATGAAGATGCCAAACCAAGCAATCAAGACATCTAACCCCGACGGTGGACGGCATCCTAGCTGATCTCAATGGTGCTCAATGGTTCTCAAAACTAGATCTAAACGCCGGCTACCACCAGCTCACATTGGCAGAAAAAAGCAGGTATATAACTACCTTCTCAACACACCTGGGACTCAGGCGATATAAAAGATTACATTTTGGGATATTGTCTGTGGCAGAGATCTTTCAGAACACAGTACGAGACATACTATCTGGTCTGAGTGGAGTCCTTAACGTAAAACATCACTGATGGCTGAGAGCCACTCTCCAGCAGCTGGCAGAACATGGGATGACGCTCCACAAAGACAAGTGCCAATTTTTCAGGAAATCCATTGACTTCTTCGGATATGTCTTCAATGCTGATGGGGTCAAGGTGGACCCCCGAAATTCCCAGGCAATACACCTTGCCCCTGCACCAAAGAATGTATCAGAAATGAGGAGTTTCCTGGGAATGGCAACGTACTGCAGTTGTTTCATTTCCGAACTTAGCAACCATCGCAGAACCGCTGCGCAACCTGACCAAAAAAGAGAATCCCTGGAAGTGGACCACAGTAGACGAAAAGGCCTTCAAGCAAGTGAAGACAGCCCTGCTGGACAGCACGACGATGCTGTACTTTGACACAGCTCGGCCCACGGAGTTGATTGTGGATGCCAGCCCAGTCGGACTTGGTGCGTTATTGACTCAGAAGACTGAACCAGGGACATGGGTCCCTCTTGCGTTTGAGAACAAGTCGCTCACCGCAACTGAAACTCTGTATTCCCCGTCAGAGCGGGAGCCTGTAATCATTTCCACCTTTACGTTAGCGGAAACCCATTTTGAGTGGTAACCGACCACCAACCGCTCCTGCCATTATTCAAAGGGACAGCCCTGCATCCTTCTCCAAGAATTGAGAGATGGGCGATCCGGTTGCAACATTATCAAATGGAGTTGGTGTACCGACCTGGCGCCAAGAACCCGGCAGACTTCCTGTCACGCCATTCGGCGGCAGAGACAGCGATCAATGTGAAACAAGAAACGCAAACCAAGGATTTCATCAACATGGTGTCGCAGTGGTCCTGTCCCCAAGCACTCTCACTGGAGGAAGTGAAAGAACACCTCGGAAAAGACGCTTGTCTCCAGCGAGTATCAAGCGCATTGAAAGGAGGATCGTGGGACCGTTTCCTCAGAGACCTACAAGGATGGAGTGAGTCTGATCGGAATCGTCTTGGGAAAATTTGGAAAGTGAGAAACAAGCTCAGCTCGACAGAAGACGGAATCATCCTAAGAGGCTTACGCATCATAATGCTGCTCAGCTTGCAGGAACGAGCAACCGTCCTTGCCCATGAAGGACACCAAGGCATCAGGCGGATGAAGTCCCGGATGAGGGAAAAGGTATGGTTCCCTGACCTGGAAGACCACGTTGAATCCGTGGTATGCAACTGCCGAGGGTGCCAACTTACCGAAAACTCCGAAGCTCCAGCACCCGTCATAACCGAGGAACCGGCGCCATCACCATGGGCATGGCTAAGTCTTGATTTTGGGAGCTTCCCAGATGGAAGAGTCACTGCGGTCATCGTAGACAGCTACACTGTCGTAATTGGCATGGCCGCGTTAGCGATTAGCTGAACCTACACGTTGTCCTCCTTTAACTTGGCTATATATGAAAACGCCATTTTAAATGTTGCGGCGGCCATCTTAGACCATAAGCGGCCTCGTGGCCGGCGTGCCCTTTAGTCCGTTGTCCGTTCCACTGACCACTTCAGTCTGCCCAGCAACAGGCTATTTTTAGTACTGGTCAAGCTGCACATGCGCAGTCCCAACTGACCAGTAAGCCTTTAGGAATGTGCGCCAAACTGACCAGCGGAGTTGTGCCCCCTCCAATGAGCTGGCAGTATTCCAAAACATGACCATATATGTCCTTAAAATGTGTTCTAACTTGTGCCGCCTATCTTTTATTGCCCCAAAACTGTATATAAATTGGGGTCACACCGGTGTTCGGTGTGATACCTCTTGCATTACCGAAGGGTGCTGTTTGAGTGTACCACCACCCCACGGGGTCTTAATAAACTTGTTCTTTGCCTTTTACAGTTTCCGTGCCAACAGTTCTTGAGTGTAAGTGGGTTATCTTCGGAGCATGTAGGCCTTGGGAACCCTGATTACTTCAAATTGGCGACCACGAAGGGACTCATCGGCGACTCGGATGCCCGAAGGAGAGGTCGTGACGAAGGCTTGGAAACTCGCCATGGACGCGCGCTGCCACGAGTGACCCGAGTCTTGGCTGCCACGGTGTTTTTTCCTTTCCTTCCGATCTGACCTTCCAGGTGGCGCCGGTCTCCGACTGAGTTTTCGAGTGTCTGCGTTGCTGAGAAAGTGCCGTTTGGCTGATTTGGCTTACAAGACCTTGGCAGTTGGAATCTGGACATTTGAGAATTTGGGTAAGATTTGTGTTCGGTAAGGTAGTCTTCAGACGCTTACTGAAGTTCTATGATTCTGTGATCGGTAAGGTAGTCCTCGGACGCTTGCCGAAGTCCTACGATCTATGTTTTGATTTGAGTTAGCTAACATTGTGACTTTGTGATCCTTGAACTTATATGTGTAGTGCACTTCACATAGGCAGGCATGTAGAGATGTTTCTCTAACTTTGTTTTTTTCTCTGAGCGGCACAGTTGTGTGAAGTACTGTAAGTGCCATTTTGTACGGTGTCACGCTTTCGTGATACTTTTTGAACATGCCTGTTTTCAGCACACTCCGAGGGATGTGCTGTCTTGGAGAGGGTACCACAATTAGGTTAGCGGAAGCACAGCCGGCTCCCCCAGAGGGAACACCAAATCGCGAGATGTACATCAAACTTGGCCTTCCCCCTATTATGTACAGCAAATTATGGCATAAGTATACAAAGGCCGATCCTGAATTGCAATGGCCTCTACATGGGTCGTTCGATTTACGAAAAGTACAGTTTGTGGAGCAATGTTTGTTTCAACGCAGGTCTAGACAAAACATGTTTGATTGTGTGCGAATGTGGGAGAAAGCGGTGCGTGAGCGTATGAAGCGTGAAGTTGCCTTGGCGGACAAAGAGCAGCGCAAGGCTGCTCGGGATAAGGCTTTACAGCTTGAGGAAAAGGAGGCTCAGGAGGGGAAAGAGAGGGAGGAACGGGAACGTAAATTGCAAACGACTGGTCAATTTCCTATTCGTCGACCGCTTTATCCTGTCCTTAATAATGAAATTGATGATTTTTTATTGCTAGATCGGTCACCGCCTCCGTACGTTTCGCCGACGGCACCAGCTGCGGATTCAGAGGATGATGGACAGGATAAGTCGGAACAGAAGGGGGTATCTGCTCTCAGGTTTACTGCGGACAGGTCCGCACATTTACGCAGTTGGGCTCGTAAAGTGAATAAGAAATGTGTTTCTCAGGATGAGTTGCTTGCGGAGAAAAGGGCGTGGTCGGATCTTGAATTAATGTATTTTCTGTCTAGTTTGGCGGATGAAGTTGTTGCCGCGTATCGTGAACTTTCAGACACGTTAGAACCTAAATCGTTGTCAGTGTATCGTGAGAATTTGGTTAAAGGTGAATTTGATCTTGCAGATGTTGACGACCTATTTACGCAACTGATCCGGGTGCGAGACGAGACAACCAGACTACGGGAGGAGCGGAAAAGGAGGCAAAAGGAGTCTGAATTGGAGAATAACGGGCAGATTAAGGAGTGTTCTCTCCGGGGTTCAGATAAGAGTTTTGCATTGCATGTTATGCCTATGCGTGAAGCCGCGCCCTTGTATGTTCCACCTAAAGGGGAAGGTACAGATGATGATAAATTGTCAAAGGATGCGAAGGGGTATTTTGTATATAACTGGGTATATACGCCTTGGAATAGAGCAGATGTTATGGCATTGAAAAATTCTCTACCCGATCTTCGGAAAAATCCGGCGGCATTTTATGAAGGGGTGGAAGGGGCTATTTCGTCTTGTGTGATGACTCTTGTGGATATAGATTTGTTCTTTGGGCTAATTTTACCACCTGATATGTGGAGACAGATTTGTAAAAATAATGATGAAACAATATTGGGGGGCACATGGAAAGAAATAAATGCTGCCGATTTAGATAGGGAACCGGCATGTAAGCCTTGTCAGTTAATTCTAGATCTTCCGGCAGCTATCTTGATTAAATTAAAGACGCTTGTTCCCTCTAAAAAGATCGATTGGACTATGCTAACTTCGTGCAAACAGAAACCCGATGAAACAGTTTCAGATTTCTTTACACGTTTCGAGGAGGCATTCCATGATTACAGTGGTCAATCTTTAACAGACGATACGGGTCGGCATCTGTTTGTAGATAAGTATGTGGCTAATCTCCTACCGGAGATTGCAAAACGATTGAAGTCGAGTGAAAGTTCCTGGGCCACGGCGACCCCTGCGTCCTTGTTAACTATGGCTCAGTATTATGAGCGGCAGGAATTGGAGGCTAAAGAAAGTGTTGAGAAAAAGGCGAAGGAATTGAAAACGAAGGTGATGTTGGCGCAGGTTTGGGGAACACAGGGTAGAGGGAATGATAGAGGTAGACGAGGTGGAGGAAATACGTCGTATGGTCGTACGGACATAGTGGAGGATCAGTGTGCTTATTGTAAGGAGTTCGGGCATTGGGCCGAAGATTGTCCGGTACTTCGTGAGCAGCGTAGTCAGCGTGGTCGAGGAGGCGGAAGGTCGAGAGGAGGTTATACGGGAGCGAGAGGTGGCGGAAGTGATCGTGGAAGGGTTGAGGAGAGGGGCCGTGGCCAGGATGAACGAAACACGTTTGATAGGCGGAATCAATATCAGATTTCGGAGGGAGAGAATGTGGAACACAAGGATTATGTGCATGCATAGGACTGCGTAGGATGGGGTAAGGAATCAGTTGAAGTGCCGGTAGATCAGCAGGGTCCATATGTAACAGCGGGTATTCTGGGTTCTACTGATCAATTTCTAGTTGACACAGGAGCTACACGTAGCGCTTTGTCGAAAAACTTGGTTCCGAGGGCTCCCCTGTCTGGCGAAATGATTACATGTGTAGGGTTTGATGGCACACCCTCCCCCGGCCCATTGTCCAAGCCCCTTGCACTATGTCTTGACAAATACTTTAGTTTTGGTCAATTTTTGTTATCACCCCATACACCAGATAATATCTTGGGTATTGATTTGCTTAAATATTTTCGAGCAACGATACGTTGCGCCCCTGAGGGAGTGCGGGTTATCCTGAATGACAATTATCCTGATCCCGATAGGTTTTACGCCATCTCAGATATTTCAGCTTTGGCCTCTCTACCGCACACGTTATGGGCAACCTCAGATACGGAAGTGGGAGAGATGCGTATTCCACCGATACACATTACTGTTAAGGAGGGGGCCCCTCTACCACGAGTGCCACAGTATAAGATCTCGAGAGAAGGTGAAATTGCGTTGACACATATTGTTCAGGATTTAATTTCTGCAGGGGTTGTGGAGGAGGTCCCTTATAATGTTTGCAACAGTCCTATTCTTCCGATTCTTAAGAGAGATACTGACGACAAAGTCTATCGCTTTATTATTGACTTGCGAGAGATCAACAAAATTGTCATTCCCCAATACCCGGTGGTGTCTGATATTACAACCTTGCTTACATTGGTCCCACCCACGGCCACCACGTTTAGCGTAATTGATTTAAAGAATGCGTTCTTTTCCATCCCTGTTCATCCTGATAGCAGATACCTGTTTGGCTTTACGCTAAATAATAAATCGTATAGATTTTGTCGTGTTCCCCAAGGTTATACTGAAAGCCCTAGCATCTACAGCCAGGCTTTGAAAAGGCAGCTAGATTCCTTTCAGTTGCAGTCTGGCGTTGCTCTCATCCAGTACGTGGATGACCTTCTGCTTGCTGCTGACTCTTATGCACAATGTGAACAAAGTACACTTGCGTTGCTTTCCTTTTTGGCACAGAACAATCATAAGGTTTCGAAGAAAAAGCTTCAATACTGTAGACCTCAGGTGACCTACCTCGGTCATCTGTTGTCTAAGGAGGGGCGTGCATTAACATCTGATCGAATTCAAGCGATTTTAGACACACCAGTCCCCCGCACGCAGAGAGACGTACGTGCCTTCATAGGGTTGACGTCCTTTTGTAGACAATGGATCATGGGTTTTTCACACATCATAAAACCCTTGCTAGCGTTATTGTCCAAAGCTACACCAATGCCCCTAGAATGGACAGATGAATGTCAGAGGGCTTTTGAACAGTTGAGGCAGGCCCTTTGTTCCGCACCCGTGTTAGGTACACCAGACTACACGAAACTTTTCACATTGTATGTGCACGAGAATGATGGGTGCGCGTTGTCAGTGTTAGTGCAATTACACGGGGATAAGCAGAGACCATGTGCATACTTCTCTGCCATTCTGGATCCTGTAGCACGAGGATTGCCTGGGTGTTTTCGAGCGGTGGCAGCAACAGCAGTTGCCATACGACAGAGTGAGGGAATAGTGTTATCGCACAAACTGCTGGTGTTAGTTCCTCACGCAGTAGATGCTCTGCTAAACCAAACAAAGACCCAATACCTCACGAGTGCACCGCTAACAGGATATGAGCTGACACTTTTGGCGCCACATATTACACTGAAAAGATGCGCTACTTTGAACCCTGCCACTTTATTGCCCTATCCGGCCGAGGAGGGTCAGGAAGAAAAACATCACGATTGTGTTTTCCTGACCGAAGAACAGACAAAGGGTCGTGTCGACTTACAGGATGTGCCACTTCCAGATGTGGATGGGGAACTGTGGGTTGATGGATCGTGTGTAAGGCTGCCAGATGGTACGACTTCCGCAGCCTATGCGATCACGACACTTAAGACAGTGGTAGAAACAGCTAGGATACCACAGAAATCGGCTCAGGCAGCAAAGCTGATAGCCTTAACAAGAGCCTGCGAATTGAGTGTTGGTCTATGTGTGAACATATACACAGACAGCCGATACGCCTTCGGAGTAGCACATGACTTCGGACTACTCTGGAGAGAGCGTGGGTTTTTGACATCTCACGGAGAACACATTATGCACGGAGAGCTAGTGCGTGATCTTTTAAATGCGTTGCTTGGCCCAAAGAAAGTAGCGATAGTAAAATGCAGTGCTCACAAAAAGATCACGGATAAAGTGGGCCAAGGAAATGCTTTTGCAGACAGTATAGCAAGACAAACGGCTATGTCCCGAACTAGCTCCCCCATGTATGTGGTACAATCGCAGGCTGAGCGATGGAGTGATGCTAGAGCAGAAATATTGGATATTCAAAAATTAGCTACCGAATCTGAACTTGCGGCATGGGCAGCAGATGGGGTACTAGATGACGAGGGTTGTTGGAGAAGCAAAGACATGGAAAAATGGAAATTGCCTGCGGCTTATTTGCAGACGATGGTCCAGATGACACATGGACTGGCACATGTCGGAGCTCTTGCAATCACTCGGCTGTTAACACGAGTTTGGGAACATCCTGAGATTGCTAATACTGCGAAGAGAGTAGTGCAGACCTGCCTGGTTTGTTTACAACACAATCCTGGAAAGGGGACCCATACTCCGAAAGGAGGGTTCGTTCCACCTTCTGCACCATTTGAGGTACTCCAAATGGATTACATCCAACTCGAGCGCTGCAACAACCTGAAGTATGTCCTAGTGGTGGTATGTGCCTTTAGCAAATGGGTTGAGGCCTTCCCCACGAAAGACAATACGGCTTTGACAACAGCTAAGGTGTTGCTTAAGGAATTCTTTCCTCGCTTTGGAGTTTGCAAATTTCTGTGGAGCGATAATGGGCCTCATTTTGTTGGAAAGATTGTGGAGTATGTACTGAAGGGGTTAGGGATTCAGCAAAAGTTCCACGCTGTATTCCACCCTCAGTCGGCAGGTCTGGTTGAGCGGTACAATGCTACGTTGAAACTTAAGCTGGCCAAAATTGTGGCGTCTACATCGTTGAAGTGGCCAGACGCTTTGCCGCTAGCACTGCTCTCTCTTAGATCAGTACCCCATTCACGAACTGGCCTTACACCCTATGAGGTGGTGTTTGGGCGCCCCATGAACATCTGGGGGGTGCCTAAGCCGCGACTAATACATGATGTGCCTTGTGTTATGATGAACGACTATTTGGCACGATTAACAAATGATTTACTCTCTATTCATCAACAGGTTCGAGAAGCGCTCCCTGACAACTCTACTGGAGAGGGCCATGATCTCCGTCCTGGGGACCACGTCATGATTCGGTCGTTTGAGAGAGCAAGCAGTCTGGAGCCCAGGTGGAAGGGCCCCGAACAGGTCCTCCTTGCAACCCGAACCGCTGTACGAGTGACCAACAGGAAGCGGTGGGTGCATTCGACACACTGCCGCCGTGTCTCTCCGGATCTGGTGACTCCTGCTGTGCTGACCGACTACAAGGAGATTTTGGAGAAAGAAAAGAGCCCAGCTGTGACGTCGGCCGAAGTTGAGGGAGCCTTCCCGGACCACGCTGTTGCCGGACGAGAGCGCTACAACTTGCGTCCTCGATAAGAAGATTTTTTTTTTTTTTTTTAATGACTGGTTGGTTACCGCTCCAGGTTTGTGAAACGGAAACCGGGAATTCCAAGGGGGGGGGATCAGTTCTGCCAGTGTAGCGACACCCGTCTTGGCCCGGAGAAGAAAACAACGGCTACCTCGGAGTTCAGCACCGCATTTTTCTTTTTTAGGTATACACGAACGTGTATCTGAGACTCTGTGAACAATTTGTGTTATTTAGGACTTTGCACGAACATTTCTGAACTATGGCATCAACGGCATCACGAGACAAAAAAGTATTGGGTGCCTTTCTCTTTGTCCTGACTATTGTGGTAATAGCTGTAATAGCCTGGGTAGTTGAACTTGTGGTGCCTGTACGTGAACATTTGCTGCCGACTACCCCGGCTCCCTCTGAACATTTTCACTTTACTTTACCCTATCACGAAGAACGGCACCGACAGACTTACTTGAATAATAGTTTTATTCAGATTCTGCATCACACACATAATATGACCAATACCTCAAATTGCTGGGTGTGTGGGATGTTGCCAGGGCACCAGAAAAGAGGGGGCACCCCACTCATTCCACTCCCGTTTTCGCACAATGGATCATGCAATGCCTGGTACACCCTCCTCTTTACTTTGAGATGGCCAACCAAAGGGGGGGTACTTTTCCGTTTGAACAAAGTATGCACTCATGACAAGGATGGGTTTCCGTGGGCTGAGGGTACTCGATTTGAATGGGAGGAGTACAGGCCTGATAATGTGTCTGCCCCACGTGTGTACAGCAACCAGAGAAATGTTAACGTATCCAGCGCACATGTTATTAATGTTATTGCTACTAAAGCCGATTTGTGCATTAGAAATAAGGGTTTGATTGCAGTAGGGAAAAGCGAATGTAACACTACTCTCACTTTTGACAGCCCGAATGGCATCTCATTTGTAGCATCACGGAATACTTATTTTATTTGTGGAACGAAGGGTTACCATCAGCTTCCATTGGGATGGTTGGGCACGTGCTATGTATCGTTTGTACTACCTCCTGTATTCATTGCCCCACCAATGTATCACAATGATTATACTTTATATCATGATTTTGTCCTGAATAGGGTTAAGCGGACTGTTGTTCTGGATGACATCGACCAGACTGATACTGCCTTGCAACAATATGTGGACTTTAATTTGGGACTATTCTCCTTCGTGGGGGCTGCACTGAACAGCCGGAAAATAAGACGACTGACACGGGTTGTTGAGGCTGTAGCGAATGACACTGCCATTGCCTTGGGAAATATCACTGAGGAACTACAGATTTCTAGAATTGTTACGCTCCAAAACAGGATGGTGTTGGACGTAGTTTTGGCTGATCGTGGGGGGGCATGTAGAATTATCGGAAGCAGCTGCTGTGTATACATTCCGGACAATTCTCCATCCGTTTATGATGCCATATCCAAGCTGCACAAGATTGCAGCTGAGATACACCCGGACAATGGAACTTGGACACTTTCAGGATGGTTCTGGTCCATGCTTGCTACCTGGGGCTGGAAGCTGTTGACGATTCTATGTACAATTGTGGGAGCAATGTTTTTTATATGCCTATGTATTCAATGTGGCCCAGCCTTATGTTCTATGTGCCTATCAGCTTGCATACCATCAAGACGAGCTCTTGCTCATGACAAAATGATGCTTCATAAAGAAGTAACACAAATTATGTTAATAGACATCGAGGACGAGCATCCTGATTATGTTCACTATGAGGTAGATTCAGCTAAACGCTAAAAGGGTCGTCTGTCGTAATTGGCATGGCCGCGTTAGCGATTAGCTGAACCTACACGTTGTCCTCCTTTAACTTGGCTATATATGAAAACGCCATTTTAAATGTTGCGGCGGCCATCTTAGACCATAAGCGGCCTCGTGGCCGGCGTGCCCTTTAGTCTGTTGTCCGTTCCACTGACCACTTCAGTCTGCCCAGCAACAGGCTATTTTTAGTACTGGTCAAGCTGCACATGCGCAGTCCCAACTGACCAGTAAGCCTTTAGGAATGTGCGCCAAACTGACCAGCGGAGTTGTGCCCCCTCCAATGAGCTGGCAGTATTCCAAAACATGACCATATATGTCCTTAAAATGTGTTCTAACTTGTGCCGCCTATCTTTTATTGCCCCAAAACTGTATATAAATTGGGGTCACACCGGTGTTCGGTGTGATACCTCTTGCATTACCGAAGGGTGCTGTTTGAGTGTACCACCACCCCATGGGGTCTTAATAAACTTGTTCTTTGCCTTTTTTCAGTTTCCGTGCCAACAGTTCTTGAGTGTAAGTGGGTTATCTTCGGAGCATGTAGGCCTTGGGAACCCTGATTACTTCAACACCAAGTACCCCATTGTGGAAGTCCTCCCATCCACATCATTCAACAACCTCCAACCGGTGCTGGAGAAAGCTTTCGCCCTTTTCGGCATCCCCCACATCATCAGAACCGACAATGGGCCCCCGTTCCAGGGCAGTGAATTTCGAAAATTCCAGACACATCTCTGGATTAAGCATCATCGAGTAACGCCACAGTGGCCACAGGCAAACGGCGAAGTGGAACGATTTATGCGGACTACCAATAAGGTGCTACGGATTGCCACAGTGGAAGGCGCAGACCCCGAGTGCACGCTACAGCGGTTCCTGAGGGACTACCGCAGTACGCCTCACTGCACGACACAGGTGTCTCTGCGGTCGCTCATGCTGGCCGGGCCCCACGGAGACATGCTTCCAAGAGGCGAAGGCTGGAAACAGAAGTCCTATGACCCAACGATGGCACAAGTGAGGAGACACAACACCAATAACAAGGCGAGCAGAAGACGCAAGGCGAAAATCTGTGTGGTCCACCCTGGATGCTCGGTGTTGATCAGGAACCGCTGGAACACTGGGAAGTTCCGAACCCCTTACGAACCAAGCGTATGGGTGGTACCATCAACCAGTGGAATGGCTGTCACGGCAGAGCGAAACGGCGAGACCGTGACGAGAAACATCTCGTGGTTTAAAAAGGTCCCGGACGTGTCCAGAGACCGGACCACAGCAGAGCAGCCAGAATTCCCAGAAACAACACTGAATGAGGCTGACCAAACAACAGAGGCCGGGGTGCCATGCAGCCCGACAAGATCACAGCTGCCCGAAGCTCCCAATCCAGAACACCAATCTGCGGGCGGAAGACATCCAAGCCCACATGTCCAACGTGACATACACCGTCACACATATGACCTCCGGACAAACCCAAGACCCAACCGGAAACTAGCGGACTTTATGTTCTAGACTATGGTGACTTTATTTTGTTTCAAAATCCAACCTGATAAGGGATGTAGCATTCTAGTGGTTAGCTCGGAGGGGTGAGCCACCGGAAGCACCACTGCACATTGTATCACTCTCTGGCCAGGCGTGGCCAGAGAGCTATAAATAAATGGGTCGGGGTCGCTCGTGACTTCCGGTCCCAACCAGCAATCTGTGTGGCTGTGTAATTATGTGCCTCTGATACCATAGGCCCCTGTTTGTAATTTGCCCTGTGCTTTGACCTCCCCAACCGCGACAATACGGTCAACTTAAAATGAGAAAAATGTTTCACAGGGTTAACCTGTGTACTACTATAGAACAAAATACAACGTTAATGAGCACCATCGCTAAACGAGTACTTATGAATGCCCCTGTGACCAAAATTGGCACTACAAATCTTGTTAACCACAAAATAATTACAAACTTATTATATGAATGGGCCCTCAGAGCCACAGAGAGCAGAAAGGCCTTCAATTCGAGACAAAGGTGTGTTCACCAAGAAAAACATGTGTCTGCAAAAGTATTTGCTTGTGAGGAGAGATAGAAATGAATACACTGAAGCACGTGTGGAGGCCCAAGTTCAGACCTAATGAGGTTAACTTAAGAAAACTCGTTTTCTATAGTGTGCAGAATCACCCTAAATCATATGAAAATTGTAATCAGTCGAAGATATCTTCCTCAGCTGAAATGTAGTTGAATGCTGGGATTTCTCAGTAATTTCCTGTTGAATGATTCTGCCCCGTCTCCATCCCCAGTTGCCTAGATCTTGAGCATTTTCTTTTTTCAGTTGTGTTATTATCCAATTATTTCACCTTTCTTGGCATTATCTCCAGCCAACAGGTAGGAACTTGTAGATGAGGCTTTAGCGACTGGCTTTGGCTCTGGGCCAGGCTACTCCCCAAAAGAAATGATTCACCGCCAAACTTCCTGGCTTTGTTTCCAGCCATATCTGTAAAGTGAATTATTTCTTAGTCATACGTTAAGGCACTACCCATGAACTTTTAACCAACTTTATTTATTTTATTTATTTATTTTATTTACTGAAATGTATACAGCGTATGGCTGCCCCTGCAACGGGGCGTCCCAGCGCTACCAAGTAACCATAGTTAAGGCAAGCAGCGAAAAAGACAGAAATTATCCCGGGAATAGCCATGTCTTTATAGCTTTACGGAACTCCAGATGATTTTGGAGTCATTTGTGCAGGTTCAAAGCCACTAGACAGGAAGCAACCTGTGCGGAATGTTAATTTGGGATTTACTCTCTAGCCAGTGCTTAGTTTGTAAAAAAAAGACAAGTGTCAGGGCTCTCGTTAGGAGGCCTCCACTGCCTACACCACCCATTGCCCCTGCAGGCATTGCCAGTGACCGTACCTACCGAACTACTAACCAGCACACTGCTACAAGTGTGGCAAATTAGACCATTCTATGCCCCCATTGCTATAAAAATAGCTTGGGCGGCAGGTTTTAGTTGTTTTAAATATATACTGAATTAATACAAAAATTACTGTTCTGCTCATCTCTAAATTATACAAACAGTGCCACCATGTGGCAGCTACCATAAGTGCAGGTGTTGACAATTAAGTGCTGGTGCCGAGCCCCGGACACCACTGGCTCAAATTAAGCACTGTTTATAGCACATAACTTGTAGCCCTAAAGTAAAGTGAAGAAGCGCTTGAGAGTAATTGTATCAAAGGGGGATTTCAATGGGTGGTACATGAGTATTCCCATGTAACCATCCGTGCTATTGGACAAAGCTCTCTCTACTAATATTAGAACCAATAATATAGCCTTATAGCCTGCCGTAGAGGAGCCAAAACCTTTTTGACGTTTTTTTGTTTGCCATGAAGATGTCCATAAATGGAACAATCAGCACTATGTGGATTGCCGTTTCTGTGTGGACACATACGGAGAACTGTTACAAGAATGTCAACGCCTGGGCGCGAGTGTGTCACGTGCACCCGCGGCATGTAGGTTGCACGCTGCCATATGCAATCACTGGGGTAAAATAAAGGCTCAACATGATTTACCATTGTTTAATAAAATATGGAATTTGCTTCATGAAAATTTAAGATGGCTGGGGTATGAATTGTATAGCCTCATGCATTGGGTACAATATTAAGAATTAGAATGAAGTATACAATAAAATGTGCACAGAAACATGTGTTGGGCGTGATGACAATTTCATATTTTGAAATAATGTACTTTATGAGAAATTTTTTGTTATAACCGGTTTTGTGCAGAGAGGATTTTTTTTTGCATAATTGATTTTGATGTGTATGTACTTTCTGTATTTTGTAGCCTTGGAGAAGTCTCTTTTACAAGACGAAACACATTGGCTACACTGGATGAAACGTTTTTAATAAAAAGAATAAGAAGTTGTGAATAAAGGAACCCTTATTAGAAAAACAAGGATGGCGTCTGTGCACTAGTCAAATGGAATACTCTGTAATTGACGTACATTGTTTATAGTGAATGAGGTGTACTCATCACTCACATACATTGAGGACTATAAGGAATAGGAATCACGTATCATCCATCCTTGTAGACATTATGTTAAGAGTGAACGGTTGTGATGGGCGGTTCCTGGTCCATGTAGGCCAGAGCAGGGATGTGCAACATTTTTGAGATAGCCAGTGGCTATGAGCTGCATGTAATTGTATTACATGCGGATAGCCTGAAAACCTGGCATGGATCCATACCTCCTGGACCTCCAGTGGACATCCAAGTAAAGGGTGAGGGAGAAGGGAAGAGGAGGAATGCAAAGAGAGTTCACCGGCACCGGCAGAGGCGTCCACTACTTACGAATCCAGGATAGAACTGACAGATGCCGTTCGGATTGAGGTTACAGGTTCCTGCTTGGCTAAACTGGTTGGGTTTCCTGCAGACCGACAATTCAACTTTTGCACCCAAGCTCTCTCCATAAGTGTAACTGAGAAGAAGAGGAGAGAACAGCTTTAGTCTTACAGAGAAGGTATCTTCAAGGGGCAGCCCCACTTTCACCAAGATGCAACATACTGTTTCAAAAATATAACCATGTAAGCATGGCTGTCAGAAGGCAGCAACACTTTCCAGGGCACCTCCCCTTTTCTGGGCCTTCACTCGTGCTGTGACATTTATTCATACATTTTAAAGCAAACGCGCCCCATTTATTGATGACAAGGCTGCTGCCACAGGTATACAAGTAGATGTCTTCATAGGCTAGAGCAGCGGTGTTCTCCCTTCCCATGCAGGACACTGTTTTTTAGAGGTTAAACTAGGCATCCATTAAAGGGGGCACCTCTTGAGTTTGTTGGCCTGGCCCGTGAAAACCTCTGACATGCCTGCTGCTGCTTGAACAACAAGAGCTTCCCTGCTGCGAGACCCAAAGCAGCCCTGCTATTTCAGACCAGCCATGCAGGCTGCATAGCGAGCATGAGCAGCAAGTGAGCCCGGCCATTACAAAAGGGAGGGGTGAGGCAGAGAAAGAAAGAAGGAAAGAAGGAAAGAAAGAGAGAGAGAGAAAGAAGAAAAGAAAGAAAGATGGAAAGAAGGAGAGAAAGAAAGAAAGAGAGAGAGAGAGAAAGAAGGAAAGAAAGAAAGATGGAAAGAAGGAGAGAAAGAGAGAGAGAGAAAGAAGGAAAGAAAGAAAGATGGAAAGAAGGAGAGAAAGAGAGAGAGAGAAAGAAGAAAAGAAAGAAAGAAGGAAAGAAGGAAAGAAAGAGAGAGAGAGAAAGAAGAAAAGAAAGAAAGATGGAAAGAAGGAGAGAAAGAAAGAAAGAGAGAGAGAGAGAAAGAAGGAAAGAAAGAAAGATGGAAAGAAGGAGAGAAAGAGAGAGAGAGAAAGAAGGAAAGAAAGAAAGATGGAAAGAAGGAGAGAAAGAGAGAGAGAGAAAGAAGAAAAGAAAGAAAGAAGGAAAGAAGGAAAGAAAGAGAGAGAGAGAAAGAAGAAAAGAAAGAAAGATGGAAAGAAGGAGAGAAAGAAAGAAAGAGAGAGAGAGAGAAAGAAGGAAAGAAAGAAAGATGGAAAGAAGGAGAGAAAGAGAGAGAGAGAAAGAAGGAAAGAAAGAAAGATGGAAAGAAGGAGAGAAAGAGAGAGAGAGAAAGAAGAAAAGAAAGAAAGATGGAAAGAAGGAGAGAAAGAAAGAAAGAGAGAGAGAGAGAAAGAAGGAAAGAAAGAAAGATGGAAAGAAGGAGAGAAAGAGAGAGAGAGAAAGAAGAAAAGAAAGAAAGATGGAAAGAAGGAGAGAAAGAAAGAAAGAGAGAGAGAGAGAAAGAAGGAAAGAAAGAAAGATGGAAAGAAGGAGAGAAGGAGAAAGAGAGAAAGAGAGAAAGAAAGAAAAAGAGAAAGAAAGAAAGAAAGGAAGAAAGAGAAAGAAAGAGAGAAAGAAGGAGAGAAAGAGAGAGAGAGAAAGAAGAAAAGAAAGAAAGAAAGAAAGAAAGAAAGAGAGAAAGAAAGAAAGAGAGAGAGAGAGAAAGAAGGAAAGAAAGAAAGATGGAAAGAAGGAGAGAAAGAGAGAGAGAGAAAGAAGGAAAGAAAGAAAGAAAGAAAGAAAGAAAGAAGGAAAGAAGAGAGAGAGAGAGAGAGAGAGAGAGAGAGAGAGAGAGAGAGAGAGAGAGAGAGAGAGAGAGAGAGAGAGAGAGAGAGAGAGAGAGAGAGAGAGAGAGAGAGAATGTATGTATGTGGGGGGTGGGAAGGGTGTCTCACCCAGGAAATTCTGACATATTTCATCATGTATTCCATTTTGTTAGCTTTCAAAGCACTGTAAAGCATTACCTTACAGTGTACCAGGATATTAAAGTCTTTGCTGGGCTATTATTACCTCACTGTCACCCTCCAACAGTGCCCCTCATCTCTCCATTACCCCTCTCTCACATGTATTTCATTTGTTTTATAGCACCTCTCATACCAGTGTAGGGTGTCAGACCACTTTACAGCACAAACTCATAGAGACAATGAATCACACGTATAGAAAATGTGAACCAAAGGGGTGTACAAGATGCAGGTTCACAGATATGTATTTTTAAGAGTGTTTTGTCTGGAGAAGCACAAACTCAGAACTTAACTCAGTGGTTATGGTAGGCTTTACGAATAACATTTTATTTCTACCCAAACCTACCCCTTTTTTTTGCGACATTAGAATAATGAAAGACTGGGGAAACATACCTTTGTAACATGTACCATGCAGCTGGCCTGCAGCTCTTTGATCGCAGTTCAGAGCTCTATGCTAGATCACAACTAACTTATGAACTTCACAGTAACAAAAGGATCCCTGTGAGAAAAGCAGTAACCCACTGAGCTATGCACATAAAACACAGTTCTGTAATGTGTGGTGAATGTTCTTTCCAGCAGGAACATCAACCCTCTGTGTTTCCTTGGATGAGTCAAAGCCACCTCTAAATAAAACTCCCATTTTTCTCCAGCAGAAGATTAATCATCAGAGGTAAAATAACACTTCTATTGTGGCTGAAAACTGCTGGATAAACAAGGAAGTGTGCAACAGAAGCTTTTAACCCCTTGCATGTGTCGGACGCGTGGAATTTTGCCGCACGGCGGCAACATTCCGGGTGCGCCCAAGGGGTTAAAACCGTAACACATTTCTAAACACAGGGAGGCTGGAAAAGAGAGTGAGAGCTGAGTGGGTTCTGCTGGCCTGCTGACTGTGTTCTTCGCTGGTGAACGATACTGCTGCAAAACCAGCCCCCAGTAGCAAAACAGATCCCTAGTAACCAAACTGGCCCCCCAACCTTTGAGCCTTCCAGGGAAGCGCCTGATGCCGGCACTGCCAGCGGCAACTCGCCGAGGGAGTGCGGCGCGGCGGGGCGGGGGAGGGGCAGGGTGGGGGGTAGTAAACTCCGGCATATGGTCCAACAGAGTTAAGTAAATAAATAAATAAATACAACAATTTACATTGCGCGCGCTGCATCGCCGAGTGGGCGTTGCAGCGCGCGCAATGTAAATTGTTTTATTTATTTATTTATTTATTTTACTCCGTTGGGCCTCATGCCGGAGTTTACTATCCCCCACCACCCTGCCCCTCCCCCGCCCCACTGCCCGTAGCACTCCCTCGGCGAGCCGCCACTGGGTACCGCCAGTCCGACCTTAGCACCATACCCAATATCTATTCGCTAAAAACCGCGGGCATGCTGGTAGAAAATGCAAAAGCGTAAGGCATAAAAGGCATGAAGAATTAGCTTTGGTCTAGAGGCTGGTTGGTGGGGGCCCTTCATGTGGCCAGCAATGGCACTGGACGTCCATGCTTGACCAGAGGCAGAATAACAGGACTGAAAACAAAAACATGGCTGCGCTCCACAAACCTCAAAACTGCACCCAGGGTACAGAGCTGCGGCAGGAGACTTTTACGCACATTCTAGACGTGTAAAGAAACAGTGCAGTTTGGCACAAGGAGAATAAGCAACTGAGGGGCAGATTTACAAGCCCCATGCGCCATTTTTGTGCCACAGTTGCGTCTCTTTTTGTGATGCAGCAGCAGCGTAAAAATGCGGCCCATTTACAATGTCACGCCTCTAGGGAGATGCGTCACATTGTAACGCCCTGCGTGACATTATACCTGCGTCAGGTATAATGTATGCAGGGTGGGCGTTCAAACGCAAAAAAGCCTCGTAGAAGTGACGCAGTGAAATCTACAAGATTTCATTGCGCCACTTCTAGGACGCTACTGTGTCAAATTCTTACGACTGCTTGAAGCAGGCGTGAGGAGTGACTCCTCACAATGAGGATAGGCCTCCCCCTTCATTGCTGGAGTTGCGCCGTGCTTGCGACATGACTCCAGCAATGCTTGACTTTTGCGTCAACAGATGCGTCAGAATTTCTGACGCATCTGTCAATCCTTGCGCCAAGGTGCGCCGTATTATAAATACGGGGCATCTATAGTTTCGCAAGCGTTTCTCAAAGTGGCGCAGGGAAAGTGACACATCTTCACAGATGCATCACTTTCTTGTAAATCTGCCCCTTAATGCGGTAATTGAGTGAGAGGTTGAACAGGAGCCCAAATTAGTCCAGTTAGTTACGTTCAGGGATTTCAGTTATGACAACTGTGGTTGTCTTTGGACAATACATTTTCACAGCACAATTTACGTCCAACAAAATACTTTTTTTATTTTCTATATCAACAGGAAACAGCTGCCAGTATGAGTGAGAGTTCCCTTAAGTGTCTTTCTCTGCACAGTTCTGTCCTCACATCGTTCACGTACCCTTCATTCTGACCCTAACAAATTGGAATCAGTCCCCCCCCCCTCCCCCCCCCCCTCTCTGGCACCCCCTTCTCCATGCTCTGAATCTAGCCTGACATGTCATCTCCAGGGGCGCCAGATATATTCTTAAATCTCTTCTGATCCGCCATTCGGGGGTTCCGGCCCTTCAGCCCGGCCTCAGCGGGGGGTGCGGATGGACCACTCTTAGCTCCTAGGAGGCCTTCCCATAAGGAGGATATAGCACTTTTCAAAACCCCAGATTATTGTTCAGTGAAGCAGACAGAGCACATACCTTCCAGAAACAACCACTTCCATGGAACGGTCGATGCTGCTGATAGACGACGGCACCTTTAAGTTCGCTTCAAAAGTTGGTAAGTCTGAGGGAGAAAAATAAAATACACATCACTGATCCACAGATTGCAGCAAACATGGACCGGACCTTTCCTGAAATGTCAGCCCACACTCAAACACTCCACCGCCATAAACAATCACCAGCCGTGCACGCGCGCCAGCACACACACCGACACACGCCATGTGCACAGCCGCGCGCAGCCACACCCTTCCACGGAATCTCCAAACACCCTGCGCAGCTACACCAGACAATACGCGTGCACCGTAACTCGCGGAGCAATCCCTTCCTCTCTCGAGTATGTATCCCGCGATGAGTGGATGATTGAGTCACAGTGACTGGTAGAGTTCAGCCAACTCGGCGCTCCGAGTCCAAACTAGAGGCGGCCTGAAACCAAACCCAGAGGCACACATCAGAGAGCAGAGTTTGGAGCGCTCTGCTCGAGGTCGATTGAGCATCAATACGGTGCAGTTCCAGGACCAGTGACTTGCAGATATTTAGGGCAGTGAGTACCAGATATTTGGGACAGTGAGTTCCAGATGTTTGGGACAGTGAGTTCCAGATGTTTGGGACAGTGAGTTCCAGATGTTTGGGACAGTGAGTTCCAGATATTTGAGACAGTGAAATTCAGGTATTTGGGACAGTGAGTTCCAGATGTTTGGGGGACAGTGAGTTCCAGGTGTTTGGGACAGTGAGTACCAGATGTTTGGGACAGTGAATTACAGATATTTGGGACAGTGAGTTCCAGATCTTTGGGACAGTGAGTACCAGATGTTTGGGACAGTGAATTTCAAATATTCGGGCTAGTGAGTACCAGATATTTGGGACTGTGAGTTCCAGATATTTGGGACCGTGATTTCCAGATATTTGGGACAGTGAGTTCCAGATATTTGGGACAATGAGTTCCAGATATTTGGGACAGTGAATTTCAGATATTTGGGACAGTGAATTTCAGATATTCGGGCTAGTGAGTTCCAGATATTTGGGACAGTGAGTTCCAGATATTTTGGACAGTGAGTTCCAGATATTTGGGACAGTGAGTTCCAGATATTTGGGACAGTGAATTTCAGATATTCGGGCTAGTGAGTACAAGATATTTGGGACAGTGAGTTCCAGATATTTGGGACAGTGAGTTCCAGATGTTTGGGACAGTGAATTCCAGATATTTGGGACAGTGAATTCCAGATATTTGGGATAGATAATTTCAGATATTTAGGGCAGTGAGTTCCAGATTTTTAGGGCAGTTTCAGACATTTGGGACAGTGAATTTCAGATAATTGGGATAGTGAGTTCCAGATTTTTGGGACAGTGAGTTCCAGATTTTTGGGACAGTGAGTTCCAGATTTTTGGGGCAGTGAATTCCAGATATTTGGGACAGCGAATTCCAGATATTTGGGATAGATAATTTCAGATATTTAGGGCAGTGAGTTCCAGATTTTTAGTGCAGTTTCAGACATTTGGGACAGTGAATTTCAGATAATTGGGATAGTGAGTTCCAGATTTTTGGGACAGTGAGTTCCAGATTTTTGGGACAGTGAGTTCCAGATTTTTGGGGCAGTGGAGCGTCCCCCTGAGTGAGCGGCCTTGGCTTTGTGCATGCAGAGAAGGTCCCCATTCACAGATCTCAAAGACGTCCTGTGTGGAAACTATCTTTGGCACCTGAGCATGTTAACACATGCTTCCCTAGCCCTGTGTCCTTCCTCAGTTTCTCTGCTGTGCATGCTGGCACGTGCTTCCCTAGCCCTGTGTCCTTCCTCAGTTTCTCTGCTGTGCATGCTGGCACGTGCTTCCCTAGCCCTGTGTCCTTCTTCAGTTTCTCTGCTGTGCATGCTAGCACGTGCTTCCCTAGCCCTGTGTCCTTCTTCAGTTTCTCTGCTGTGCATGCTGGCACGTGCTTCCCTAACCCTGTGTCCTTCCTCAGTTTCTCTGCTGTGCATGCTGGCACGTGCTTCCCTAGCCCTGGGTCCTTCTTCAGTTTCTCTGCTGTGCATGCTGGCACGTGCTTCCCTAGCCCTGTGTCCTTCCTCAGTTTCTCTGCTGTGCATGCTGGCATGTGCTTCCCTAGCCCTGTGTCCTTCCTCAGTTTCTCTGCTGTGCATGCTGGCATGTGCTTCCCTAGCCCTGTGTCCTTCCTCAGTTTCTCTGCTGTGCATGCTGGCACGTGCTTCCCTAACCCTGTGTCCTTCCTCAGTTTCTCTGCTGTGCATGCTGGCACGTGCTTCCCTAGCCCTGGGTCCTTCTTCAGTTTCTCTGCTGTGCTTGCTGGCACGTGCTTCCCTAGCCCTGTGTCCTGTTTCTGCATTGTGCACGCCTACTCGCGCCTTTTCGAGAAGAAGCCTGCGCACCCTACACGTGCTATGCAAGGACATACCATAACGTTTAACCTCAGCGGACATGTAAACCGTTTCTGAAGCAAGAGTTGCCCTCAGTTGGTAGGACCCCGTGGAAGGTTCGGATGAAAGCATGTAACTGAGCATGGCAAATGTGTCCAGCATCTCCACGTTCGTCTCTCGCTTCACAATATTCCCAGATGGATCCTGGGGAGAAAAAAGAACAAGCCCTTGAAACCAGTTCTCCAACCATTTGTGCTTTTTTTGTGCTGTCTTTTCATGCTCCCTAGAGGCCAAGATGGAGGCATAGGAAGCCAGCAGCATTCCACATATTTAGAGAGAGACAGCTTGGCAGCCATCACCCGGCCATGGCCGACCCCAGGGTAGTTTTTAGTTGCAAGGATCCCATGCCTTTTTGTTTACTTAGATTTGTGGATCCTCTGCGAAATCTTGGTCGAAGGTTTTTTTTTTAAACAAATGGCTTTTGGCCCCGAGGATAGCATTGCAACCCATCTTTCTTTTGCCCACCATGACACCTCAGATTAGACCCAGCCATATGCAAATCAGTCTTGACCCTGCTCCAATAGGAACCGTCTCGCCTGAACTGCCAAGACAGGCGTCTCTGAACCAGAAGACAAACAACTCTTCAGTCGGGTGTAGCTTGGCTCCAGTGGCGCAGTAGGAAGGGGGCTTACAAGGGCAGAACTGTCCTCGTTTGCATGTCTTTCAGTTTGGGGAGGACCTTACCTGGAATATCAGGCTGAGCTGTTCCCATGATGAGCAGGGTCAAGGCTGATTTGCATATGGCAGGGTCCACACTGAGGTGGCATGGTGAGCAAAGGAACAAGGGTTTGGGATGCTACCTGAGCGACAGCTACTGCTACTACTTAGACAAATAGCAAGCATTCCCCCATCACCTTTTGTGTGATAGATGTACCAACTTAAGTGCCAAGGATATGCCCAGGCAAGTGCCCCTTGCTCACTGTGCTACTAAAGCCAAGTCATACCTGGCTGAAGAGCCCTTATCAGGGTGAAACCAGTCCTGGGTTGCTTGTGTTTACAATTTGATGAGGACCTGGCCTGGGAGTTGGGGCTGGGTGGGGCTGCTACCGTGAGGAGCAGGGTCAAGGCTCATTGCACATGTATAGGTCCGAACAGAGGTGGCAAGGTGAGCAAAAGAACGAAGGGCTCTAATGCTACCCCGAACGATTGCCAGGGGTTAAACACAATGTATGCTGTACTTGCATCACCTTGTATGGGTTTGGTGATTTTTGTATTCATCCTCTGACACAACCACAATAAAACACACACAAGCTAAGCAATATATGCGAGATAAATAAAAAGAATACAAGTAGAAAAAAGAAACCAACTAGTACTCCAACTAGTCTATTATTGTTGTAAAGTTCCAGCATGGCTGCAACATTTAAAACCACAGGGTTTGACATTTTGGGATGATAACACAGTGATATCCTCTGGGCAACAAAATTCCATAATTTATCTCCAGGGTTTAGAATACGTGGCCTCCTGGGATGCGGAGCACTGCAGATGAAAGTAGCAGCAAGCAAATGACCCATTATCCCTATGGATGAATGTATTATTTAATCAGTTTTATTACTACTACATGGCAGATGGCTAAGAACAGATTTTCAGCAAAACCATTATAGTACAAATTATCCCCCATTAGAGTTTGTCAGATGAGTAAACCAAGGCCCAAATCCTTCAGTACAAAGGTAATCTGTGACATTTAATGTAACAAAATATTTATCTATCTGTAGGCTTTATACACAGAGAAATAACAATTTAGCCTTACATTCACTCTTAAATGACTATAACGTATGCTTTTCACAATCAATATGTCAGACTTACTGCGTTTCTTACAACATTTTAAATAGCTCCCTCTAGGAACTCAGGGGCATATTACCAACAAAGTGGCGAAGAGAGGTGTTAGCCGCCTTGGCTTAACGCCTCTCTTCCCCACTTCGGAAACACTAGGCTTCACCATATTACCAAGGATATTGATCACTGACAGAACATCGAGAGGACAAAATATCGAGGTAAAAATATCGACTGCAAAAATATCGACTTCCTATCTTCAAACAGGTAAGTACAAAAATATCGACTCCAAAATATCGAGTGTAAAAAATATAGACTGTCAAAATATTTAATTTTTTAAATGTCTTAAAAGTCAATTAAAAGTAATATAATAATAAATTAAATTAATGTAAACATATTTAAAATACTTAAATAAACTAAAAATTGATAAATAATTAATGTAACAAAAATATTTATATTTTTAATACATATATATATACATATTATTTACAAAACATATACAATATTTTTTACGTAGGATAGAAAAAGGGTTAAATTTACTGTAACGACTCCAGTGAGTGCAACAGTAGAGAAAGCATTGGATAGCGTAGGGGTAAAAAATACTATTCCCACTCCAGCGAATGCAACAGTAGGGAAAGCGTTTGATAGCATAGGGGTAAAAATTACTATTCCCACTCCAAAGAGTGCAACAATAAGGAAAGCATTGGATAGCGTAGGGGTAAAAATTACTATTCCCACTCCAGAGAGTGCAACAGTAGGGAAAGCGTTGGATAGCGTAGGGGTAAAAATTACTATTCCTACTCCAAAGAGTGCAACAGTAAGGAAAGCGTTAGATAGCGTAGGGATAAATATTACTATTTCCACTCCAGTGAGTGCAACAGTAGGGAAAGCGTTGGGTAGCGTAGGGGTTAAAATTACTATTCCAACTCCAGAGAGGGCAACAGTAAGGAAAGCATTGGATAGCGTAGGGGTAAAAATTACTATTTCCACTCCAGAGAGTGCAACAGTAGGGAAAGCGTTGGATAGCGTAGGGGTAAAAATTACTATTCCTACTCCAAAGAGTGCAACAGTAAGGAAAGCGTTGGATAGCGTAGGGATAAATATTACTATTTCCACTCCAGTGAGTGCAACAGTAGGGAAAGCGTTGAATAGCGTAGGGGTTAAAATTACTATTCCAACTCCAGTGAGTGCAACAGTAGGGAAAGCGTTGGATAGCGTAGGGGTAAAAAATACTATTCCCACTCCAGCGAGTGCAACAGTAGGGAAAACATTGGATAGCGTAGGGGTAAAAATTACTATTACCACTCCAGAGAGTGCAACAGTATGAAAAGCGTTGGAGAGCATAGGGGTAAAAATTACCATGCCCACTCCAGTGAGTGCAACAGTAGGGAAAGCGTTGGATAGCGTAGGGGTTTAAATTACTATTCCAACTCCAGTGAGTGTAACAGTAGGGTAAGCGTTGGATAGCGTCGAGGTAAAAATTACTATTCCAACTCCAGAGAGTGCAACAGTAGGGAATACATTGAATAGCGTAGGGGTTTAAATTACTTTTCCAACTCCAGTGAGTGTAACAGTAGGGTAAGCGTTGGATAGCGTAGGGTTAAAATTACTATTCCCACTCCAGAGAGTGCAACAATAGGGAAAGCGTTGGATAGCGTAGGGGTAAAAATTACTATTCCCACTCCAGTGAGTGCAACAGTAGGGAAACCGTTGGATAGTGTAGGGGTAAAAATTACTATTCCAACTCCAGTGAGTGCAACAGTAGGGAAAGCGTTGGATAGGGTAGGGCAAGTAAATACTTCTTATTTAAATATAAATAATATAAATAGTAACACCAATTACAAATTAATTAAAATATTTTACAATTGTGTAAAATATTTTAAATAATCAATTTAAAATACAAATAAAAATTATTTAATAATAAAAATTACCTACTAATACTAAATATTAACCTATTAATAATAAAATAATTAACAATTTAAACGTATTTTGAAAAATTAACTCAATAAATGTTTTATTAAAAAATGTAATTACTTACAATTAAATTACTTCACAATCTATTCCCCTAAAAACACACAACCCACTACAGAAAATAATTTAATAAAAGTAACATAATTATCAATTGATCAATTACAATAAATTACTAAATATATTTTATTTAATTACAAATTAATAATTAATTTACAATTAATTCTAAATAAATACCAATAATCAAAATAACATATTTAATTAATTATAATAAATTACTTGCCACCCTATTCCCCTATAAACCCACAACCCGCTACAGAAAATAAATGACTAAAATTAACATATTTATCAATTAATCAATTCAATTTAATTACCAATTATATTTTAATTAATTGCCAATTAATAATTAATTAACAATAATTCTAAATAAATACCCAAAAATTAAATTACATATTTACCTAATTATAATAAAATTACTTCCCACCCTTTTCCCCTATAAACCCACAACCCGCTACAGAATTATATTACACAAAAATGTATTATTAATATTAATTTACCTTAAATTCGATATTTTTGTTGTCTATATTCTGTCTAGTCGATATTATGTCCATTCTATACTTTTGATTCGATATTTTTGATATTCTAGTCGATATTAATTTTTTCTAGTCAATATTTTTGTAGTCTATATTACGTCTAGTCGATATTATGTCTATTCTATATTTTTAACTCGATATTATGTCTAGTCGAAATTAAAAACTCAATATTTTGACTAGTTACCCAAGGATATGGTGCAGCCTAGCGTTTCCCACTGCTATGGCGATATGTTTTACAACTTAACGACAGCAGAGACAGGGAAGGTTTGTTTATGTACAGGAAGGTGTTCCTTCCAGCACAGAAACAAAGCTTAAATGCCATTTTGTAACTTACATGTGTGCTGCTTCATGCAGCACACATGTAAGTTACAAATTGGCATTTTTAAAAATCGGTTTGTTTATGTACATAAACAAACCTTGGCATTTTTCTTTTTCGATGTGTGCTGCAAAGGCAGCACACATGGAAAAAGCAAAAATGAGGAGAAATGAAGCCTTTCTCCTCGTTTCGCCACCTTAAGAACAGGTCGTTCCTGTGCTTAAATTCGGCGCTGCCACCTATTGTCGCCTCTCTTGATAATAGGTGGCAGTGTCAAAGTGAATGGGTGTTGCGGTGGAACGCCCACTGCAACACCCACTGCACTCCCCCTTTCACAATGAGTTTATCGTGAAAGGGGCCCTATTACCAAGGCAGCGCTAAGTCAATTAACGTGGCTTTAAGCCACGTTAATTGACTTAACGCTGCCATAATAGGGCAATGCAAATATCGCCGCGTTATCGGCAGAAAAGTGCAGATGATGTGGCGATAATGGGCTTGATAATATGCTCCTCAATCTGTACAATAACCCGAATAGCCGCTGGGAGGCACTGGTGCACCAATACCGTAATATCATGTGGTTTGTATTGTAGCCCATCCAGCATACAGACCTTAATGAATTCTATTATATAAACGACATGTCGCCATACCTGGTGGGCAAATTACTTCTAGTCTTTGTTATTTACCTTTTTAAGCTTGGCAACCTCTACATTAAATATACCTTTGTCTCTATTGTATCCTTTTCATATATAGGATCCAAATATAGAGGGCACCTTTAATTCTGAATCTGAACACAATTGAAAAAACATAAATCGGCACCATATCACGGTGACACCTTTCTCTAATACAGGTAACTTGGACATCTATTATTGATATTAGATTATTATGTTTTCATCTTCATGATGTGAGCACTTATATCTTTAGTACAAACTCATTAGTCTGTTATATATATATATATATATATATATATATATATATATATATATATATATATATATATATATATATATATATATATAAGGTAATCTACACTTAGGATAAAAGTGTTTCTGCTATACATTATTATAACAATCTCCTGTTTACCACCATCAAGGCTGTCTGTTACCAGCTATATAATCATGACGTCTTGTCGTTACCTAGGATATAAGTGTTTCTGCTATACATTATCGTAATAATCTCCTGTTTACCAACGTCAAGGCTGTCGGCTACCAGCTATATAATCTTGACGTCTTGTCGAGAGCAACCCCATTCACATATCTAGAACTCCATTGCCTGCTAGATACAGGTTCTAATGTCTCTGGGCTACTGCTTTTGTCATCTACCATACAGAATCCCTTTCGTCTAACCTGATATTATACCTTACTACCTTATAGGTTTGTCAAGAATCTTGGTACACCATTATTAAAGGTGTCCGTTATTAACTAGATCTGTTCTTAGCTGTGTCTTAGCGCATCATACTTGAATTATACACCCCCTGTTTCCTTGTGATTTCAGATGATATATCATCTCTCATTTATATATGATATAAGTAATACAACATTTTCCCCCCCTTTTTTCTTTCCTCCTCTTTTTTCTTCATCAATTTCAGTCTTTACACATCTGCAATCATAATACCTACATATCACAGTGCACAGTCTGAAATTACATCCTCCAATGGGTGTTACAGGTAACATTGAGGTATCTTTTATATGGTGGGCTATAAAATGTAACTTTTTGTATTGCCATCTGTTTGATAAATTGCTGTCCATCTGATTGATATGACCAACCCCACTTACTAGTTGAAGAATATGTAAATATTACTAGAACCTATAATTTTAATTACAGATTTTTGATCTAACTATGCTATTCTGGTGTTCTCCACCGCAGTTTGTATATTTTTTGGCTGTCTTTTGTGGAATTTCTTCAACACTGTAAATATGTACAGATCACTGCATTGATAGAGTTAAAGCATCACCTTTAGCTGTTTCATATGTTTTTTGTTTATTATGTATATTATGTATTTTAAATGTCTGGGAGGATTATGAGCTGTGTTTACAAAATTCAAAAAATATGTAACCCCCCCCCCCTTTTTTCCAATAACAATATGTTAAATAATGGCTGTGTCCTATATTATTTCGTTTACAGTACACTAAGACGGTGACCTGATGAAGGCGACCTCGCCGAAACGCGCCTAGTCTCACTACCGCCTTGCCATCATCATTTGTGTCTCATGTTTTTTATCTGTATTGTCTATTTGCACAAAATAATGATTATCATGACCATGAATTAATACATGTCTATATTACATTGTAAAACGTATTATCAATTTTTTATATATCTAAAAATAACAATAATACATTTTCTAAAAAATGATGGAAATTATGACTCATTACAACAGAAATATATTGTTCAGGTCATAGCCTTGTAAGGAAATATAACCTTAGGTTTTCATTACTATGTCACAGCCTTGACTAAGCTATAGACCTTTTTCAACTGGTACCAATAACGGCTACCAGTACATAGGTTGACTTGCCAAGTGGAACCAACAATACATGGGGTCCGATCACTTTTGAGAGAATTTGAACAGTGATCCTATTGGCCCCTATATGAACTATAACACCAACCCCTCCCCGTCCCTCGTGCATACAGAAAGTGGGGGCATATCTCTCTCTCTCTCTCTCCAATTCGAATTTAAGGGCTGGATTTAACTCACCACTGCTTCAAAGACTGTAACCTGAAAAAGAGAAAAAGGTACATTTTGTGATTAATGGCAAGCGGAGGACAGACTTGTAGCATTTTCTTAGACCACATTAGCTGGCTGGAGCCAGAATGAACCACCCTCTGCCGAAAGGGGGTCCTTGCATGTGACGTCTGAACCAACATAGGGGGAAATGGCGTGGGGTGTCACTGAGAATGCGACTCACCAATCCCTTTTGAATTATGCCCTTCTTCCACCTGACCAGTGCTTTAAATGAGCCGGTACTGGCCGGTACGGAGTACCAGCACTTTTTTATTTTGAGAGGGAGAGTACCAGCACTTCTCAAGAGAAATGCTATACTTTAATATGGAGAGTACTGGCACTTCTCATAACCAAGCAGGTACTCTGTTATAGAGTACCTGCACTTCTATTTTTCCATTTAAAGCACTGCACCTGACATCTCCATATCAACATCATTACGACTAGGTCCTTTGCCCCATTCATTACGTCATGAGTGTACTCTCTCCCCGGACAGAAAGAAAGATGGGACAATACAAAAGGAAGCCCCACCCCCACCAGGTCCTTTATAACCAGCAGCGTCACGGGGAGATTGGACCCCGAGAGGATGATGCAGGGGCATAACATTAGGACGGAGGCTGAGCTGCAAAGGGCTTTCTCTGGAACTTATCCAGGAAAAGCTTGGCACAGATCTGCAGAAGGATTGGGCGACCATACCTGGATCTTTTTGCACCATGGAGCAATGCAAAGCTTCGCAGATTCTGCTCCAGGTTTCAGGAGAAGGGAGCTTGGGGGGGAGAAGCTCCACTGATGCAGTGGCCTTGAGAACTTCTTTATCCTTTCACTCTTTTTTTCTGGTTCCAAGGATGATAGCAAAAATTCACATGGTGGGGCCTAAAGTGATTGTGATAGTTCCCTTTGGCCGAGAAACTCTCGGTTCCTGATCCTCAAGGGAATGACTCGATGTCCACCATGGTTCTCCTCTAAACATACCTCTTTCAGTTTGGAGGTTGATTGATCAACCTTATTAAGTATTCTTCTGTAAACAATTCTGAATTTCAGGGAGCATTTGACCTTGAAGGCTTCTTCTAGATACAGATCTGCTTTTCACAATTAGTGTTTTTTGTATGATCTTTCTGCTTCCTCTCCTCCTTTTACAGCAATCATGCAATTCCTGGTGGACAGTTTTCATCTTCATCTTTCCACTCTTAAGACCCACTGGTTTGCTACTAAGACATTTTGGCAGAGTTTTCAGAAACGAAAAAGAAAGGAGTCGATGGTCGCTAAGGTCTTGAAGAGCTTTTCTATCTCCAGACATACGTCAAAATCTGCGTCCACGCCTGAGATCTTGGTACGGTGCTTAAAACCTTGCAACCTTCCCCTTTTGAGAGACCATCTGGTTGCGACACTTGGACACATGGTTTAGATGTAAACAAAGCAACCAAGTCTACTCTCATCAGGTGGTTAAAACTGCAATCTTCAGATTGATCAGGATTCCTCTGGTGCTGGTGTTGTTCAGGGGAGGTCTTTGAGGGGCATGGCCTCCTCTCTGGCAGAGTTTCAAGGAGTTTCGATTACAGGAATCTACTGGGTGTCTACTTGGGCTCTGGATTCTACTTTCATCAAGCGTTACAGACTGAATAATGTCATTGATGGGAACACAACCTTTGGTGTGGGGGTTCTAAAGTCTGCAATGGGGTAATCTGGGCTGCTCTGTTAAGAGTGTGCATGAACAGGGTTGGGTGTGCAGTTATATCGTTTGGTCTACTTCATTGTCAAAGGCATGTGAGTTGCGGTGAGGACAAGTGAAGCAGAGGTAAGTCCACGATTACTGTCAGTCCTGATCTTCACAGTCATTACATAGTCTGTACCTTTGACAATTGCTTGGTTATAACAAGAGGATTCTGAGTAAGTTACCAATTATATGGCATCCAGGTGGGTGGATGGCACTTACTTTTGAACGTGTGTTTCTTTGTGTGCTGGGAGGGAGGACCCTCATTGACATAATGGCTGTGACGAGGACGAGTAGGACTAAGAGTAATGAAGATTAACGGAAAGTAATCGGGTCATTGTATGTTCTCCCAAGATATCCATGCCTCCTTGCTAGATGGCCCCCACACAACATTTCATCTTTATCTGCCTCTCCCACTGCCCCCTCAATCTGGATGAACGTTATTCCCTGCTTCCCGCATCATCCTTGTGTTTAACTAATCCCCTAGCCTTTAACGCGAGTCACGCAAAAAAGAAACACCCCTTATTCCCCCCCATACATCATTCCAATGCTGGTGCAGATTTGCTGCACATTTGATGCAGTGATTATGCACTCTGCAATGAATACAAATACCACACCTCGGGTGTGGGATACATTAATATTAAGGTCACGTCACTCACCGTTTGGGGTTCCGGACGTAAGTCGCCGTTTAAGCAGGTTACTCGACATCGCACTGTGGATGGAACAAAAAGAGATTAATAAGGACTATCCTCACATGTTTGACTGCTCTTTGAGTGAGGTCCCAGGAGATGATTCTGGTTATACTAGTCTTCAAACACCCCTCCAACTAGACCTTTACCAGGGCTTTAAGTGGGATGATAAAAGATGGGCGTCTGTAAAGAGGGAGTGGCCAGAGAAGCGTACCAACCAATCATTTACAAGAGGTGTGGCCTATGCAATAAAGGGTGTGGCTTAAAATGTAAACTAAAGTCCTGTGCTTCATAAAGTATGCTACTGAGCGATATTTGAGTGCCTCTCTGGATTTTCTGTTGTTGCATCCTGACATATAAGCGACAATGCACAAGCACTTAAAACAAGCCAGTCCTAAGGTCTGTGGCAAAGCTTCCCAGCAGCAGTAAATGAATAAGAAACAACCATGATTTTGTTGTGCACAATTAGATCACTTAGGGCTAGATGTAGGTAACTTGAAAATACTGATTCCGAAATACCGAATTTTACCGATTCGGTATTTAGGAATCGGTATTTCAGATGTAGGTAAGAATTCGGTAAAAAATACCAAATTCTTAATATTCGTTATTACCGAATCGGTAATTGAGATTCGGTAATAACGAATACCTACCCATTCATTCCTAAGGGCTTTGAGGCCCATAGGAGTGAATGTGAAGACATTCTGTATTACCGATTCGGTATTACCGAATTGGTAATACCGGGAGGTATTTCAAGGGTGCCAGGGTGTCCAAAGGACACCCTGTTGCACCCCTGAAATGTGCATGTGTACCCATGTGGCACACATGCATGCCCTAAGGGCATGGATGTGTGCCACATGGCACATAAAAAAAAGCAAGAAAGTGCTTTTTTAAGGAATTCGATAATTACCACCAACTTGAAGTTGGTGATATTACCGATTCCTAAAGGCACAAAAGCACTCTTTTAAGTGCTACCTACATTGCACTTAAGGAATTAGTATTACCGATTCCTTAAATGCAAGGCCATAAGGAATCGGTATTAAGGAATCTGTATTTACCGATTCCTTAATACCGAATCCTCCCTACATCTCAAATGCCTAAATACCAGTCGGCAACAGTGAAATTTAACGAATTTCACCATTACCGACTGTTATTGGGCCACCTACATATGGCCCAAAATGTTTAAATTCTGAATGTATGAGGCGGTGAACTAATCATTACTAAGGGCTGTTGAGGAGTAGTGGTCTGATATTCTCCATCTGCATAGCTCACACCTCTCGTTCCTCTTCGGCATGTCTTTTCACTCTCTTCTGCACTTACTCGCTTCTGATTCCTCCACTTGGTCACCCCCCCCCCCCTCCACGCACAATCCACCCATTCACCTGCATTTTCTTTGCCATTGGTGCTGTCCATATTTCTACAACTAGGAACCTCTTTCACACACTTTCCCACAGTTACAATTGGTGCATATGTGTCCATCGTACTTGTTGCTCTGTAGAGAGGCCAAGGATAGGATGGGAACATAGTCTGACCACCATTATTACCTACTGTCAGGCCCTGTGGGAAACTCACACTACCTTCAGCCTCAGCTTCAGAGCACTCAGCGGTGCCTGTCATAAACACCCCTCCACAAACTGACGTCACTCGGAGGCCTGGAGTAGACCCGTTCCACAGTCTGCACTATACAAAAGCTACAGGTTGCTTGGAAATTAAATGGTAGGAACACAACATTTGAAAAAAGCAAACAATCTCAGGCAATGCAAGAAGGAATAAGACTTGAAATATAAACAGGTGCTTCATTGCTGATATGTAGACAGTCACTGTTGACAAAGTTAAGGGCATGAAAACAAGGCCTGACACAGCCCCATTTGTAAACTCAGCTTTTAATTACTTCTGGGTCTGAGATTTGGCAGCAACTTTCTCACTTTAAACCCTGGCCATTAAACTACCTTCTCCTCTATGCAGGAGATCGCCCAGGGGTCAAAACCCCCTCCAGTGCCGGCTTGCAGGCCCTAGAGAAGGGGACGCAGAACAGACCCACCTCCTATCCCGGTGGGGGGAGACTGGGGGTAGGGGGGGGCATAGACCAATTTCCTGCAGCACACATCCTTGCCAATTCATGCAGTCAGCGTCCCCCATTATTTTCCATTTGATTTTTCCCCCCAAATTTGTCACCTCGCTTAAGGAGGCATTCTTAGCGACAGGAAGGTTGGCCCACCTGGCCAAACCTATCGAGGTCCCTGGTCCTTCCACGGTATTCTACGTGAGGGGCGAGCACATGAGGGGGCGGTAGGTTTATAACTCAACAAATATCATGCGATTCTGGGCAAATCACTTCATCTCCCTGTGACTTATACAAATATTCTAACATTGTCTAATGTAATCTTGTTGTTCCTGTACTAACTAATGCCCATGGGCAGAGCGCAAGCTATAGAAACGTCAATAAATAAAAAATTATAAATAAAATATAATCAACCATCAAGAACTAGAACTGCAAATGCCTTTAAGAGGACAATTGTGCCATCCCTGATGCAATGAAAACAACACGAGCTGTAGAGTGGCGGCGCCATCGAGCCTGCCATGCGAGGCCACCAGTCCACGCCGCCACCCAATCAGCGCATCCGCTCTTTCCTTACTTGTCTCCCCGGGCTTGTAGATTTGTTTCTCCATCTGCCCAACGCAAAAAGGTTTCACGCCGTTGACCACCACGTTCCTCTGATTGCTCTGATTTCCAGAGATCACAATCAAGGTGGCGAGAGTAGGAAAGGCCACACTTGGAATCTGTAGAAACACAGAATGGGACATTAAAACACATAAGGAAACGGGCCTCGATCTCTTCTCTCTTTCTGTCTTCCTTTCTTTCTTTCTCTCTTTCTCTCTTTCTTTCTT
>NC_141695.1:1742481178-1742666178 GCF_964263255.1 Lissotriton vulgaris
CAGTCCAGACCATTGCCCACTCAGCCAAATAGTCGTATAGGGCAGCATCTGCCAGCGGGGAGCGTGTGGTGTATAGTCGAGAGTAGTAGGAAAGGGGGGCTGATGAGATATCAGCACTCTGAGTGATGTGTGTGCCATCATCCAATTGCAGCTGAGTAATATAAGAAGATTGAGATCGGGGGCTAAGTAGTCAGGCCAAGGTTTGTCCTGGTCACTCTCCCTCCCCATACACCCAGGCACGCTTGTATTTCCCCATGTAGGTAGGTTCGCGGGTAGCAAGTTCCAGGACCTCCTCAAGGAGCTTCGCCCATTAATGCAGAGAAGAACGGGGTCGCCCTGTGGGGCGCATATATCAAGATCTTTCAGTGCTCTTTCGGTCGGGGCAAGATCAGGTTGAATGGTGCGCAAAACTCCTGACTGCTTAGTTATGCAGATGCCATGGATATAAACTTTAAATGCCTCCCATAAAGTGGCGTATCGAGGTACTGAGTCAGCATTGAGTTGGAAGTATTCTAAGATGGCGTCATTGATTCCGCTTTTAAATATGGCATCAAGAAGGGCGCCAGCCGCCAGTGGGGCTGTGTGAGGTAGGGAATTGTCAAGGATAGCAACACCGACGAGTGATCTGATAGTGTTCGGGGTAAATAATCCACTAAGTGTGTATGGAGCAGACGGTCAGGGTAAGGTACCAGTGGTCTATACGGGACCACGTACTGTGTGGCGCTGAGTAGAATGAAAAGCCGCGATCCACAGGGTCTTGATGTCACCAAGCGTCCAATAGTAAGTGAGACAAAGGGGGAATAGGTGCTGGCACGATGGGCCTTCTCTGAATTGATAGGTGGCAGAGCTGTCACCTACCACAGTTGCGCATTACAAAGACTCGGTCTCACAAAGGGTTTCACACTAGTCTTTTGTGCCCCCAGACAAGCTGGGCCCAGGGCAGGAAATTCTAGACAGCTCTGTCGGGGAAGGACTCTCGAAGCTTCTCCTTGTCAAAGTGGGCGTGAGATATAAATAATGAACCCTCAGACCCACTCTTCAGTACATTCCTGGACCTGTGGGTACTACCGAAGAAGGACATCCTGCTGACCTGCTGCTTCTGGCCTGCAGTGAATTATGAGAAGACTGGACCTGCACCTTCCATCCTTAGTGGAATTGACTGCAAGGGTGATCTGACTGACCTCCTGTTAGAGCAACAGCGGCATAACAAGCTCCAGGGACCTCTCTGCATCTGCCCAGTCGACCTGCTACCTGGCCCAACAACTGAATCTGCTTGAGCCCTGCTGGCCTCTGGTGAGTTGAGTTCCTGATCCCAAAGAGGTGCCCCTAAAGTCTGGGACTGTTGTTGTGGCATCAGATGAACTCCTCCTGGAAGAAAAGGAGAAATCCTGAAGTTTTGAGCTGTTTGCGACCACAACTGTTTGTGTCAAGATCTTGCCACCCTCAGTCGCAAAGCTCTGGTGAAGCTGACTCTTCTCTCTACAGTGACTTCCAGCTACGACTGGCAATGTGAGACCTGAACGTCATGCTACAGCATTGACAGCCTGTGGTGACCGTAAATGTGAATCTTCTGCAACAGGTTGGTCTCACTGCAGCGACAACCATCCCACAATGTCATGCCTGCTCTTCGTGCTACATCAACGCTTTCTCTGCTCCGTGGGGCCCTCTCCCCTGTGAACTGAACTCTTGGAAAGGGGCGACCGAATCGGTCCCCCCGAACTTATGGCCGAGTGCCTCGATCCCCCCGGGAAGCCATTTTGGGCGGGAGGCGCGTCTCAGCTGGTATGCCCGAAGCGGCGTAGCTGGGGCGCGCTCGTTCCCGCCCTAGAGTGGGCTGGCCTAGACACCGACGCAGCCAGCCACGCCCTCAGGGGCGGGTATACGCCCGCCCTGAAGACGGATAAAAAGGGACGCAAGACCAGAAGACATCCTCTTGTTCTTGTGCTCTGAAGCTGCACCTCCTCGCTGCACGTGAGCTCGGGACAGAACGAAGAGCCAATTTTGAGCGTTTTAATCTCTCTATTTGTTTTTTAGATACTTCGTCGAAAGGATGCCCAAGAAAGGAGCAAAGGGAATGTCGACTGACCAGTTGGTTCGGGCACTCATGAAGGACATGTCCGAAATTAAGAAGCGGTTGGCGGAGCGAGACGGCGAGGAGGGTTCGGGGCGTCCACCGGCCGGAGGGAAGCCAAAGAGGCCGAGAAGGGGGCCGGTCGGGGGAGACGTCCCGGTTCCCTGTTCTCCGCTCGAGGCGCCAGCCCCGGTACCGGCCCCGGTACCGGTTGAGGGGAATCCGATTCCCGTGATAGTCACCCCGACGTCTGCCGAAGATATGCCTCCCGAATTGGCGGCACAGTTAGCAGCATGGTTGGGGGACAGTAATGGGGGCGCCATGGCTACCGAAGCGCAAGCACTCATAAAGCAGTTGCGCGAGAAACGTGATGCAGCCAAGGTGCCCGCGCCGGATGCGGCGATAGACAAGCCACGAGGGACGGAAGCAGCGTCCGGTGCAGGTAAGCGGCCTTTGCCGATTGCAAGGGATGAGTCAACACCCTCTCGTAGAGAAAGATTGGGGCAACATGTTCCTTTGCCAATAAAGGAAAAGATTTGGGCGGGGGAATACGTTAACATTTTCTCCCTGCTCGTTGATCATTATGAGGTCGAAACTGTTAAGGGTCAAAAGGATCTGATGCATCCGAGTGTTTGGCGCGCAAAAATGGCCGCCTTTAAAGTGAATGAAAATATTGGTAACTGGGGGAATGCTTGGGGAATTTTCACGGCAATTTTGGGGGAACGTAGGCCTGATTTGCTCCCTGAATTTCCAGTATATCAGTCACGAATTATGGGGTACTCGACATCACACCAAGGTAACCAATGGTTCTGTTATGATAACCTTTTCAGGAAAGCGATGGAGCATAACAAAAGTTTAACCTGGGATTGTTACGATTCTTTAACATGGAATAAGATGAAAGAGTCGGGAATGTTGAAAGTGCCATTGGTGGGGAGTGCTGTTAGTGAGTCCTCCCGCCAAAATGGGGGGACACCCTTTCGGTCGGGTACGGGTACAGACGATTACCCGAGACCCGCCGGCAATACAGGGAAGAGGGGGTTCTGTTTTAATTTCAACAGAAGCAAATGTACTAGGCCCCCGGGATCTTGTAAGTTCAAACACGAATGTAGTGGTTGTGGGGCACCCCATCCTGAGTCCTCGTGCAGAGCCAAATCGGGTGAAAATGGGGGCAGAGGAGGCGCTAAACAGGTCTAATATAGTCCGAGGGGCGCCTTTACCAACCCCGATTGATACCCTGGCGATGATTCCCTGGCTCAGCGATTACCCAGATCGTACTTCTGCTGGGGTGCTACGAAACGGTTTTTCATATGGTTTCCGCATCCCGGTGGGTAACTTTCAGGGTGTCGGGACGTGCAAAAATCAACTTTCCGTCTTGCAGCATACTACTGTAGTACAGGATAAGATCCGGAAAGAGGTTACCCGAGGTCGGGTTGCCGGCCCGTTTCCTGTCCCCCCAGTACCGAACTTTGTTTGTTCTCCTTTAGGGGTGGTCCCCAAGAAGGACCCGGGTGAGTTTCGATTGATTCACAATTTATCAGCCCCTCATGGCCTTTCTGTAAACGATGCAATTAATCCAGAAATGTGTTCGGTGCGGTACGCATCATTCGATGAGGCCGTAGCCATTTTGAATCGCCTGGGGCCCGGGACGCTGATGGCGAAATCAGATATCGAGTCAGCGTTCCGTTTGCTCCCGGTATACCCGGATGACCAACGTTTGTTGGGATTCATGTTTCAAGGTTTGTATTACATGGACAGGTGTATGCCAATGGGGTGCTCGATATCTTGTGCTTATTTCGAGAAATTCAGTAGTTTTCTGCAATGGGTTTACACGAAGAAAACAGGTTTTCGGAATGTGATGCATTACCTCGACGACTTTCTGTTCCTTGGGGCCGCTGGGGATGATGAATGTGCCCGGGCCTTGACTGAATTTTGTGCTTTAATGAATCAATTTGGCGTGCCGTTGGCACCAGGTAAAACTGTGGGTCCCACGACTTGCCTCGAGTTCCTCGGGATCGAGTTGGACTCTAGTGAGGGTTGTTTTCGTTTACCAGCTTCCAAAGTATCGAAATTCAAGACAGCCCTGCAAATGTGTATCACTGCATCTAAAGTTACGCTGCATCAATTGCAGCAATTGGTGGGGAAGTTGAATTTTGCCTTAAGGGTGATCCCGATGGCCCGCCCCTTCTCCCGTTCGATTGCACAGGCGATGGTCGGCCTACAGGAGGGTCACCATCGCACGAGGTTATCGGCCGAGGTCCGCCAAGACATGCGTATTTGGTTAGCATTTTTGGCGGATTTCAATGGTCGAGTCGTCTGGGTCAAACCGGCTTTGTCCTCTGAAGAGCTTGGTCTATGGACGGATTCAGCGGGAAGCATGGGTTTCGGCGCCATCTTCGGCACAAAATGGTCGGCACAAAAGTGGCCAACATGGTGGCACGATGAGGGGCTGACGAGTAATATTGCTTTCCTTGAGCTGTTTCCTATTTTGGTGGCCCTCAGATCCTGGCCCGATGGATTCAAAAATCATTCTGTCATATTTTGGTCTGACAATATGACCGTTGTAGAATGCATTAATAGTCAGGCAGCACGTTGTAAAATGATTTTGAGGCTGCTTAAAGAAATTGTCCTACTGTGTATGCAACTGAACGTGGTATTCAGAGCAAAACATGTCCCGGGGGTGATGAATCAGGCTGCTGATGCACTGTCTCGTTTTCAAATGCAGGCTTTCTCGGGTTTCCTTCCCGCAGCGGACCCCGAGCCAGCACCCTTTCCCGAAGCTCTCTGGTCTCTCGGTGCCCCGAACTTCGTTACCTCGTGGGAGAGAGTGTAGCACCAAGGACGAGGAAGGCATACGAAGGGGCGTTTCGGGCTTATTTGGCCTTTTTGGGGACTGAGAGAGGGGGACTTTGGGGGCACGAGGATTGGGTAGTACATTTTCTGATGTCCTTGCGTAAGGCTGGGAAGTCGGTGGCTACAGCCCAGAGGCATCGCGCTGCCATCTCCTTTGTTGCCAGGGCTCATAATATCCAGGACCCGACAGCGTCTTTTGCTGTACAGAAAGCGCTGCGTGGGTGGCAACGCCTTGAGGGTCGCAGAGTAGACGAGAGGCGCCCGATAGGTCTGGATAGGTTGTCCCAGTTGCTGGCCACACTCCCCGACATATGCTCGTCTCAGTTCGAGGCCTGTTTGTTCCGAGCCGCTTTTACGCTTGCATTTCACGGGGCTATGAGGATAAGTGAGCTGGTGGCAAGGAGCAAGCGGGATGTGGCGGGGGGTTTGTGCCGGGAACACGTTCAGATCAGGGGTGAGACTATGACGGTATCCTTTGTCAAGTCAAAAACCGATCAAAGTGGGGTGGGAGACTGCATAGTCATTCGCAGGATTCCAGGGTCCTCCATGTGTCCGGTGAGGTGTTTAGAGGATTACTTAGCACAAAGGGTGGCATCATGGGGGGGGACAATGTTGAGACACGCGGACGCCACCCCACTGACGAAGTTTCAGTTTCAGCGGGTGCTCGCGATGTCAATTACCGCAGCAGGCTTGGACCCGGGTGAGTTTGGGACCCATTCCTTTCGGATAGGGGCTGCCACTGAAGCTGCAGCCAGGGGTCTTAATGTGGAACAAGTAAAACGAGTGGGGCGTTGGTCCTCCAATTGTTATAAGAGGTATGTGCGGTTGCACATGTTGTGAAGCTGTAACAATGTACTCACGCTTCTTGTCTTTTGTTTGGTTTTCAGTTACGCAAGCCTTCGAGGCGGGGCGGACTATGCAGTCGACCCAACACCGGGCCAGCGGTCAGACATCACCGGCTGTGAGAAAGGAGGTGTGGGTCGTGGGCCACTCATACGTGAGGCGTGCCGCAGACGTATTCAAAGCAGGTGACATGATTCACGTAGCTGGGGAATACGGGTACAGGATGTCCTTCTACGGAAGGGGCGGTCTCTGTATTGACCAGTTTCAAGCTTACTTTGAGGGTTTGTTAGGGCGGATGAGGTCACCGCCGTCTATAGTCATAGTACATTTAGGGGGCAATGATTTGGTCACCACCGGTAGACGACTTCTCCTGGAGGCAATGCTTTCCACCGTAAGTTGGTTGGCGAGGAAAGTTCCGGGGTGCATAATTGCGTGGTCTCATATGATCCCACGAAAAGTGTGGCGGGGGGCTATTTCGATCCCTGCTTTGAACCATTCTGTTAGGAAACTTAATAACAAAATGAGTAGGTTGTTCCGTTCCAGGACATTGCATGCTATCTCGCACGGTTGTATTAATGATGACAGTATGTATATGGGGGATGGTGTGCATTTGTCTCGGGTGGGAAATGAGTTACTCATAGGAGACTTCTTAGCATGGTTAAAAACGTTGGAACATGACCTTTAGCTAGGAGTTTTGGTGGGGGGCCCGGATAGCCGGTCAACTATCCGGGCCTGTGGCGGTAAGGTCATGATCGGTGAGCACTAATTAGTAGATCCCTATGAGTGGGCGTCACCCAACACGGATGGGAGCGCTCGGGAGAGGTGGCCATTGGCCCCTCAATGGGGAGGCGGTCCCTTCTAAGGATGGGTCGCCGGAAGTAAAGGAAAGGCGGTCAAGGCCCCTTCCTTTGTAGGAGGGGTTACAGCCCCCTCCTGGGGAATTTCCCGGGGCCAGTGACATCTGCGACGGCAGATGCGGTAAGTTGTGTGGGGTTGGGATAAGGGCCACGATACCTTCTAGATACCTCACACGAGTATTCGAACGACCTTTAACTGGCGTCGAGTTTTAGGTGCCCCCGTCAAGTCAAGGGAAATTGGTAATAGTTGCACTTGAGGTACGCCTCCGTGCTGTCGCCCATCCCAAGTGGGAGGGGTAAGTCCGGTTAGGGATCTTGACACCGGTTATGACCTTGCCGTTGGCCCTTAAACGTTAGGTTGTACAATTTCAATATGTCAAGAAATGTTTTGTAGGTTGCTAGTTCGGCTAGGAGAACCTCTGTATTAGAGAATCTGTTAAGGTTAGCCAAACATCGCAATATGGTAATGAAATTGTACATAACATGAAACGTTTAATGTTTTAATTTTGTTTTAATAAATACGGCCGGGATGGTCACTCCATCCCACTTCCAAAAACTTCAAGAACTGTTTCCGGTTCCACTCCTTTTTGGGATTGTGTTGAGAGGGGGTGGCGGGTATCTCGGCTATATGGAAAGGGGCGACCGAATCGGTCCCCCCGAACTTATGGCCGAGTGCCTCGATCCCCCCGGGAAGCCATTTTGGGCGGGAGGCGCGTCTCAGCTGGTATGCCCGAAGCGGCGTAGCTGGGGCGCGCTCGTTCCCGCCCTAGAGTGGGCTGGCCTAGACACCGACGCAGCCAGCCACGCCCTCAGGGGCGGGTATACGCCCGCCCTGAAGACGGATAAAAAGGGACGCAAGACCAGAAGACATCCTCTTGTTCTTGTGCTCTGAAGCTGCACCTCCTCGCTGCACGTGAGCTCGGGACAGAACGAAGAGCCAATTTTGACCCACCCACCAGCCCCTGAAGACAGCCAGTTGTGTATAATAGAGTTGATTAATTTTGTTTTGTTTTCGTTTCCAGGTTGTAGTGCCATGTTGATTTCGAGTTAATAAAGAATGTTCGTTTTGAGTATGTTTGCCATTAAAGATATTCAGTTTAGTGTCGAATTTTGATGTATGCTCTTTCGGTCTTGGTGGCCAATGTATTCTTAGGTTACTGTGCACTGTCGTATTTATTTTGGTAGGCGGTAAGGTCATGATCGGTGAGCACTAATTAGTAGATCCCTATGAGTGGGCGTCACCCAACACGGATGGGAGCGCTCGGGAGAGGTGGCCATTGGCCCCTCAATGGGGAGGCGGTCCCTTCTAAGGATGGGTCGCCGGAAGTAAAGGAAAGGCGGTCAAGGCCCCTTCCTTTGTAGGAGGGGTTACAGCCCCCTCCTGGGGAATTTCCCGGGGCCAGTGACATCTGCGACGGCAGATGCGGTAAGTTGTGTGGGGTTGGGATAAGGGCCACGATACCTTCTAGATACCTCACACGAGTATTCGAACGACCTTTAACTGGCGTCGAGTTTTAGGTGCCCCCGTCAAGTCAAGGGAAATTGGTAATAGTTGCACTTGAGGTACGCCTCCGTGCTGTCGCCCATCCCAAGTGGGAGGGGTAAGTCCGGTTAGGGATCTTGACACCGGTTATGACCTTGCCGTTGGCCCTTAAACGTTAGGTTGTACAATTTCAATATGTCAAGAAATGTTTTGTAGGTTGCTAGTTCGGCTAGGAGAACCTCTGTATTAGAGAATCTGTTAAGGTTAGCCAAACATCGCAATATGGTAATGAAATTGTACATAACATGAAACGTTTAATGTTTTAATTTTGTTTTAATAAATACGGCCGGGATGGTCACTCCATCCCACTTCCAAAAACTTCAAGAACTGTTTCCGGTTCCACTCCTTTTTGGGATTGTGTTGAGAGGGGGTGGCGGGTATCTCGGCTATATTGCACTGGACTTGAAAAGGTAACTTTTTCAGTGGGACTTACCTTGTCCCTTTATCTGGCACACGCTCCATCGCAGTCAGCCTAAACTTGCTTGACCAGATAACCGCAAGTGACGCTTAGTGGTTTTAGGCACTATACTTACCATAAATCTTTTGAATTTATGATCTTTGGTTCTTATTATTGTATTTTTGAAGTATTAATGTCAAATGATCAAATAAAATGTACTCTATTTTTCGAAATTGGTTTTGTTGCTGCTTGACTAGGGTTTCACCTCCTCGTCCAGTACCCCAACTTCTTACAGTGTGCAGATAAAATTGCTTTCTAACCTCTATTGGTGATCTCACCAGGGACAATTGGTGAATGACAAGGCCATGAAAAGCCAAGGTCTCCCTAAGATCCTACAGGTGATCCATCTGAAGAGAGCTCTCTCATCACCTGTTCAGTTCAGTCACTAAGCAGAGACAAGCTCACTGTTCTCAGTCTACACTGTATTCAGTCTGTGGATAAGGAGCTCACTGGTCGAGGAGGTTTGAGCCGCACTTCATGGCCATTTACATATGTAAAAAACTGTAAAGCACTCACTTGGCGCAGACATTCACTTCCAATTGCTCATGCATGATGGTGATGGACTTGGGCATCTGGACAATGACTTCGAACTTGGGTAAAACTGAAATGTTAAAGAGATGTAGGTGTCAGTCCAGTTGGTGAGGCTTCTAAAAGGAAGTCATATACATCAATGAATCAACCGAGCAAGGCCCCTGCTCCCCTCAGTGCACTCAAACTAAGTTGTTGTCTCTGTGTACTCCAGTGCTCTTGACATGTTCCTCAAACTAAATACAATACGGAGTAGTATGCTCCTCTTCACTTCTCTAATTCCTTCATTCTCTTCCATTTCTATGGGCATTATCCTACTCCTATATAACCTAGTCTTTCTTCAGTCTTCCTATCACATTGTACCATAGCGTTATCCTGCTGCACTCCTCCTATTTCTATACACCTTGGTGTTCTCTTTCTGCACTTCTTGAATTCCATTGTACCCTCTTTCTGCACTCCTCTTATTTCTGTATACCTCAGTGTTATTTTTTGGAACATCTCCTATTCTATTGTACAGTAGTGTTCCCTCTCTGCACTCCTCCTATTCCTATGTCCCATAGTGTACTCTTTCTGCACTCATCCTATTCCTATATACCATACTGTTCTATTTCTGTACTCTTCCAATTTCCATATACCATACTGTTTGCTTTCTGCAATCCTCCTTTTCCTATGTACCATAGTGTTCCCTTTCTGCGCTCCTCCTTTTCCCATGTGCCTTAGAGTTCTCTTTCTGCGCTCATCCTATTCCTATGTACCGTAGTGTTTTAATTATGCACTCCTCCCTTTTTTATATACCTTACTGTTCTCTTTCTGAGCTTCTCCTATTCCTATGTACCGTAGTGTTTTATCTCTGCACTCCCTTTTCTATACACCTTAGTGCTCTCTTTCTGCACTTCTCCTATTCCATTGGACCACTGTGTTCTCTTTCTGCATTACTCTTATTTATATATACCTTAGTGCTCTACTTTTGCACTCCACTTACTTCTACACACCTTAGTGTTATCTTTCTGCACTCTTCATTGTCCTATGTCCCATAGTGTACTCTTTCTGCACTCATCCTATTCCTATATACCATACTGTTCTATTTCTGTACTCTTCCAATTTCCATATACCATACTGTTTGCTTTCTGCAATCCTCCTTTTCCTATGTACCATAGTGTTCCCTTTCTGCGCTCCTCCTTTTCCCATGTGCCTTAGAGTTCTCTTTCTGCGCTCATCCTATTCCTATGTACCGTAGTGTTTTAATTATGCACTCCTCCCTTTTTTATATACCTTACTGTTCTCTTTCTGAGCTTCTCCTATTCCTATGTACCGTAGTGTTTTATCTCTGCACTCCCTTTTCTATACACCTTAGTGCTCTCTTTCTGCACTTCTCCTATTCCATTGGACCACTGTGTTCTCTTTCTGCATTACTCTTATTTATATATACCTTAGTGCTCTACTTTTGCACTCCACTTACTTCTACACACCTTAGTGTTATCTTTCTGCACTCTTCATTGTCCTATGTCCCCTAGTGTTCTGTTTCTGCACTCCTGCCATTCATATGTACTGTAGTGTTCTCTTTCTGCTCTCCTCCTATTTCTATATATCATATTTGTATCTTTCTGCGCTCCTCCTATTCCTATGTACCGTATTGTTCTGTTTCTGCACGTCTCCTAGTTCTACACACCTTAAGTTTTCTTTCTGCACTCCTCCTCCTATTTCTATGTTCCTTAGAGTTCTGGTTCTGCACTCATCCCATTCCTATGCACCTTGGTTTTCTCATTCAGCACACCTCCCTTTCCTGTATAACTTTATGTTCTCTTTACACACTCCTATTCCTATGTACCATATCGTTCTCTTTATGCACTCCAATTATTCCTGTGTACCTTATTATTTTTCTTCTGCACTCTCACTATATCTAAGTAACTTAGTGGTATCTTTCTGCACTTCTTCCATCCAGCTAGAGCCTGGAGTTCTCTTTCCATACTCCACCTCTCCATTCCACAGTGTTGTCTTGTGGTTCTTGCTCACCCCCTCTTTTCCTAATCCTGTCATCCTTGATAAACTTCACCGTTTGCTTACAGTTCTTGCACAACCCCTTATAACAAAGTTTCTTACCATATTCTTCCACAGTGAACATATGCTCCACAGTAGATCCTCGTTTCCTCTGCACGCCCACTTTGTATGTTCCCTGTAGAGGTTCTGAAGCCAAAGGGTACGAGAGTTGGACAAGTCCTCCCTCTGTTACTATGTCCCGCCACTGGCCCACGCGGTTCCTCTGTGGATCCTAAAAGGAGGGCAATGCTAGATTAGAGCAAAAAGACCATAAACGTGTTACACATGATGAGTCCTGACCCAGAGCTCGTGCCCCCCTGGGATTTGCACTAGTTCACATTGAGTTTCTCAGATTGCTACAGTGATCCTGGCCAGGATCTTGTGCTCCTATGGAATTGACACATTGTATATGATGCTCCTGAGTATTTATTGGTGGGGGCAGCCGCTGAGGGCAAAGGCATCCCTGTCTTCAGAGAAATCACTGCAAACAGTGACACAGTGGGATGAAATAAATGAAGTATTAAAATCTTACCTCAATGTATACCACAGGGAACTGGAAATCAAAAAAGAAAGGGAAAAGAAAAATGTGTTATAATCCACACATTGGGCGGAAGTAGTACATATTAATGGGTTCTCACTCATCTACACAACACATGCCCTATACACTTCAGTGGAGTTGTGCCATGTACTCTTCCATGCTGTTACACTCATTTCCACCTCACTGTACTCAGGCATTCACGGGCGTTCTCCCCAAAGTGGACCGCTCACACTAGAATGGAGTTTCACTAACATATAAAGTGTCGGAGCATGATCTCGTCCAATCAATCAGGTTACTGTCCTTGCCCTTTCCAGAAGTGTCACTCACACCTCCATCTGTGGTCCTCTTACTCTAAGAAGTCTCACTGACCTCGCACAACCACTTTGTCTCATCACTGGCCTCAGACCCCATAATGATGGTCACCCCTCTTCTCTCCTTTGTCACTGATGTCAAATCCAGGAGGGAAACAAACATCTGACAAATTTGAGAAGAGTCCAATCTCTGCCAGAAACCCTATCACACAATGCTTCACTTTTCCTTTTGTTCTCCTAGAGTTCCCATAGTCACAGTGAAAAACAACAGTCACTGTGGAAGATCAGTTTAAATTTAGGAAAAGTGAACTTTATATGATAAGAGCTATGGAACAACCAGCAGTACACTTGTTGGGATTTTTCATCAGATATTTGGGGGGGCTGATGATAAAGGTTCTTACGTATACTTGGAACCTTCGGATCGAGATCTGGAGATCTTCTCAGAACCTACGTAGGCTTTCCGCAATTTTAGGTCGCTTGATAAAATGATATTTCTTAAAGTTTCCAGGGCTACAGGGTAACTTTATTCACAAGAAGTGCCTGGCAGAGTCTGTCTACTGTAAGGTCAAGGCTTTCTCCATCGCTATCATAGCCTATGGGGCGGGTTCTGATTGTTCTAACCTTAGTTCACTGCTGTGGAGGTTCAAGGACATATATAAGCCATGCCATTCTTTAGTAGTTTGTAGAGACTATTGAACTTGGACACTCATAGATCCAGGCTCCATGCCTGCAAATGGAAAGGATGTCACCACTAGTGTACCAGAAATGGTTTATTTGCTTTGATTGGTTTGTAGACCTACCGTCTCTTTCTCTGGATGGAAGTCATCATGCAGCGAAACAATACGGAACTGGACTGAAATAGAGAAATTAGAGCATTAGCGCACATTGTTGCAGCAAAGTTATCCATATCTAGAACAAATCCCTGCTCCTTTGCGAATAGGGAGAACAACATTTGTTAATTCCAGGATACACATTACTTTTGTTCCATGTGTTATACCAGCTGGGTGGCTTATTGCATAAAAAAGCCACAGATGTACACAGATTTATGGTGAAGTGAGCATGTGCACACTGTTAGTATGTGCACCCCCACTTTCCCAGCAGTCTTGGTATGTTCCTGAGAAATGCATCGCCCTCTAGAGGGCCGGCGCCTCATCAGAAAGGCTGGGGTAGGGATAGCCAGAGAGATCAGTGTCCTTCACCAGAGACACCCCAAGGATGTTTGGAGGAGGTCAGCTGTACCCTCCCCTGGCGTTTAAGTTCATTGTCTCTCCCTGACAAATAGTGCAAATTGTACAAGATTGCCAGGGAAACCGCTTGGAATTGTGGCGTTATCTGCGTTTTGTAAGGAGACAAGGATTCCACCCATTTTGATTGCGTACAATCTCATGCAAATTACAAAAACCCCCTCTGTGTTGGGCCACTGGGGATCTTAGCTACATTCAGCATTACAAAAGGGGCAGTGAGTCCTGTCCATCATATTTGGTGAGTTTTGGGGATTTTTTATCTGTATGGGCTGGATGTTTACTACCTCTGACATCTTCATGAGATGATGGAAAGACTAATGCACCTACCTGATCTAAGCAGACCAACAGCGCCATTTGCTTCCTTTAGGTAACATGGAGGGTAGAAAGGCTGCTAGCTGCCTAGGAATAGCATCAGGCATGCACATAGATCTCCTCTGCACAAAAACGCATGGAGAACCCCCTCTCTCCCAAATCCACACTCACATGTCAGATTCTCTCCATTCACCTGAGGAGTGGGCAGAATGCTACAACATACCTTGACCCTCTACATGTCACTTGGCTTTCACTGACTGATACTGACTGATACTGCTCCTGTGTGATGCTATTTGTGGACTTCCAGAGGTCATGTCTGGGACTCTCTACCACAGATGTTTGTCTCTTTTCTCACCTGTCTGCCCTGGCTTGTAGATGGGTTTATCTGTCTGTACAAAGACCAGGTTCTCCGAGGGCTGGAGCAGGACGGATCTCCTCCCGTGGAACTCCATGGTCTTTCCTTTTCCTTGGAGAGTGACGTAGGCTATCTGTGGTGTCTCCATCTCGGGGACCTGTGACAATAAGAAATATCACTTGTTTAACTATTTTTCTTGAACACAAAGTTAAAGTTAGGCCAATATTTCTGTCCCTGTTGTACAGCAGCAAAAGACAATGCCCTGAATCTTTTCCATGTGTGGGTGTTCCTCAGAGACAGATTGTCTCAGACTCACTGTGGTAGGTGACCCTGCAAACTGTCACATCATACGCATAAGTTTGAGAACAAAGTTTGCCTAGAGGCTGTTTAATGATGTGACAGTGTTTCAGAACTCCAACACATTCTGGCATTGTACATTTCAGCTGCGGGTCACAAGAAGTGTCTATTACTTAGATGACATGCTGTGTTTCTGAGTTTTTGGACTTCCATCTTGTGTTCCAAACTGCTGCACATTGGCCTTAGGACTTAGGGTGCCAATGGTTTCAGTGGAGCCAAAACTAATGTCCAATGGTGCTGTTGGGAGACCTACTATGGTGGACTATACAGAACTTCTGGTTCAGGGTGTTTAGGGATATTCAGTAATGGTCAGTAGTGCACAAAGGATTGGCCAACCAGATGGCTGAAGGTGGGCTACAGCACTTCTGTCTCACAATTCACCCTTTTAGTGGAGACGGGGGCGTGGAACAATAAGGCAGTTGTGTCCTTAGAGGGAAATTCTGATAGTGATAGCTTTTCAGGGAACTGAAGTCTGCAATGGACGCTTATGGTTTTCCAGACTGAATGCCCGTTTAGATTTAAGGCCTGATTACAAAGGTAAATTTACATGAGAAGATTTGTTTTCATGCATAAATAATATTCTATGTAGGTTTAAATCTTGACTTTCTTGCTTTTCTCCATTTACAAGTGTAGATTTACATATCTCGACTCCCTGATAGAGTCACCTATAGCAGGATATACAAATGTAAAGTTGCTACTGATAACTTTTTACATATATGTAGAGACTTCTGCCACCATGGAGAGGATCTCCCATTGTGAAAGTATAGTGAATTTTTAAACATTTATTGTTCCTAAAAAATATAGAAAAAAATTAAATGTAAAATATAAATATAAAATAACGTAAATATTTATTACACACCTAGAACTATTAAAATAAAATATTACAGTAACTCACTACATTAAATGTGTATATATTTTAAATAATTATTTAATGCACATTTACATGAGTCAATGTTTTGTAACATTTTAATTAAGTAGTTCTAGCTCTATTATCTCCCTCTCTCTCTCTGTTTCTCTCTCTCTCTCTCTCTCTGTGCGCACGTGTATTTATAAATATAGATTTATATTTTAGAAATGTTCTTATTAATGATACTACTCTTTTGTGGGTGTCTGTTTGTAGTAGCCTCTGCTCATATTATGTGACTTATATCATTGCCACGAGCACCTCTTTATGAAGGGCCTTTACCCCACATTCATGGCAAAAGCAAGGGGTCAAGGCATATGGATTGTAAGGGATTAACACAACTTTTGTGCTCCACTCTAGTCTACTACAAGGGGTTCCCACATCTCGCGCTGGCTCACTCTTACCTTTAGATCCCAGCAGTGCTCTAAGTCAATCTCTGCCGCAAAGTCATGAGAAAGAGTGATGTTGTGCGTTGGGTGCTCCAGAGTGACGCTCAGCGTGAGTGGCTCGTTCAGGTGCGTGAGGACCACGCACAACTTCTCCGTGTGCGTGCCATGGAGCACGGTGGGGACCAGCAGCATGTAATGCCTGAAGGGGATGCCAGGGAGGCAACATGAAAATAACCATCAATATTATTATTATAATAACTGTAATCCTCATTAATGTTAGCATTAATAGTAGGAGTATCAGTATCTTGGTATTACAAATAATATTTGCGTAATAAGACACTACACCTATTACGAGTATTTGTTATTTTTTATTACGTATGTGCATCATATCCTTGCATACTGCTTTATTGGATGCAGTTTTATTGCATAAAAATTGTACAGATCCCTGATGCAGATCTGACTCTAAGAGTGTCCCATATAGACTTGAACATCTCCAATGTGCAATCTCTTTAGAAGTTATTTAGCCACGTATAGTTGCTTTAAATGCCTCCCAAGTATTTTCAACACTAGCAATATTGGTATTAATTTGAAAATAGCTCATTATTTCACTTTGTATATCTTTGCACCACTCTACAACTTTTAAGTTCACTTTGTTAAAAACTATCCATCGCACATTCTTTCTACATGAATCCCAGACACGTCCATCTTCATTAAGGCATGGTCTGAAAACCCCTTCTGAATATGTGTGTAAGTAGTTCATTTCAAATTTCGGGAAGAAGGAAAATAATCTAGCCTAGTGGCCAATTTATATCCTGATGAAAGACAAGAATATTCCTGCCTATTTTAGTATGCTTCCCTCCATAGATCTACAAACTCAACCCCCCTAGTACATTCAGTCTGCGCACTGGCCATTTACGGTTTATTCTGTTAACATCTAGCAAAAGGCGAGTCTACCTCCGGATTTTGAATAAAATTAAAATCACTGCCTAAAATCACAAACCCAGGAATGTTCAGCAGTGCCTGGTAAAGACCTGTCAATGGTCCTGGATCATCTAAGATTGGTGCATATATTGTGGCTATAGTGAGACTTATGCAATTGAGTAAGCCACTGATATGCACCCACCTGCCTTCTGTATCGGATTAGGAAAATGTAACTTGAAAAATAAAGCTTATTGACATAAATTGCCAGCCCTCTGTAGGCGGCATTTGCAGATGATAAGTATTGATAGCCTGCCCATTGCCTACACATGTTATGTGTAGGTTCACTCTTTTCCATATAATGAGTCTCTTGCATAAGCACTATATAAGAAGCAAATGACTTTGCACCCAGTCATCTACCGCTTGAGCTTTACATTTATTATTACAGACATTGACATTTAGAGTAACAATTCATATGAAATCCTTGAATGACTGCAATAAGAATCACAAAGTTACATTCACTTGTCTATTTAATCTAAAGTGCGATGCATAAATAAAGTGCATTGTGCTAGCAGCCTATCCCATTGCACATAGCGGCAGATTTACAAGCCCCGTACGCCACATTTGCTCTGCCATTGTGTCACTTTTGTGACTCAGCGGAGGCGCAAAGCCAGCACCATGCTGCGGGGTATTTACAACGTGACGCATCTGGAGAGTTGCGTCACGTTCTAAAGCCCTGCGCCACATGTGGGCGTTCTGGCACAGGGGGGCGGCTTTGCGGCGCAATAACGCCTCCGAAAGTGGCTGAGTGAAATCTACAAGATTTTACTTTTACGGCCATGTCGCATCAAAACCCTGCACCTGCTTGAAGCAGGCGTAAGGATTGACGCTACTTGTTAGGAATAGGGACACCCCAAGCCTTGCTGGAGCTGCGTTGCGCTTGCGACGTGACTCCAGCAATGCGCTGCCTTTCCACCTGGGGGTGAGACACGCATCTGCCCATCCGTCCAACACAGTGCATTGCATTGTAAATGCGCCACATCAGTGGTGGCGCACGGGTGGGCAGATGTTTTGAACCTCTTCTGGCGCATTCCTGCTGATTAGCAGAGATGCGCCGAAAGTTGTAAATCTGCCCCATAGTTTCTAACCATTTGAAATGAGGAAAAAGTGACTAAGTGCATTATTCAATGAGGAAAGAATCATCCTACCATCCTATTGATGAAAAGTACATAATGCGACATGCCACATTATTTCAACTTATCATCGTCTCTAACCCTTCCTGCTGGACTGAGGTTGTAAAAAATAAAACAGCCTATTTCAAATGTATAACTTTCCATATCTATTCAACCAATCTCGTCATTTCACATTTCCAGTTTCCTGAAAGTCTATCAAATTACTCAAAAATGTTTGTGAACTCTCTCATTTTTCTCCTTTGTTGTGTACCCGAACACCCAACATCCCCAACCTGAGCCCTACATCCGATGTGTATATATATAGGGGACTTGGCCAAGATATGAGTAAAAAAAACACTCAAACTGCCCACCCCCAAGGAGAGAGAAAGTGCTGACATTGCCCCTCTCAGTGTGTGCCTAACTAAACTGGATGCCATGGCACTGAACCCAGTAGCACAAGCAACCCCCCCAAAGCGTCAGAGTTCCTGTAATTTCAAAAGGACATAAGAGATAGCAATAAATGCTGTCATCAATAAATCATAAGCAAGGATATTTGTAAGAATTGATAATGGCTATGCATTGCTTAACCGTTATAGCTCATAGAACATTAATATTAAGGACATCCTCCTTATTGCATTACAAACAAGCAGTTGATTATCTAAATCCTAATATCAGTATACTGCAATAACCATTGTACATCGAAATGTATATCCTGCAATTAGGACTTGTTTGAGATCTGCAGTAAAAGCTCCTGTGCCTCTGAAATATTACAGAATAAGTGGACTTGCCCCTTTATCAGAACCTTCAATTTGTATTGCTGCTCAATCATAGCTTGAGTGCACTGAACTTTAAACAAAGTAATCATTTTAACAAATTGTTATTTGTGCCCAGCTGCTGTAGCTGACATTTCAGAGAAAATATGGCAGATAGGTACTTCTGGCAAGTAAAACTGCCTCTGCTTGATTGCCTTTGTTAACACTAGCACTTTGATTCGATAATCCCTGAAATTTACTAAAATAGTACGTGGTAAATTTGAGTTGGAGGACTGCTGTGCCGGCAAGCAATGAACTCTTGTCAGTGTCAGATTGCCAGAATGTTCCTGGAGTACATGAGTTCTAATAAAAGAATTGACCCATTGGAGAGTTAGTTGACAATCTCAACCCTCCAGAACCCCTGCAATCGATAGATTAGCACGGCATGAGGGATTTTCAAGTTCCTCTAGTTTGCTTTACAACATGGATTTTTGTTTATGAAACAAATCGACCTCATTCTGTATTGAAACAACCTGGTCCTCCAGTTTTGAAATTCTGAACTCAGCTTTCTTTAGCTTTTCTGGAATATGAGACAAAGAACCCTTAATCTTAGAGAGCCTGGCATGTAAAGCTGCAATGTCTATGGGTTGAGAGGCCTTAAGTTCTCTGATCGCATCCAGGAAAAGATTTAACATATTTTTGGCATCCCATTGCAGAGTGACCATCTTGCCCTTCTGCTGAGGGTCTTTGTATTGCAAACCTGCATTGATTCACTGATTGCCCGCTCACATCCTGAGTTAGCAAATTCAGTAACTGCAGGCAAAGACACCGGTAAAATCGTCTGAGGAGCCGGAGGAGGTAATTAGAGGGTGCCAGCTTTACTCATTACTGGTGAAGCAGCTGTTAAAAAAGGGGAGTGTGGAGCAATGACTTGAAAGCCCTCCAGCACATACTCCTGTTTTTTTTTTTTGACATAGAGGGTATTTCTTGACATTGCCCAGGCTGAATTCAGACCCCATAGAGATCTCTACTGAGTTTCCCCCGGCCATTTGTTTGGAAAGAACAAAATCTTCAGCCAGTGGGAGAGTAGTATTTGTCTCTTCCGATAGCTGAGAGTGTTTTGGAGGACTCTAATTATCCTCATGATTCTCTATATTAGTAGCCACCGCAAGCTCCTTAGGAATCGAAAAAGTACATTCACAAGAGCTCCCGCCTGTCCTATGTTCTTTGTGACTCTTTGTCTCAACATTGAAGTATCCAATTTGGCTGTAGTGCAAAGCGCTTTTGATTAATTTTGTATACTTTACAAAGGGCCAAGCCCCAGACTGCAGCTCAATGACGAGCACAATAGCTTTGAAAATCTAAAGTCCTGTAAGGTTCTTCAGTGCTGTTTGCACACTAGCTCTGAATTAAGGTGAAATTACAGAGAAACCTGCCCAGCGACCCTCAACTTGCCTCCACTATCTGCAGAGAGCAGCACATTTACCCCTGGCGAGATACCTGGCGGCCCCAATTCTGACACTTCATATCAGAGCAGCAGGCCAATCTCAACAAACTAGCCAAGCCTGTGGAAGGGCACATCCCATGAAGAAAATGCAGTCATCGAGAAAGGCCATTCAGATAACCTGCAAATCACACTGCTACGCCCACCTGGTTCTGACTTCTGCTGGACGTGTTGCCCATTTCCGGCATCCCCGGCTTCTCAATTCGACCCGTGGGCCCTCCAGGTCCATTTGTGCATCTGAAGTCACTTCCAATCTGCAGCTGTAGCAGTGTTAGTCTATCAGGACAGCAAACACAAACCACCAAGACCCCGCCATTGTAGCCTCCGGCTATGCAACACGATCACCCTAGGAAACTGAGTAATGGCTCTATGCTGGCAATACAACATCTGACATAAAGGGGGGAGGGGCTGCAAGCACTTAGCCATGGGTCGTGTGGGATCCCTACACTTAGCAAGAGAGAATGAGCATGCAAGAATATTACTATACTAGAGGATACACTGCTAACTCAGCATATCTTCAAAAGGTATTCGAGGAGGGCGAATTCATAGGTAAACTTTTAGCAAGACAATTAAGATAATGCCAAGCACAGAACAGGATTACATTCCTTATAGATAAGTAAAGAAAAGTATATATAAAGGACCTAACACAAATCCAGGATAGATTTTTTAAACATTATTAAGCAATTTATAACGCGCAGCAAGACTTGGATGTTTCAAAACTATGGGGTTTTCTTAATAAGCTCCCAATCCCCAAGTTGCAATCGAGCCAAGGCCAAGCCCTAGTAGCTAAAATTACCCTTGAAGAGATCGAGGCTGTAGTGAAACCTTTGGCCAATGGTAAGGTTTGTGGAGAAGATGGGATCCCTTCAAAACTGTATGAGGTTTGCACTGGTACTAAACCCTCAGCTTTTAAAAACACGAATCACGTTTTAGAAGGGAGAGAAGTTCCTGCATCATTCCAGTCTGCAGTTGTGGTTAGGTTTTTTGAAGAAGAATAAGGATAAGGATAGTGTCAACTCATACAGGCCCATTAGTCTTTTAAATATGGATTACAAGATTTGTACTAACATTTTTGCTAAGTGTATGAGTAGTATATTAGGTACTGTCATTCATCCTGATCAATGTGGCTCTGTGCCAAGGAGACAGCTCTCTTTAAATATGAACTTTTTGATCAAGGCTTTGGCTTACTTTTATTAGAATAAAGTACTGGCTCAGGAAATGCTGTTGGATGCTGAAAAGGCTTTCGATTTAGTGTGCTGGGAAAGTCTTTTCATTATTCTTAGTGAGTTACAATTTCCTACCAGTTTTATTCAAATATTATTTTGTTAATATAAAGGAGCTAACGCACACATCATTATTAACTCTTGCAATATCAGCACTTGTAAGGTGAGCAGAGGTACAAGACAAGGATGTCCTCTGTTGCTTATAGTTTTTGCCCTTTTTATAGTGCCATTAGCTATTGCTATTGGAAATACTGAGCATGTAAATCCACCACTAAGGGGAATGTCTCATATTAAATGATGTGCTGATGACATTGCACTATTTTTAAAACCAAATATATAAATCAAAAGCGGGTGCATTGGGAGGTTATAAGATAAATACATTAACAACCATTGGCATAGCCAATAGGTCTCTCCTTTGAGAACTTATAAGTGTTTAGCCAGAGATCTTGAATTTACCTATGTCTTTAACCCCTCCCATGCTCATGACGAGCTCAGCTCGTCATGAGCCACGGTGGCCGTGTGCTCATGACGAGCTGAGCTCGTCATAACAGCCTCAATGCTCGCACGCGGGGCTAATTCCCCCGCTGTGCTGAGCGTCCCACTGAAACGGGTGTGGCGTGATGAGCTCAACTCGCCACGAGCACCGGGGCGCTATGCGCGCCCCCCAGCACAGCAAGGGAATTTTCCCCGCGGCCAAGGGGTTAAGCTGTGCTGTACAGAAGTTTGCAGCATGCTGAAAAGTTATAATAAAGAAGTGTCAGAAGCATTTTTGTTACCTTAGATTAGGCCAGGGCAGTAAATTCCGTTCCGCTTGCGGAATTTGCGGAATTTGGATAATTTTGCGTTCCGTGGAGAACGCGGAATTGCCCAAAATTCTGCGTTCCGCGACTTTGCGAAATTTTTTGCTTGTTCGTGTTCTCAAAATGCGTGTTCGCGAGACATTACCCCCGAGCACGCAAACAGCAATTGCGAACAGTAAAAAAGCATTGCCAACAAGCAATTCGGCGTGTTCGCAGAATTTCGGCGTGTTCGCAGATATTTTTTACCATTTCGCAGAGATTTGCGTAACGCGATTACACAACTTCCGCCCACCCTGCCTTAGATATGACTAAAAAAGCATTATGTACAACTAGACAACCATATTAAAAAGTATTAAAAATAATGTCTTGAATGTTTTTTGTCCTTTCTATGCTGGCAGCTTGTATCTACCTGTACCAATGGTTGCTTGTTGTGCTTTTTTTGTCATGGGGGTCAGTGAGAGGGAGTCAGTGAGAGAGTTTGTGAGAGAGTCAGTGAGAGAGAGAGTCAGTCAGTGAGAGAGAGTCAGTCAGTGAGAGATAGCGAGTCAGTCAGTGAAAGTGAGTCACTCAGTGAGAGTGAGTCACTCAGTGAGAGAGAGTAGGAGAGTGAGTCTGTGAGAAGGAGTCTGTGAGAGGGTGCAAGAGAGTGTTAGTGAGAGTGTGGGAGTGGCTGTGAGAGAGTGTCTGTGAGAGTCTGTGAGAGAGTGTCTGTGAGAGTCTGTGAGAGAGTGTCTGTGAGAGTGTGAGAGAGTGTCTGTGAGAGAGTATCTGTGAGTGAGTTCTGTGAGTGAGTGTCTGTGAGAGAGTGTCTGTGAGAGAGTGTCTGTGAGAGAGTGTCTGTGAGAGAGTGCCTGTGAGAGAGAGTTTGTGAGCGACAGAGTGTCTGTGAGAGAGTGTCTGTATGAGAATGTGAGTCTGTGAGAGAGTGTCTTTGAGAGTCTGTGAGAGAGTGTCTGTGAGAGTCTGTGAGAGTGTCTCTGAGAGTCTGTGAGAGAGTGTCTGTGAGAGTGAGTCTGTGAGAGAGTGTCTGTGAGAGAGTGTCTGTGAGAGTGTCTGTGAGAGAATGTCAGTGAGGGAGCGTCTGTAAGAGAGCGTCTGTGAGAGAGTGTCTGTGAGAGATTGTCTGTGAGAGAGTGTCTGTGAGAGTCTGTGAGAGTGAGAAGCTCTTTATTGACGAGTAGGGTCAGGATTTAATTTAGAGTAATAGATGGAAAGCCTAAGCACAATATGGCAATGCCCAAAAGCAGGTAGCACTCAAGATTGTTATTGAGAACTCAATTAGCAAAAACCACCAAGTAATCACTCAAAAACAATCACTGAAGTTGCATAAATAATTAAAGATTGTATGACGTTCGGTAATATGTGCTAAGTGACATCATAAACCATGAAAGACCCATCAATTCATGACATCACAACAGAAAAACATATATTATAATTGAGGAGATAGGACAGTGATGTGCACCTGCGGGAGCTTCGTTGGGAATCATACACGGCTAACTTTGGTCAGCCGGTAAGCACTGGAAGGGAGGCAGATAGCAGATGCGTGCGTGAACGCAAGCGCTAGGCCACCAAAATCCTGCTGTGGCAGCACTTTGAAAACCCCGATACTAAATGTCTCGGGTAGCGCATGCGCTGGCTCAGCGAACCCTAAAAACAGAGCTTTTATTATGTAACTGTGCACTAGACACTTTACTTGATTAATTTTATCCTTTAATAAACTCAAGATTTAAGAGTTATTTAGCGATATATGTCTCGGAAAATGTTAATAAGTTATATTCCCTAAACTACGTCCCTCTAATCATTAAGACCAAATGAACCAAATTTGCCTCTATCAATAATGGGTCTCTGATCTGAATGTCAGTTTTGCTCCTGTGTCATTCTTTACTGATAGCTATTCCTAAAGACTTACAGACAAATGTATTTGAAGAGATGCAAGGTGTGTTCTCTACCTTTTTGTGGGCTAGTAAAATGCTAAGATTATCATTAGATTGTGTAAACCAGTGAGAGGTCTTCGGATCTGAAAGAAACCTATTTTGAACATTTTGCACATATTACATACAGGTTTTGTAGGCCCCCAGGTGATAGTTTGTTTGATAATTCCTTTCTAGAATTGATTTTTCAGTAATATGAAATTAATTATGTTTTAGGCCTCACAAGAAGCCGCAAGCAAGTGAGATATAAGATCTTACAGTGATTTATTAGGCGTAAGGAACAAATGTTTAATCATTTGGATATCCATGTTATTAATGGTGCAACTTACTTGACTGATATATCTTGGGACCCATCCCTTTTAGAAAAAAATGCTCCCTCTAGATGAAGTAGTAATGGATATCATTTGAAATTCGACTTCCTAGATGAGGGGAATTGGAAAGGGTAGAATGAAATTGAACCTAGTATTAGATATTGTAAAGAAGTCAATGAATGGTCTTTTATTAAGGTCAGATATATTTTAAAGGATTTAGACCCCAGCCCAATTTTGACTTCTCTGGAGATAGTGGAAGACCTAATAGAATCCAGAACTCGTAGATCTATTAGCTATTGGGTCCACTTGTTTAGGAAAAATAAGGCTGCCAAGGTCTATGAGAAAGCACAAGATAAATAGCACTCTAAAATAAATCTACAGATTTCAGTAACAATGTGGAAGAAGATAAATGAGTTCAATTTTACTTTATTAAAGGGTTTTAATTTGAGGCATTTGCAAATTTACGCTAAATGACTTCTGTACAGAACCTCGGCCTTATTGCATAATATCAATCCCCAAATTTCTGTAAACTGTTTTAGATGTTCATTGGAGAGAGGGAGCAGCTGGACCCATATTATGTGGGGTTGTTAAAAAATAAAGCAATTTTTGGCTGAAATTAATGAGTATTGTTCCCAGAGTTTACAATTGGAACAGTCAATAGATGCCCAGACAGCGGCTTTGGGTTATTTTCTAGATATAAGTACCAACTGCTTGCAAAAAAAAGATTATATATTATTGTCTTAATAGCGAGATCATTAACTCTTCGAAATTTGCAATCTGAAGAAATATCAAATTTCCAAATATGGTGGTTCAAACTATGCAGAATTAAGGAATCTGAAAATAAATATGCGTTACGATCAGGGTCATATGAAAAGGTTTTGAGGCTCTGGGAGGTGTTTAGGTAATTGATTAAAAGTTTTTGGTGGAAAAGATTTGCAAGATAAGTTGATTGATTGCTGTCTTTCAAGCTGTGACTTTTTAATAAATAAATGTTTAATATTTATAATATCGATATTTATAATGCTCCTGTTTACTAAACAAAATGCACTGTTGTCTTTTAAAGATTGTAATAATGTGATCTGTTTTCAGCAGTACAATTATTGAACTCTTCCAATAAAAAAATAAAAAAGTATGTGCTTCATATCGATGTAAATTTATGTGTGTGTTTGCCTTCAAAACAGCAGATAGGAAAACTATAACTACATTTGCCAAGTTAACTGGACTCCATTCTTTTAGGGTACACTTACTTGTTGATGGATATTAACCCTGGGGCCTCCAGGCCAGCCTTGTTTGTGTGCAATGCTCTGTGCCCTGAGGTGGAATATACCACATAATGTGTGCTGAAGGAGAAGTACATGAACTTGTGTCTCACACATTCCTAACCTCTAACTTAATGGGAGCCAGCATGTCTGGATGTATGATGTTACAACGCAGTTTCTACACCGCGTTACCATTACAATGCGTCAATCACAACGCAAGTTGTTACAACGACTTGCACTGGAGGCGTTGGATTTTGGAATAGCATGATTTACTATTCCAACTTCAGCCTACGTTACAGTAGGGAAGGTGTTGGAATTGTAAATCATGCAATTCCTTAGTGCATAGCGCCATCCAGCGCAAGTCGTTGTAACGACTTGCGTTGTGATTGACGCGTTGTAATGGTACCGAGGTGTAAAAACCGCGTGGTAGTGGCTGTCTCCCGCATGTCAAGTAGCCAAGTGACTCCATTAACCCTAGCAATGTGACCCATAACTGTTCGTTAAATTTGGAAGTAACTATTTCTTCTTAAAGTCAGTTTAGTTGAATCAGTCAACAAGCTATTTAGGTGTTGCCTGGTAACTGCATCCAAACACCGGGTAGTACTCGCACAGCGATTGGCTTCCTGTGGACTAGGGGTGATCTAAGCTACTTTTGAACACTTGACCTTTTAGAAGAAGTGAATAGAGGAAGCTTCAACTTAGTTTATAATCTGTAAAATAGTAAGGGCCAGTGTCCAAAGTTTTTCTCAGAAACCTTCAGCTTGTGCCGGCGAATGTAGGGATCGCCAAATACCGCAGACGAGTAGTTTGGATTCCACCTCATGCCTCTTTCTACTCCACTACCATATAAACCTTACTTTGCCCATTTGAGTTCTTTTCATTCTTCCTTTCTCTATCCCTTTTTTCAGTGTTTTTCTTTCTCTACTTCCTCCATTCTTCTGTTTGTGTTTTTATCTTTCTTGCTCTGGATCAAAATCTCATGAGGAAAAGTGAGTGCAAGTCCCCAAAATTGAGTTCTGGTATGCCTTACCTGCAACCACAAGCAAACAATTAAGCACTGCTGCAATTAATTTAAGCGTTAGTGTCCTTTAGTGGGATACTAAGCGTCAGGGAAAATCTAAATTAATTCCTTTTTCTAAAGCAAGATTTGTAGTAAAGTTTTGAACACATACAACGACCCATGGGCTGTCCCCCTGTGGTCTGCAGTTCACAAGCCCTCGGCATTCTCTGCCGGGTAGCATGGCACTTTCACTCCATTATCTATCTCACCTTCCGTTGTGCAGCAAATGTCAATGTATACCTCACACTCATTGGATCCAATACACAAAGCCATTTGCAGGTGTATCTTCTAATTAAACATGCAACCGGGGCAATCGGCGAGTACAAGATACTCATATAATCGATCATAAATCAATGAAACCTTCAGGAAGATCCATAAATTCGAGAGCTTGTGGGTATTCCCAAATGGAAATGGAATAACCTAAAATTGGTGGGGGCAGAGGCGAAGGGATTACTGAATGGTCTATGGAGTAAAATATTTTCCCCTTGGATAAAAAAGTACCTTTGCACAAATCTGCATATTTCCTCCAACTCAGTAATACAAAATGTAGACAATGGGGAGAGGATATGGCCTGACGGCTGGTGCGGTCGACCTCACATCTGGGGAAACAAGTTTGTGTCTCGATCTGAACAAATCACTTCATCTCCCCATGCCTAAAAAAAGGAATGTGCCCTTGTGTTACGTAACTGGTGCTCGGGTAAAGCAATCTGATACCTGTTACCGTCGGGTCAAGTTTGCGCCATATCAAACTATATAAAACTCCAGAAAAGTTTTGTTTTTGACAACTGGTGCAGATTGCTGGTGTAGGTTTGAAAGCAATTGAAAATGCCCCAAAATTATAATTCAGATTCTTAAAAGCAGTGGCATCTTTGAGAGCTATTTTAACAAGGGGGGCACAGTGGCAAGAGATACAGAGATAAAACTGTTGGGTCCACCATCAGCTGTGCCACCTGTCCCCTAAAAACATAGGGCCTCATTTATGAGAAATGACGCATCGCTAAGCAGCGATGCGTCACTTCTCAGTGCGCACTCCTTGCGTCATGATTGATGCTTCATATTTATAATATGACGCATCATGTCGCAAGGAGTTACAGATACGTCAGTATTTCTGACGTATCTTTAGGCGCAAAAGTGATGCATTGCTGGAGTGTGTCACAAAAGTGACGCAACTCCAGCAATGTGTACTTTCACATGGGCAAGTCCCATGTTGGTAGTGCCTGCGTCAGTCTTACTCCTGCCATGAAGCAGGCGTAAGATGTTGCCGCATTAGCGGCCAAGAAATGGTGCAGTGAAATCTTATAGATTTCACTGCGTCACTTCCATAACCCTTTCTTGCGTCAAAACGCCCCCCTTGCATACATTATACTTGGCGCAGGTATAATGTGGCGCAGGGGTTTACAAGGTGACGCATCTACCTAGATGTGTCACTTTGTAAATATGGCGCAACAAGGTGCATTTTTTACACCACTGGTGGGTCACAAAAAGTGGTGCACCTGCGGCGTAAAAGTAACGCACAGCCTCATAAATGAGGCCCATAGCCTCCTCTCGCCCTCCCCCTCACTACTGTCATCCCGTAGTTCCCAACCACAAGCCTGTGCTTGAACTAGGACAGGAGGTCGTTCTAAGGGGAGTGCAAAGAGTCCTCCGCTCTCATGCAAAATCCATGGTCTGCACTCTCAGCCAAAGCAAATGTTGCTTCACAGTGGCCTTGGCCAAACCTGCGCTCAACTGGGCTGAGGCTGGCGGTGATATGTCCTGTGTGGGCAGGTTATGTAAGGTAGGAGAGAAAGGCCAAACTCAGTACCACCGTCCCTGTCTAACCTAACGGGGGGGAACGTTAACTCAACAGTTGATCCACCGCAGGACGGCCACATCACAAAGGCAGTTTCTCACCTTATGTAGGGAGAGTCAACCCACCTGCATGTAACTGGCGTGCAAAATGTGGCAGCCTGTGTTACAATTATCATACAATGGAGCCCATGTGCATCAAGAAAACTCCCAGCACAGCAAGACCATCATTCATTGTTCTGCAAGAGCAGGCTCATCAAACATGGCACCCACTTGGAAAAGAGTCAGTACCTTCCAAGGAGCAGAATGGTCCTCACCACTGAACACACAGAGAAACCCACTGGGTAGCTAGGGGTCTTTAAACCTGGAGGGCAGTGTCCGCCAGGGCAGCAGAAGTCATAGCCTCCTTGAGTAGGCCTGGGCGGTGAACTCCCCTCCGTTTGTGGAGTTTGCAGAGTTTTCCGCACTCCGCAGAGCATGTGGAGTTCCAAAAAACTACGCTCTGCGAAGCGGAGTTTCTTCCTCTCTCACACTTGCTTCCTTCAAGTTGGCAAGTGAGGAAAATCCACCTCCTTTTGAAATTTCTCAACGCGGGCCGTTGCAGATGGTCGCGACCACTCATGTTCAGAAACCTTCCGTTCGCGTTGAGAAAGCTGCCGCTTGGGTAGAAAATCTACTCGAGCGGCAAGAAAAGAAGCAACGCCCTCTTGTGCTACGCATGGGGCCATTTCACAGTTTTTACAGCGCGAGGAAAACACCCGGAGCTGAAAATCAATGTGAAGGCCATGACCAAACGCAGCCTGCCGCTTGCAGAACTCTCTTTGACTCCGAGCTGTTCTTTCAGCTGCTCACCCTCCAAACCAGAGAGCCACAGAGTTTGTCTCACGAGCTGTAGACATTCCCTGTAATCGAGCAATCTAGTAGAAAACTGCCCCAATCAGACTCCTATTTCCTGAAACTGAAGAAATGGCTGTGACTGACACACACAGACCTGCCCAGGAGGACCGCTCTGTTCAGACCAAGAGGTTTAACATTCTGAGCTCTTGCACAGCAGGGCTGGGAAAGTCTTCATAAAGCTTGGAAAGAAAACCCTCTGCTCTGGGAGTGGTGACCAGAGGACTCTGGTGCCTGTGACTCAACATTCCCTTCTCGTGCACCAGTTTAACTTCCTACTGCACAGCTACGAAAACAAGCCCTCCCTGCACACATATCCCAGGGCCTTCCTTTCCTCGAGACCCAGAGTCAGACATTGTTCTCTGGGCTGGTCTGTCAGAACTTTTTAGAATTCCCGGGTCCACAGAAGCCTACCTCATCCAGTCGCGGTTCATACTTTGCATTCTGGGGCTTGTAGTGTTATTTAATCCTATGACAAAATCCGAACTACAAAACCTAGAATACAACCCAGAATGCAGAACAAAAATCTGGACTGGCTACTCAGGCAGGGAACTCGGGGAACTTGAGGGAGCTGGGTGCGTTATTAGGAAAGACAAACGAACCCCCTCATACAGCGCAACACCTCAACAATTCAACTGCACCAGGTATCCGGTATCATTGGAGCTACAAAGCCTTTACCCCGCAAAGCGGTACAAAAGGGGGTGGTGATGGATGGAGCATCTGAACCAATCAAACACTCACACCCAGTCAACAGATCTGGGTTTAATCCATCACCATTCTTTATCCCACTCTGCCACCCCAGTTCAGACATGGCCATATGCAAATCAGTCTGACCCTGTGCCTCATGGGAACAGTCCAGCCCGAACTGCCAAGCTATGCCTTCCCTGGACCGGAAACAAGCATCCTAGGACCGGTTTGGAGGTAAGAGCCCTCATCAGCCAGGATAGCTTGAATCCAGTGGCAAAGTGAGAAATGGACCCACGTCTGGGCATACCCTGCCAACTTATGGCGAACAAAGAAAACACAAGGAGATGATGGACGGAGCATCTGAACCAATCAAACACTCCCCGCAAAGGCACTGCCTCAAGAAGACCCCACATGTAACCTCACAGCAGTCCCACAGCATGCATAACAACCCAGCACACAGAGGCTGTGTCATGTGATGCGTTTGTCCAGCCCTGCCAGTTTAGTCGCAGCACTTTGCCTTCTGGGATTTGTAGTTTTGCTTTTCCCATTATGAATTTGGGTTTACATTTAACCATTTCAGAACTGATTCCCTGCAGGGATCCTGGAACAGTCCTTGCTTGAAATCATCCAGACCATGGACAGGATTTTAGTCAAAAAGGTATTGAATGCATGAAGGTCAACTCCACAGCACCCCCCCCCCCCCCCAAAAAAAACCCTGCTCTCATTGAAATGATGCTTTTTAATTGCATGGCTTAAGTGGTTCATGACTGAAACAGTGGCTCTCGAGAGACCCGCCGCTCCCAGAGTCCACCGACCTGCTCATCCGCCAACTCTACATACAGCGAGGCCAGTGGTCCCCAATATAAAGCCATCACCAGCTCTAAGAGGAAGGAGCTGAGGCAACATGTGAGATGAGGGAGCAGAGGAGAACCATAGCTATGTGAAGTATTAAGTACCACAGGTGCAGTGTTTACAGGTATAGGCACAACCCTATGGTGGACCTGTGATGTCACTGATCCCCTTTTTACACTAATATGATCCCCAGTGTGATGTATCATGGCCTGGGCCCCCACTGGAGTCAGCCAGACCTTCCTGTGGCACACAGAGTAGTGATAGATGGCTGCCACTTTAGAGAGCCACCAGACAGAGTAGAGAGCTAGGGGTATGTCACTCTAGAGTGCTGGCAGATAGAGTAGAGAGATAGATGGTTGCCACTCTAGAGTGCTGGCAGATAGAGTACAGTGATAGCTGGCTGTCATTCTAGAGTGCTGGCAGATAGAGTACAGTGATATGTGGCTGCTACTCTAGAGCTCTCACAGATAGATGAACAGAGCTAGGTGGCTGCAACTCTAGAATGCTAGCAGATAGAGTACAGTGATAGCTGGCTGTCACTCTAGAGTGCTGGCAGATAGAGTACAGTGATAGCTGGCTGTCACTCTAGAGTGCTGGCAGATAGAGTACAGTGATATGTGGCTGCCACTCTAGAGTGCTGGCAGATAGAGTACAGAGATAGATGGCGGCCACTCTAGAGTGCTGGCAGATAGAGTACAGTGATAGATGGCGGCCACTCTAGAGTGCTGGCAGATAGAGTACAGAGATAGATGGCTGCCACTCTAGAGAGCAAGCAGATAGAGTACAGTGATAGATGGCTGCTACTCTAGAGTGAGAGCAGATAGAGTACAGGTATAGATGGCTGCCACTCTAGAGCGCTGGCAGATATGGTACAGTGATAGGTGGCTGTCACTCTAGAGTGCTGGCAGATAGAGTACAGTGATAGGTGGCTTCCACTCTAGAGTGCTGGCAGATAGAGTACAGTGATAGGTGGCTGCCACTCTAGAGTGCTGGCAGATAGAGTAGAGCGATAGGGGGCTGCCACTCTAGAGTGCTGGCAGATAGAGTACAGTGATAGGTGGCTGCCACACTAGAGTGCTAGCAGATAGAGTACAGTGATAGATGGCTGCCACTCTAGAGAGCTAGCAGATAGAGTACAGTGATAGATGGTTGTCACTCTAGAGTGCTGGCAGATAGAGAACAGTGATAGGTGGCTGTCGCTCTAGAGTGCTAGCAGATAGAGAACAGTGATAGGTGGCTGTCACTCTAGAGAGCTAGCAGATAGAGTACAGTGGTAGATGGCTGCCACTCTAGAGAGCTGGCAGATAGAGTACAGTGATAGGTGGCGGCCACTCTAGAGTGCTAGCAGATAGAGTACAGTGGTAGATGGCTGCCACTCTAGAGCGCTAGCAGATAGAGAACAGTGATAGGTGGCTGTCACTCTAGAGTGCTAGCAGATAGAGTACAGTGATAGCTGGCTGCCACTCTAGAGAGCTGGCAGATAGAGTACAGTGATAGATGGCGGCCACTCTAGAGTGCTGGCAGATGGAGTACAGTGATAGGTGGTTGTCACTCTAGAGTGCTGGCAGATAGAGAACAGTGATAGGTGGCTGTCACTCTAGAGTGCTAGCAGATAGAGTACAGTGGTAGATGGCTGCCACTCTAGAGTTCTATATGTAACGAAGCCGTAGTTGCTGCTTATTTATCGAATGGCCACTAACAATTATTGGCAAAGCCAATTGTCCCGACTTGTAGTATTTGTATTGTATTGTAATTGCATTTATATAGCGCTTACTACCCCTGACGAGGCGTTGAAGCGCTTCTTCGGCGAGTAGCATGCTACTCTGGGACCCATAGAGGATTGGTGTTGAATTAGTATAGTGAAAAATGCAAGTAGATTTTAAGTGGTGGATAGGTTAGTCAGTTATTTGGATTTGGAATGATAGCAGAAGGATAGAGGAGGACAAAGGTTAGTATTCATTTAGCGCTTGTTGACGCACGCTATTCAGAAAGCCCATAGAGGATTGGTGTTGAATTAGTATAGTGAAAAATGCAAGTAGATTTTAAGTGGTGGATAAGTTATTCAGTTATTTGGATTTGGAATGATAGCAGAAGGATAGAGGAGGACAAAGGTTAGTTTTCATTTAGCGCTTGTTGACGCACGCTATTCAGAAAGCCCATAAAGGATTAGTGGTGAATTAATATGGTGAAATATGAAGGAATTTCAGCGGTGGATATTAGTCAGTTACTTGGAGTGAAAAGGATAGCGGAGGGATAAAAGGGGAAGAAAGACTTGCACTCATATAGCACTTGTTACCCCTGATGGGTGTTGAAACGCTTTTCGGGCGAGTAGCACGCCACTGCGGAACCCATAAAGGATTAGTGCTACTTGCATTATATATCTGGATGTACTGGTAGAGGCACCAAAATACCAGTCAGGCGGCACGCTATGCTAAGCACAGATTTTAGCTTAAGCCACGCCCTTTATTACCCTCCGTTTTGTTTCAACCCACTTAAAGCCCTGCCTTTGGATGTGGCTCTGAAGACCGGCAAGCAGGTCACCCACTTGTTGCGGGCTCCCGAGGCTTCAAGAAAGAGAGAGGAAGGGAGGGGGGAGGAAGAGAGAAGCGATCATAGAGGGGGAAGAGAGAGAACTGAGAGATGGATGGATGGATGGATGGATGGATGGATGGATGGATGGATGGATGGATGGATGGATGGATGGATGGATGGATGAGACCGGGTGCTTTGGGCAGTGAGGAGGGCTGGAGGCGCGCAGGAGCGCAGTGTGGAGGTGGAGGAGGGCGCACTTACGGCTGTGGCGGAGAGGTCCCACAGGCATGGAAGAGGCCCAGGACGAGGCACAGGCGGGGCAGCGAGGGCTTCCACATGGCGAGGGCGGCACAGGAGGGTCCGGTGCAGCTCTGGCCACGGATCGGCTCCTGGCCCCTATATAACGCGCCCGGTATCCTCCACCCACGCAGGCCAGACAAAGTCCAGCGACAGGAGACTGGACCTGTCCATTCGGGGGGATTACAGGGGTCGAGGCCTCGCTTCAACCCATGATCTGTCCAAGACAAACATTGGGCAAGAAAATGTTAAATAAATCCCCGCCGAAAAATCTGTGTGTTACACAACATAAGAACACAACGCATGGACGGACACAGTTACACATAGATGTATCCTAGACACTTATCTGTTTATTTCTCCTGGTTTATTAAATTGTCTCTATGAGGCACGTTTTTCCATTGCTCTTTTTTCTTCTTGATAACAACTCTTTCTTTAATTTATTCTTTCTAATATTGTTTCTTTCTTTCTTTAATGTCCTCTTTTTATTTTCAACACTTTCATGTTTTTAGATTTCTTTCTTTCACTGCCAATGTTTACTTATTTTCCTATTTTCTTCCGTCGCTGCATCCTCTCTTCTTGCCAAGGTTGCTTTTCAATTTCTTCCCCATATTTCACTCCTCTATCCTTTTCTCTCTGCCATTTGTGTTTCATTATTTTTGTCTTATTATTTTTTTGCCTACTCTCTAAGTCTCACTATTTCTTTTGATGTTAATCTACCCCTGCTGTCCCATTTTCACTGTTCCTTTGCAGCCCCCCACCTACCTCTCACTGCTCTCACTGTTCTCAGTAGGCATGGGCGGGACTCGCGGAGTTTCATTCTACAGATTTTTTGTGGAGTTACAAAAAAACTGCAAGATTCCTCAATTCCGCGAACAGGCAGAAGTAGGCGCGTTGCTCTGTCTGTGCTGTGTTTTAGTGCCAGGAGCTCGTTCCACACTGAAAAATCAGCACAAATGGCACCAAGTGGTTCGGCAGGAGGTGCAGCGTCTTGAGTTGATTTGGCTGCTGTTCGAGTAGATTTTCTACTCGAGATGCAACTTTCAAAACGCAAACAGTCGAGACCGCCCTCTTTGGAGAAATCTCTCCGGGTGCCCTTTTAGAGAATGAAAATTATGCTAAGGGTTGCCAAATATTGCTTGCACTCGCCAATTTACAGTTTTCAGGCAACGTATGAGAAAAAAAAAACAAATGGTGGTTGGAGGATTTTGGCCAGAACTCCACGTTACAATCATACCGAGGAGTGGCCAATATTCCACAAATTCTGCTGATGGAGCCAAGTATATCACCCACCCCTAGTTTTCATGTCTTTTTCCATAAATGCCAATGCTTCCTTTCTCTTCTCTACCTTATCCCCTTTTCTACTCCCTCCTTTTCCAGCTTTCTTTTCCTCACACTCTCATAATTCATATAGTCCCTTCTCTAACAGAGGTTCCAGAATTTAATACAGAATAGAGTACCACAAAAGGTGTAACCGGTTTTGGCGTCAAAGACCCTGCTATCACTCCTTTTCCTGATTGCCAAACATAGGAATTCTGTGCCTGTACACTTCTGCACAACTTCTGACCATGCGACCTTCAAGAAGCCCTAAAGTCCTGGCTTTTCTAGCATGACTTCTAACTCCGGGAATTATCATTTCTCTACAGTCAAGCTATGCTTTTCCTTTTTTTTTCTTTTTGCAGAGTTTTATATAGCGTGAACTAGACCCGACCCGAATCGGGTATCAGAGCGCTTTACATAGCACCAGTTGCATTACATGAGGACACATTCTTTTTTTTTTAGGCACGGGGAGATTAACTGATTTGCCCAGAATGGCAGGAGGTTTTGGCGTCGTTACCGAGACTCGAATCCAGATCCCCAGGACCGAGGTCGAGCGCCCTAGCCGTTAGGCCAACTCCTCTTTTGTACCTGGACACCCATTTGTGCAATCACCAGTGCTTTATTACTCTCTATGATTAGAAATTTACAGAGCTATGCACCACAAGAATAGAAAAAGCATTGGTAAAGCCAGTTGGTCTGGCATTGGCCACCACCTGTAGGGTAATTTTTGTTTTTTTGTCATGGCTTTTGCAAACGTTGATTGTTTGGGTGTAGGAAGCTGGCTCTCTGTATAGTGCAGTAAATGGAGTACATGTAAATGTGGGATACTTGTAAAGCGCACTGTTACTCTACCCGAGTGTCCTGGCACTATAGACCGCTGGGGAACCTGTCCTGGTTTTCCCTGTGAGATGGTCCCTTATTGGGTATCTCCAGGGTGAAACCAGGCATCCCCAGCGTCTGTGGGGGGCTGTTGTGGAGATGAGGTAAGCTTAATGCCCAGAGTTGCCGAGTGTGTTCCCTGGTTAGAGTAGGCACCGAGGCGAGAATTATCGAGTCCGTTGACGCTGGTCCACGACTCTGCTGCGTTGGGAATTGAACCCTGATCCCGGGCCGTTCTCTGCTTACAGGTCTGCCGCCTCTAACCAGTGAGCCACACCACTCCACTGTGTAAAGAGTCCAGTGAATCCCCAATTGGTATACAGAGGTAAAAGTAGATGACACTAATGCTCTTTTTGTGGTAGCGTGGGTGAGCAGTTAGGTGTATCAGAGGTTAGTGCTAAGCATTTGTTGTACTTGGAGAGGAAATAAATGAGACACACACTCAAGAATAAATCTGAGACCAATTTATAATAATAATATCAAAGTTTATATAATTCAGAAGACTATGAACATAGTTCAAGGAAAGTACATTTGGAGTTACGATTTTTCAGAGTAAATGGAAAGGAATAAAAAATACATATAAATTCTGTCAATGCTTTCACGAAGCTCACCTTCTCATTGTAGGTCAATGATGGGACCAGTTCCAAAGTTCCAGCAGGAGAGGTTTGGGAGTATCCCAGATCGACCAGGTGCGGAGTGCTGAGGGTCTTGGAAGCTGGTGCGCGAAGATGAAGGGGGTCACTTGAATGTACCCTGCACAGGAGGACTTACAGGTAAGTCTAGTGGGTCTCCTTTGAGGGAGGAAGGACGTTGCATGGGCTTGTGGACCATAAGAGCACAGCTGGTTAGTCAATGCCGGGGTCGATGGGGCTGGGAGCAGAGTGAACAGGTTAGCAAGGTGTTGTGTGTCTTGAGATCCTCGCGGTCAGGAGCAGGCAACTTGTAGAGGCGATCTTGGGACAGCTAGGCCATTCGGGAAGTGGGTCTTTGGTGTCTCGACATCCATTGATGGTTGCTTGCTTATGGTGCTTTGGGAGTGCAGTGTAGACTCTTCTTCTCGGTGTTTATCGTTGAAAGTCAGAGAACCCGGGTATTGATATACCATGGCTCCAGTAGGTCCTGGTGTTTCCAAACTTGGTGAGGAGACAGATCTGACACTCCAGAACTGCTGTACCTTTTCTTGCTTCTGTGCTGTGCTAAAGTAATTAGGGAGCAGCAAGTTGACAAAACAGACTTCTCAGAATTGCTGCCTACGGTGTGCAGGGGAGTGATACCTTCACTCCAAGTGAGCTTCTTGGCATTTTCTCGAAAGCTGGAGGTGCTGCAAGGGTTCTTGGAGTCCTTTCAGGCTGAGCACTAAACAGCAGGCAGTGATTGTCAAATCTTTCAGGCAGCAGGCAGGGGTTGGTGCCTTTTTCTTCTGCAGCAGGGCATCAGTTCTCATGCAGCGGGTCTTCCTTGTCCAGGTCTTCTTTTGTCCATTGAATCTGAACTTCAGGACATCTCAAGGTACCACCCAAATACTGAATTTAGGGGCGCTATGAGGGGAGACAGATAGTAACCAATGGGCTACCTACCTTTATGTTGTCTACACCATCTAGTTATCACTTCTTGGAGGAAGAGGCACTACCCTAGCCCTGATAGCTTGTTTTTCCACCATGCCAAGATGGTGGAATTTCAGGAAAGGGGTTCACATCATCCGCCGTGCCCCAGTGATGGTGTAGGCTAAGTGGGGACCCTCCTCCTGATCAAGCTAGTTTTCCAGCCTTTCCTTCCACTGAAAGTGGAGCAGGAAAGGGGGCTTAGCCTCCCCAACTATCTGAAGGTTCCTGGATTGAATTTCAAAGGTGTCATCATCTTTGAAGTTTCCTGTCCGGGGAGGCCATCCTATCCTGGACGAGGTGTGAAGCACCTCCGCCCAGAGCAGGCTTTGTTCCTGTCCCCTGAGAGCCTTGGCTCTCACCCCATGAGGCCAGAAACATGTCTGGTGGTGCCAGACTGGCATAAACAAGTCAGAAACCACCCCAGGGTTTAGTAGCTTTTCAGTGGACCCTCGAATTTCTCAATAAATCCATGACTGGCATCAGTGAGGATTTAGTAAGAGAAGATGTTTTGTACCAAACACGTTAGAAATCAGTGTCGCCATCAAGGAGCTAGGAAACTTGTGCTGATAAGTACCCACCCCATGTACTTTTTATGGCTTCCCTGTTAACTTACAACATCACAGAATGAACTTGTAGGGGCATATCTGCTCATTCCGATATGCCCTCACATAGGATATAGTGCATCCACATTAAAAATACCATATTTTAAAAACAGTGTTTTTAAGAAAGCAGTGCGAAAATTCTTATAAAAATCACATATAAGAAAAGGGAAATAATGGAAGAGAGAAGGTAAGAGAAGGAAAGAAAGATAAGGAAAAATAGAGAGAATGAGAGAAGAGATAAAGAAAGAAGGAAAAAAGAAACAACGAAGGAAAGAAAGAACAGCAGAAAGAAAAAGAAAGAAGACAAAAGAAATGGACAGAAAGAAAGGAAAAAGAAAACAGTCAAATTAAAGAAACAAGTATATAAAGGAAGATGGATGGAAAAAGAGAAAAACAGAAGGAAAGAGACACAGAATGAAAAGAGGCAAAAAGAGAGGGAAAGAAGGAAAGAGAGAAGGAAAGAAAGAGGGAGAGAGAGCGAGAAGGAAAAAAAGGAAACAAATATAGAATTAAAGAGATAAAGGAGGAAATAAGGAAGGAAGCAAATAATAAGAGAAAGGAAAATAAAGCAAAAGAAAGAAATAGAAAGAGAGAAAAATAAAGAAAGAAGAAAATAAAAAAGAATAAAGAAAGAAAAGAGCAGAAAGAACTAACACGAGAATGAAAGAGGGGGAAAAAGGAAGGAGAGAAAGACAGAAAAAGACAGAGAAAGAAAGAGGAGAGAAAAAGAAGGAAAGAAAAAATAGATGAGGAAAAGAAAGAAAGAGAGAAGGAAAGAGAAACAAGAAAAGTGAGAAGGAAGAAGGAAAAAGAAATGAAGGACAAGAACAAGTCAAGGCAAGATACAGAAAGAATGAAGGAAAGAGAAAGAAAGGGAGAGGAAATAATAAAAAGTAAGAGAAGGGAACAGAAAGAAAAAACACTAGAAAGAAAAGAATGGAAGAACGAAAGAAAGATGAAAAGAAAGAAGGAAGTACAGAAAGAAAGAAAGAAAATGAAAGAAAGAGAACGAAACATATTGGAAAGAGAAAGAAAGAGAGAAGGTAAAAGAAAGAAAGAGAGAAGGAAAGGCAAAGAAGGGAAGGAGAAATGAAGGACAAGAATGATTAAAGGCAAGATACAAAAGAAAGAAGGGAAGAGAAATAAAGGGAGAGAAAGAAAGAAAGAAAGAAGACTGGAGAAAAGAAGGAGAGAAATAACGAAAACAAGAAACAAGCAATGGCAAAGCCAATAGGTTTTGCTTATGCAAGAGCTAGTGGCTAATCCAATATATGTTTTAGCAATGTTGTACACCAGAGTGGCTGCTGTTCAGCATGACTAAAAGTTAGTGGGGTAAAGGACAGTGACCTGGAGTGCTGTAAAGTGGAGTAGAGTGAAGTGTTGTGGAGTGATGTAGAATGGTGTACAGTAGAGCTGGGTTTCGTGGAGAGGAGTGAAGTGCAGTTTCTTGGACTAGCGTACAGTGTTGTGTTCCGGAGGGAGTAGAATGTTTTACAGTGGATGGGCATAGAGTTGAGTGATGTAGAGTCGAGTACAGTTTGAGATTTGAGTAAAGTGGAGTGGCATAAAGTGTTGTGGAGTGGTGTTGAACCGAGTGGAGTGGCATAGAGAGTATTTCATCGAGTGAAGTAGAGTTTTGTAGGGTAGAGTGGCATAGAACAAATAGATTGTCATATAATGGAATGGAGTAAAGTGGAAGAGTGTGTTACAGAACAGGTTGGAGTAAAATGGCATGGACTGGCATAGAGGGAGTTGCATAGAGCATCGCAGAGTGGAGTAGGGTCATAGAATGGCATAGGGTGGAGAAGAGTGCTGTGGCATAGAGTGGAGTAGAGTGTCAGTGGAGCAGAGTTTAATGGATTAGAGCATCATAGCGTGGAGTATTGTGTTGTGGAGTGTAGTAGAATGGAGTAGAGTGGCCTAGAGTTAACTGGCATAAAGTACAGTGGTACAGAGTAGATTTCCATAGAGCACAGTAACGTAGAGTGCACTGGTTTTAAGTGAAGTGGCATAGAGTGCTTTGGCATAGAGAACAGTGGCATAGAGTAGAGTGGTGCAGAGTAGATTGCAGTGGCGTAGAGTGCAATGACATAGAGTGGAGTGGTGCAAAGTGGAGTAGAGTGGTGAAGAGTAAAGCGACATAGAGTGGAGTAGAGAGAAGAGGTGTAGAGTGCAGTGGTGTAGAGTGCAATGGTGCACAGTGGAGTACAGTGGCATAGAGATGAGTGGTGAAGAGTAGAGTTCAGTGTCATAGTGTGCAGTGGCAGAGTGCAATCATGCAGAGAAGCGTGTCAGAGTGCAGGGTCTTGCACAGTAGAGTGGCGTATAGTAGAGCAGTGCAGAGTAGAGTGGTGTAGTGAGTACAGTGGTGCAGAGTAGAATAGAGTGGCGCAAAGTGCAGTGACATAGAGTGCAATGATGTAGAGCAACGAAGCGTACAGGTTTGTAGCATTCAGTGGCATATAGTGCAGTGGTATTGAGTGGAAAGTTGTAGAGTATAGTGGCGTAAAGTGCAGTGGTGCAAAGTAGTTGTCATAGGTGCAGTGGCATGGGGTGCATTGGTTTTGAGTAAAGTGGAATAGACTGCCTTGTTGTAAAGTGCACTGGTTTAGAGTACAGTGGAATAGCGTGGACTGCAGAGGCATAGAGCGAGTGGCGTAGAGTGGTGTAGAGTGCAGTGGCATAGAGTGCAGCTGCATAATGTTGATTGTTTCAGAATACAGTGGAGTGGTGCAGGGTAGAGAGTATTGGTGCAAGGCAGAGTCCAATGGCATAGAGTGGTGTAGAGTAGAGTGGTGCTGTGTTGATTACAGTGGCGTAGAGTGGAGTGGCGCAGAGTGGAGTGGCGCAGAGTGGAGTAGAGTGGTGTAGAGTGGTAGAATGGAGTTCATTGGCACAGAGTGCAGTGTTGCAGAGTGGAGTGGCCTAGACTGCAATGGTGTGGAGTGCAGTGGTGAAGAGTGCACTGGTGCATAGTAGAGTGGGGTAGAGTGCATTGCCATAGAGTGGTGCAGAGTACTTTAGAGAGGTGTAGAGCCAAGTGGTGTAGATTGTAGTGTCAGAGTGCAGTGGCGCAGAGTAGATTGGAGTGGCGTAGGGTGGTGCAGAGTTGTGCAGAATTGTGTGCGGTGGCATAGAGTTAACTGTGCAGAGTAGAGTGTCATAGATTAGAGTTGCATGGAGTTCATTGGCAGAGAGTGTCTTGCTGCAGAGTAGAGTGTCGTAGAGTGCAGTATTGTGGATTAGAGGGGCATAGCGTGAATTGGTGTACAGTGCAATGGAGTAGAGTGGTGCAGAGTAAAGTTTCAGATTGCAATGGTGTAGAGTGTAGTGCCTTAGGGTATAGTAGCATACAGTGCAGTGGTGCAGTGCTGCAGAGTAGATTGGCATAGAGTGTATAGGTTTTGAGTAAAGTGGTGTAGAGAGTATTGGTGTAGAGTGCAGTGGAATGGAGTTCAGCAGCAAATAGTGCAGTGGTGTAGAAGAGAGTAGCATAGTGTGGAGTGGCATAGAGTGGAGTGGCACAGAGTGGAATAGAGTGGCATAGACTGCAGTGACATAGAGTAGATTGTTTCCGAGTAAAGACTAGTGGTGTAGATTACAGTGGTGCAGAGTAGATTAGAATGGTTTAGAGTGGATTGGCGATGAGTGAAGTGATGCAGAATGGAGTGGCATAGAATTCGGTGGTAGAGAGAGCAGTGTTTTAAAGTAGAGTGGCATAGAGTAACATGGTTTAAAGTGGAGTGGTGCAGGTTAGAGTGCAGTGGTTTAGAGTGGAGTGATGCAGAGTAGAGTGGTGTAGAGTCCATTGGCACAGAATAGAGTGGTGCAGTGGCATATAGTGCAGTGGCATATAGTGCAGTGGAATAGGGTGCAGTGGCATAGAGTGGTTCAGAGTGCAGTGTCATAGAGTTCAGTGGCGGAGAGTACAGTCACACAGAGTAGAGTGTTGTTGAGTGCAGTGGTGTAGAGAGAAGTGGCATATAGTGCACTGGTGTAGATTGCAGTGGCGTTCAGTGGTGCACAATAAAGTGACATAAAGTGCAATGTTGTAGTGTAAAGTGGCATAGAGTAGTGTTTAGTGGCATACAGTGCAGTGGTGCAGAGTAGATTGGCATAGAGTGCAGTGGCAAAAAGGGTATTGCTTCGAGTAATGTGCGGTAGGGTGCTTGAGTGGTGCAGAGAGCAGTGATGTAGAGTACAGTGGTGCAGACAGAACAGAGTGGCGTAGAGCGAAGTGATATAGAGCTCAATGGTGTAGAGTGACGTAGCATGCAGTGGCATGGAAGGCAGAGTCAAATGTTGTATAGTGCAGTGGTGCAAAGTAGCTGGCATAGGTAAAGTGGCGTAGGGTGTATTGGTTTTGAGTAAAGTGGTGTAGAGTGAATTGGCATACTTACTTACTTACTTACTGGTGAAAACCCTTCCAGAACGCCAGAACGCCGATATTCGCCGACGCCTTGATCTGGGAACCGCCATTTGCTCCTGCAGCCTCCCTGTGTCCCAGGAGGGATTGACCGCCTGAGTCCCGCGTAAACAGCTTGCAGCACCCGCTTCGCGGGTGCCGCTGCGCGGCGCTCAGGTGTGGGGTCGAGGCAGCAGGTCTACACCCAGCATCCAGCACCCGGGAGGAACAAAGAACAGCGCAAGGTAACTGGGGGCGCGTGAGGCAGGGACTCCATAGACCAGGAGTCCCCACGCTGCACAGGTGTGCACGGCCGCGCCCCCAGCAAGCCACGCCCCCGGCCGTCCAAGCTCTGTAAAAGAGCGAAGCTCTTCAGAGTGCAGTGGGACTTACTTACTGGTGAAAACCCTTCCAGAACGCCAGAACGCCGATATTCGCCGACGCCTTGATCTGGGAACCGCCATCTGCTCCTGCAGCCTCCCTGTGTCCCAGGAGGGATTGACCGCCTGAGTCCCGCGTAAACAGCTTGCAGCACCCGCTTCGCGGGTGCCGCTGCGCGGCGCTCAGGTGTGGGGTCGAGGCAGCAGGTCTACACCCAGCATCCAGCACCCGGGAGGAACAAAGAACAGCGCAAGGTAACTGGGGGCGCGTGAGGCAGGGACTCCATAGACCAGGAGTCCCCGCGCTGCACAGGTGTGCACGGCCGCGCCCCCAGCAAGCCACGCCCCCGGCCGTCCAAGCTCTGTAAAAGAGCGAAGCTCTTCAGAGTGCAGTGGGACTTACTTACCGGTGAAAACCCTTCCAGAACGCCAGAACGCCGATATTCGCCGACGCCTTGATCTGGGAACCGCCATTTGCTCCTGCAGCCTCCCTGTGTCCCAGGAGGGATTGACCGCCTGAGTCCCGCGTAAACAGCTTGCAGCACCCGCTTCGCGGGTGCCGCTGCGCGGCGCTCAGGTGTGGGGTCGAGGCAGCAGGTCTACACCCAGCATCCAGCACCCGGGAGGAACAAAGAACAGCGCAAGGTAACTGGGGGCGCGTGAGGCAGGGACTCCATAGACCAGGAGTCCCCGTGCTGCACAGGTGTGCACGGCCGCGCCCCCAGCAAGCCACGCCCCCGGCCGCAACACCCTCTACAAATATAGTGCGTCAACGCTTAGCGGGACGCGAGCGGGACGCCGAGCGAAGCCCGGGCAAAGGGCGGGCCCTCTGTGGCCCTCAGGGGCCAGAAGAGGCCGGGCTGGGCCAGCCCACCAAAATCGCCCTCTACAAATTCGTCGCCAACAGTTTCACGGCAACTCGCCTGATTACTGGCCACCCCCTTCGAGACAAGCCACACCTGCCCGTTACCCTCCAACACTGCACCCCTTGCAATGAGGAAAACCGCTAAGAAGACCAGGATGCCTACTTTAAGATCGAGCACAAAAACCAAATCGGATCATCCACCTCCGTTACCGACCCTTACTGCCATCGATAAAATGCTCAAACAGACTATAGGGGCGGTTTCCGACGCCATAGCTAACACCGAGAGAAGAATGTCCTTACCACCTGTAACTATCATCCAAGAAACTCAGGAATCACTGATTAATCTATCAGAAGAATCCGAAGACTTGGCAGAGGAGATCGACACTAGCCGGCCCCCAACCCCACCATCTTTTGCTGACCTTCCTTGTGCCCAGGCGCCCGCTGAAACCAGCAGGGATAGACCTGGCGCACAAACAAGCACTCAAACAAACACCTATGCCAAAGACGTACCCCCTGCGGAGAAAACGCCGCTCAGGGAAGGCCACAAACAAGGGAGGAAAAAAGGTCACGTAAAATCTAGTAATCACAATCTGACCACGCCTATAAACCCACCTACACCTGGAATACCATGCTGGATAACCAACATGGTGGCGGATCTCAAACTTGACCTGGAGCACTCCATCACGGTGCTGCTAAAACCTCTCATAGCAAAAATAGATAGGTTAACATCACTGGTTAACAATAAGGGGATCAGCCCGAAAATCCATCCTGTGCAGGAACGGGACTCGACAAAACTAAAGGACCCTACACCAATAACTTTACCAAAAGACAAGGCCTCTTTAGCAACCAATGGGGGGGCCAAGCTCAATAATACCAGTGTCATGCAGAAAGGAGCCAAGGAAAAACAAAAGGTCGCCTCTACCCCGCAAGCAGGCAAAAATAAAAATCCAACTTCCACTGGCAACAATAAACCCCCTCCCGGATCTTCACAAACGTCAGAAGAAAACAAGGCCCTAACCCCTAAGGCGGACCCTAAGTCCTCCAGGATTCCCACAGCGACATCCACCAACGAAAAGAAAACTGCAACACGCTTCAGGACAATTAATCTCCCGCCTGAGGCATTGCCCTTTGTTGTCGTCCTAACAGGAGTTCCTCCTCTAAAGGAGGGCCAACGGGAATCTCAAATCGAACTAAAAAACAAGTGTGCACAGTGGTTGCAAATACACAGACCTCTGCCCCCTAACATCTACGGGGAAATCCTGTCAGTGAGAAGGGGCGAGTGGATCGACAAAGGTACAAAGACCATCGCAGGGGACATTATCACGGTGAACTTCAGAGACATGGCGGCTGTTAATTTCATCTGCAACGCCCCCCCGAGTTACACTCGATCACAAATTCACCCGGTTCACCTATCTTACTTTTACCCCTTTGCACCTCAAAGGCCCAGGCAGAATATTGGTCCTAACAGAACACCGCACTTGGGTTTCCAATATGGCCCACCTCAATGGCAAAGGCCAAATCCTGTATTCCCAACCTATGACTCCTCCATAACGCAGTACGCCCATTGGAACAGGTTCAGTACACTTGAAGGGGTGGACTGACAGAGATTGGGCTGTTCATCTTCAAAAACCAAACACGGGAAGGAGCCACATCCTCCATCAACAGGGATAAATATAGGAGCAGACCAGGGCCAAACTGATGTTTCGGGATCGGTGCATACTATAGGAGGCAGTAGCACACTAACGAATACCACCCGGGGAAAAGGGGAGGGGACAAATCCCGCAACAGATAACTCCCACTCTACTCATAGAAGAATCGCCAGCCCCTACAGTCCGCAACTAAGCCGGGCCGCCGTACCCATAACGAGCAAACAAGCAAAGCCTTTGCTAGGCGTGGGAAAAAGCACACCCAAGGTCATGATCCATGATAATTTACTAATAGCCACCTGGAACATCGCAGGGCTAGCGGCCAAGTTTGCATCTCAGGACTGGCTCAACTACATAAGCAAATTCCACATCTTATGCCTGCAAGAGACCTGGGCCACTGAACCGCACGCCTATAGCCTGGAAGGCTATAAAAGCTTCTTTGTCCTTGCAAAAAAAGCTACTTCGGGGAGAGCAATTGGGGGGCTCGCGGTCTATGTCAATTTAGACATCAAGGACACCTGGTCCAACACCAAATGGGCCACACATAACCTCCAGGTACTAAGGTTCACTTCACCAAGTTTAACATTCCTGCTAATGAACTGGTACAACGCACCGGCTATAACGGAGAAGGGCATAGCCATAAATGAATTAGAAAATTGCTTGAATTTTTTATCTAAGACACCAAATCCCAAGAGTTTAATACTAATGGGAGATTTTAACTGTCACCTTTGTGAGAAACTAATACCCTTCAACAACGACTGGTCAAGATGCACGATCATGAAAGGCCCACACTTCACCCATTCAACTGAGGGCTGGGATCTAGAAAGACTAATGAAAAGGCACAACCTAATTCAAACTCTAGACCTTGTCAACTTAAATGAGAAAGGAGAACTAACTCCGACATTCAAAGGAAGAGGTTGTCACTCTTACATCGACTTTGCACTAGTCTCTCCCAATTTAAAAAGAAGCATCAGTACAACCATCATAGAGGCCAGCAGCTTCAGTGATCACAACCCGGTGATCATTAAAATGGAAGGTTTTATTTTTTCACCCCAAAAGAGACTCGCTATCACGGAAAGAGCAGTGGACCAGGGTAGAAGAATCAAATGGGCCAAAATTGATGGGGACTGTTTCTATAAAAGATTATTACTCGAAGCCTCAGCAGCAATCGATAAATGTCTTGACCCCAGCGTAACCGGAGCTGAGGTGGTGAAGGCATTCGAAGAAATCGCGCAAATGGTAAATAACTCCCTGCAAACCACAGGAACTAAAAATAAAATGCCCCTAAACCCCCGTTGGTTTGACTCAAATTGCACAAAGGCGCTGAAAAACCTGAAGGATAGTCTCCATGCCCAACCAAGGGACAAAACGAAGGTGGCACGGAACAGAGCCGAATACAAAAAAGCTTTGAAGGCACGAAAGCAAAGTATACAAAACCAGGCTTGGGAAGACTTAAGGGACGCCGCAGAAAGAAAAGACTCTACTTCCCTCTGGAAAGTGATTAACGCCCCCTGCTTCCAGGACCAAGGGGCCCCAAAAATCATGAACACCATTTTGCCAGAGCAATGGCAGAAACACTTCCAGAGCTTATATAACCATTCAAACCAGGCACTCCAGGAGGAGTCAGCGGAGGCCCATCAGCCCGTCAAGCTTAATCTCACCCTGAAAGAGGTCGAACTAGGAATAACGGGGCTCAGCAAAAATAAAGCGCCGGGCCCGGACGGAATTCCACCAGACCTATTCCTAAGTAGACCTGAACTATGGGCTCCGTTACTAACGAGGGTGCTAAATGAGACAGTGGAGGCAGGCCTCCCCCAGTCCTGGTCAACGGCGACCATAGTCCCCATCTATAAAAAAGGCAACCGTGATGACCCCCAATGTTACCGACCCATTTCTCTTATCGACGTGACAGCCAAGGTCCTGGGGCGAGTCATCTTATCGAGATTGCAAGACTGGGCAGAGGAGCAACAAATCCTCTCCGAAATCCAATACGGCTTCAGGAAAGGCAGATCCACCACCGACCAATGCCTAAATCTATACCTCCTGATCGCAAAATATACTATCGCCGGGAGGGGGTCAATACACATGGGGTTTATGGACCTCTCAGCGGCCTTCGATCGCGTAAACAGGAGAAAGCTCTGGGCCATGCTAAAAGAACTAGGAGCGGACCAATCACTAGTCGACACTCTACAAAACCTCCACCGGAACACCTCTGCAAGCGTAAGGTATAGCCAGGAAGGCAAAAAAAAACGATCCCTTCACCTGCAATAGTGGAGTAAGGCAGGGATGCATCCTTGCGCCCTTCCTTTTCTCTATTTATATTAATGCACTGGAAAAGGACCTCCTTAAACTCAAAAGTAGACTCACCCCAAATCGGTCATCGAGCAGTGCCCGTACTACTCTACGCCGATGACGCGGTTTTGCTCTCTAGAACACCTCTGGGACTGCAAAAACTAATTGACGGGTTTGTCAAATTCATGGACAAACTGGACCTGGCAACAAACCTTGAAAAATCCTATATTATGTCATCTGGGAAACCCACAAAAGGATCTTTCACCTATAACATCGGGTCACATAAAATAGACCAGGTCAAGTCTTTTACGTACTTGGGGGTGTTATTCGATCACGACCTATCGTTCAAACCCTTGATTGACAAGCACTCTACAAAACTGGCAGCAGCAGTAGGAGCAATTATGGGGTATGGGCAAAGACTAGGGAAATGGTCCCCGGAACAAATTCTGACCTTATACAGATCCATCTGCTGTGCGAAAGTAAGTTATGGGGCAGAAGTGTGGGCTTCCTTGGCAAAAAAGCTCAGCCACTTCAGACTGAAGAAAACAAATTCTTACGAAGAATATTAAAAGTTCCACAGAGTGTTTCGGCCCACATTATACATGAAGAGGTAGGAGAATCCTTCCTAGAGGACAAAATTAAATCCAAACCTCTCCTGGCATGGGTGAAAGTATGGACCAACCCTGAGGCGGCCCTTACTAGGCAAATCATTGAGGACTGCCTCAAAAGAGACAAAGGCCACGCACTCCCCTGGCTGAAATTTGTCAAGAAGTCGCTAACAGAGATAGGCTGCTCCAAATACTTCTCATCCCCCGACTCTCTAACCCCGGAGAGTAAGACCTTGGTTAAAAATCTTTTTCTTACACAGCTGAAGACTTTAAGGGCAGAAAAAGAGAAGCACAAACCCACCAATCTCTCCTATAATGAACTCACTGTGAAACAAGGCATGGAACCGTACCTGAGGGTCATGTACAACGCGCAGGATCGCTACCTCATGACCCGTTTCAGAATTAATATGCTACACCACATCCTTGCAGTGCCATCTGGGTTTACCCACACAGTGGAGGAGAAGGGTACCTGCGGCTGCGATCTTAGATCTCCGCAGGATACCCTTCACTTTGTTTTACTGTGCCCATTTTATACGATGCCAAGACGCAAGTTCCTGGTGGGAATCCTGAAAGAGCTAAAATTTAAACACGCAAAACTGGCGCTGAGATTCCTACAGGAAGCGGAGGACGCTTATACCCTGTTTTGCACGATAAACTTTATTCGAATTGCAACAAGACTGAGGAATACCAGAGACATTGGCCCCTAATGTGATTTGAACATTTAAACCCTTTAAATCCCCTGGCCCACTCCTTGAGTACAGAAAATCTTAACATTTACATTTTTTAAACTGTATATCATTTGCTGTGTTTTTATTTGTGTATGTATATTGTACTTGTGCTTTTATGGTGTCTTTTTAAGAACCGAATAAAGATTATAAATTGAAATTGAATTGAATTGGCATAGAGTGCAGTGCTTTAGAGTAGAGTGGCGTAGTGTATAATGCAGCGGCATAAAGTGGCACAGTGTAGAGGGCAGTGACATAGAGTTGAGTGGGACAGAGTGCAGTAGAGTGGCATGGAGTGCAGTGGCACAGTGTGTAGTGGAGCAGAGTAGATTGGTTCAGAGTAGAGTTAAGTGGAGTTGAGTGGTTCAAGGTAGAGTATAGTGGTGTAAGTGCAGTGGCATAGAGTTGTGGCATAGAGCACAGTGTCATAGACTAGAGTGGTATAGAGGAGAGAGACACAGTGTTGATTGCAGTGGCATAGAATGGAGTGGCACAGAGTGGAGGGGCGTGTCTTAAATTTCAGTGGCATAGAAAGCAGTTGCATAGAGTAGATTGATCAGAGTAGAGTGAAGTGGCATAGAGTGGAGTGGTGCAGGGTAGAATGGAGTGGTATAGAGTAGTGATCTACAGTGCACTGTCGCAGAGTGCCGTCTTGCAGAGTGGCGTAAAATGGACTGGCCTAGACTGGAGTAGTGTAGAGTGCAGTGGCAAAGAGTGCATGTGCATAGTACACCTGGCAAGAGTGCACTGGCATATAGTAGAATAGTGCAGAGTAGAGTAGAGAGGCATAGAGTGAAGTGGCATAGAGTGGAGTTTCAAAGTGCAGTGGAGCACAGTAGATTAGAGTGACGTAGAGTGTACTTGCATAGAGTGCAGTAGAGTGGTGTTGAGTGGTGCATAGTATAATGTAGTGACATAGAGTAGATTAACACAGAGTAGCTTGGTACAGAGTAAAATGGTGCATAGTTCAGTGGCAAAGAGTTCAGTGCTGAGCAGTAGAGTGCCTTGGTGTGAAGTAGTGTAGAATAGAGTAGCATAGAGTGCATTAGTGTAGCGTTCTGCCTGCATACAGTGGTGCAGAGTAAAGTTATTAGAGGGTAATGGTGTCGAGCGAAGAGGCATAGAGTAAAGCGGTGCAGAGTAGAGTGGCGCAGAATAGAGTGACACAGAATCGAGTAATGCAGAGTAGAGTGGCACAGAGTAGAACGGCATAGAACTCAGAGGCAGAGAGTGCAGTGCTGCAGAGTAGTGTCAGGATTTTTCAGCGCTGCTCCAGCACTAAATTGCAGCTCATTGGTGGAATTTAGTGGAATCTTGCCCAGTTTTTCTGTAACTCCGTGGCATTCCAAGGAATGAAACTCAGCGAGTTACGCCCACCCCTATTTATCAGGTTTAAGGTTTTATTAAGCAAGCCAATATCCAAAAGTTTCCTGACACTCATACTGAGAATTGGGGCAGTTTAACTAGAAGAGCAGAGATGGTGCGTAATGCTTTGATTTGGGCATATCTCTGAAAGAGAGTCGAGATGTAGTGCCTAGCATGCTTCTTCAAGGCACTGCTTTGTCATAATAGCAATGAGCCTGGGAAGTGCATATTTTCTCTAATGAGTGCCAATCTCAAATGTTGAGATATGGGCTCTCTTTTTTGGGATATTGCGGAAGAGCCTAGCTTCTGCATTCTGAAGAACTAGCAGCTTCCCTGGAGCATATATTTTAAGCTCCAGATATAGCGCATTAGAGTTGTCAAGCCAGATGTTGACCAGGGCTTGAACACGTTGTTGTTTAGGGTTCTCTGGGATGAGAGAACTCCTCATGGTTGCGGCGCTGCTTCAGACATTGACATAGGGCAACTTCTTGGTTCCTGTCTGTAAGAAAAATGTAAACCATCTGAGCACTTGTTCCTTCCCTCCTGAATCTTGGAGATGATTACACGGGGTGTAATGGGAGATGGTGTCGGATGCGGCCACTAGATCCAACAGGATCAGGGCAGCTGATCCGCCTGCATCCAGGGCTATTCTTACGTCATTGGATGCAGCCATCAACACCACTTTTGTGCTCATGGTTGCTCATGAATGGCAAATCGACAGCATTTATGGCAAAGTTCTGGCACTGGCAAATTGTAGGTAATTTATGGCATACGGGTGGAAGCCAATGAAAAAAGTTTGCTAAGGCTCACTTGAGCTAATTATTGACATATGGTAGTCACTCATAGCAGATTTTTGACAAAATGGGATAATCCTCAGGAGTGTCAGACTTCATTGACAATGAAAGTGCTTGAATATTTAAAGAGTGCCCTTTCACTGACTGCACACTTTTATGTGCCACCATTATGAGGACACTGGGTTCATAGGCCTAGGAGAAGCACTGCTCAGCAGGTTTGTGAACTGTTTGCAGATGACCTGGTAGTCTACTCAATGGAGGTCTGTTTATTTAGGAGTTCACTGATAAGGAGAGATTTGTTTTCAGTCAACTATATTTGCATTAGAATTGGTGTAGGTGCCAAACTATTTTTTATTTGGGACTGCCTGTTTGAATGACTTCTGTTTCCTGGCTCTTTCCTCGGTGCAAGTAATGTTACAACATTCCTAATCATGCTCTCTGGACATGGCCTTCTACACTCAAAGAACCTTTGCCAGAGACAATATTATCTGGGAAACATTACTTAACACACCCCCAGGTGGCTCTGCCAGCTTGTACATATTGCCCAATTGCTGCAATCACATAGGTGGTCTATCCATTCTGTGCCAAGGTATTTGGAAACTACAAGGCATGTTGTCTCAACTAAGATGTGCTTCAAATGAGCTTGCCCAGTTTTTCTTGCAGTTTAATAGATATTGTTCCTTTTTAGCATAAGTAAGGATATTATCCCTTTTAATTAGAAGGATGAAACCTCTGCATCCTAAAGATTGCAGTCTCACAACAGAGGAAATGGGTATCATTTCCTCTCATCCACAGTGACGAATCCTAAAATTGGTACCCACTGCTCCACATCTTCTGTCATACCTCAACAAGAGTTACCAGGGCCCTTCATGACCATGACTTCCGGAGACAACAGTCAAAAGGAGTAGGCTCTTCTGAATCCTGCAGCAAATCTTTGCCACAGGTCTTTCAGGGTGAGAGACGCACCTTCCCTAAATGCAGCTGTACCACTTGAATGCATTTCTGCTGAGGGTAAGAGCAAGTCACCTGTTGCCCCTGCCCAGGAAACATTGGAGGGGATGGTAAGAACATGACAACATGTCCACAAATCTTGGCCTCCATTGCAGAAAACCGGTGTAAAGGCCGTTCCTGTATTATTCATGTTCCCCAGAGGCTCACACTCCTTGTTTCTTCAAGCAGACATACACTTTGGTGAGGAGTTAGTACCTGATCAGCAAAAAGTGCATTGGCCTCCTTGCACAGGCTTGCGGTGAAGGAGAGAATACATTTGAAATACAATCATTACAATACAATGAATAATCTGTAATAATGAATTACAATACAATGTTTTGACTACCAGTCAACCCTCCATGTTGGCATCCCAGTTCTTGGATTTAAAAATAACCCCCAAATGTGAACAGTACTGGGACTTGATTACTAAACCCCTAGATAGAAAACTGTATTTCCAGTTTAGAATTGGCTCCTTACCTCTCAATGCTTTTACTGTTAAATGGTCCCCAGGCAATGTAAACACATGCTGCCATTGTAAAGATCACGTTGAGGATATCCCACATTTCCTGTTTGCCTGCCCTTTATATGCTGCCCCGAGAAGTAGATGGCTAAAACCGGTTTGTAGGAATTTGGGGATAAGGAAATATCTAGAGGCACTAAGAATACTAAGATCAAATTGTGCCCCCAATCTTGCTATCGCCATAGCCAAATACTTGGGATGGGCCTGGATAATACGCATGCGCACTTTAAACTGTAACTAATTAAGTAAAATGGAATGTGTAATTTTAAGGACAATCCCAATAGCCAAGATTTTGCACTGTGACTTGGATTTTATAATGTATGATTTTTATAAATTGAAGTATTCGCCAGCACATTGTAATTTGATGGTATTTAATATGTATTTTATGTTGATCTTAAAATTCTAGAGTAGTATTTATATTGTCTAGCTTAGGGAAACATGCTTTTATGACAATGCTGTCGAATAAAGTATTCAAACTTGAACTTGATTAAGTATTCTCTTATGTATTTTGATGATAACTTTTTCCTTATTTACCATCTTTTTTGTATTCTATTTAATTGTGACTCTATATTGTATGATTTTATGATTCTATGATATGTTTACTCCCCTGCCCTCCCCCCCTTTTCCCTTCCTCTTCATTTTTGGCTTATTGCATTTCATGCTCAACATTTCATCATTTTCGCATGTAAGCTTTATTCTTTTTGTATTGTACTTGTTTATTTCTTTTGTCTACAAAATACTTCAATAAAATAATTTTGAACTTAAAAATGTTATTTAAAAAAAATCAGGGCAATGGGCAATAGGAGAGTGAGGGGTAATGGGAGCAAGTCAATGCCACAGAGGAGCTGCGGTGATGAAAGAGCAACAATGAACAGAGAGCAGCTGAGAGAGGAGTGAAGGAGCCTGGGAGTGTGGATAAGTGTGGAAAAACTAAGAGCAACGTGGGCGGGGTGTAGGGGAACAACAGATGAGCTGGAGTGTGCAGGAGCGATATGGAGATCCCAGGGTGTGAGCATGTGAAGTGAGAAGCTGCACACAGTGGAGACGGAAAAAGAGCAAAAGCAAAAGAAACCTTTTCTGAATGAGAGCAGTGTAATGATGCAAAACATGGACTATAAAGGGTGGTAAAGGGGCTCTTCTCAAGGGGAGGCACAAGCAGAGGAAGGACAGCAATCCAATGAGGAGCAAGCAAAGGAGAGTGACAAAGAAAGTCAACCAATGATCCACTGTAGGAGAGACGCTAAAATGTCCTTATTTAGAAATATTGCAATACAGTGGTAGACAATATTCAGACATGCCTCAACCATCTTGCAATACATGGAAAGTGACACATCTCATTTGATTGGTTAGGGATAAACCATAATTGGAATTTCTGCAGTATTGTAACACAAAATTCTGCAATTCTTCTCATTTTGATTAAGCCCAAGCGACCCGCAGACCCATATTTGTAGTTCTTTTGTCCTCAAAGAGTAGGGCCAGTGTGTATTCACATATTTCATCAGATGATGTTAGTCACTGTATGTACTAAACAGCGTTGAGTGTGTGCCAGCAAAATCTTGCAAAATGTTACCCAATTCTTTGGACAAAAAGCTGACCGTGAAGAAATAAAATGTTGAAAGAGTATTTGCTGGAACATGTGCATGGTGCAATTCTAATTCAGTATTGAATATTGAAACCAAAATATCAATGGATCTCAATATCGAGGACAGAATATCATACAACATTGACAGGTAAGAAAGTCTAGATTTTCTACACCTAACTCCACATATATGTGTCTATGCGGTACATATCTCTTCAAGGTACACAGGGCTGGAGTTAGGAATAGTAAATTCATAGTTCCATGTATACCATGGGTACTCACAAACGTTCTTGGGGGCCAAATTTACAGTGTGGTTTGTGGCCGAGGGCAACACCAGTGGGGGAGTGGTCAGTGGGAGAGGGGGCGGGGATAAAACAAAAAAACTGTGACCATCTGTCTCCCTCTCTCTGTCTCCCTCTGTCTCCATCCTTCTGTCTCCCTCCCTCTGTCTCCCTCCCTCTGACTCCATCTGTCTCCTCTGTCTCTCTCCCCCTGTCTCCCTCCCTCTGTTTCCCTCTGTCTGTTTCCCTTTGCCTGTCTCCCCTTGTCTGTCTCCTTCCCTCCCTCTGTCTGTCTCCCTCCCTCTGTCTGTCTTCCTTTGCCTGTCTCCCCTTGTCTGTCTCCCTCCCTCTGTCTGTATCCCTCCCTATGTCTGTCTGTCTCTCTCTGTCTCCCTCTCTCTCTGTCTCTCTCTGTCTGTCTCCCCTCTCTCTCCCTCTGTCTCCCTCTGCGTCCCTCTGTCTCTCCCTGACTCCCTCCCTCTGTCTCTCTCTGCCTCCCTCTGTCTCCCTCTCTCTGTATACCTTTGTCTCCCTCTCTCTGTATCCCTCTTTCTCCCTCTCTCCCTGTCTCCCTCTCTCTCTCTTCCCCTCTGTCTGTCTCTGCCTCCCTCCCTCTGTCTCCCTCTCTCTGTCTCCCTCTGTCTCCCTCTGTCTGTCTCCTTTTGTCTGTCTCCCTCTGTCTGTCTCCCTCTGTCTGTCTCTACCTCCCTCTGTCTCCTCCTGACTCCCTCCTTCTGTCTCCCTCTCCCTCCCTCACCCTCTCTTTCTGTCACCCTCTCTCTTTGTCTTCCTCCCTCTGTCTCCTTCTATCTGTCTCCCTCTATCTGTCCCCCTATATATGTCTCTCTCTATCTGTCTCCCTCCCTCTGTCTCCCTCCCTCTGTCTCCCTCCCTCTGTCGCCCTCCTCTCTCTTTCTGTCACCCTCTGTCTCCCTCTCTGTCTCCCTCTGTCTCCGTCCCTCTGTCTCCCTCCCTCTCTCTCTCTCCCTCTGTCTCACTGTGTCTGTCTCCCTCTGTCTCCCTCTGTCTCCCTCTCTCTCTGTCTCCCTCTGTCTGTCTTGTCTCCCTCCCTCTCTCTCCCTCCCCCTGTCTCCCTCCTTCTGTCTCCCTCCATGTCTCCCTCACCTCAGTATCCCTCCCTCTATCTCCCTCTGTCTTTCACCCTCTGTCTGTCAGCTCACCCCGTGTTTATCACCCAGGGCTAAGACAGCTTCCCTGGCCCACACACAAAGCCGCACCCCTGTACTTCACAGGTCTTTAAAAGACCATTTACATGGTAATTTGGCTTTATTGTATTTCACCTCTTCTTAGCGCCCCTGCAGCTCCACTCTGACTATCACTGGAATCGCCTGGCCCCCACAGAGCAGAGTCTCTCGCGCTGCTGCAATGGGCAGTGTTTGCGGACACTCTTTTTGAAAAAGAATTAGAAACACAGGTACAATGTCTGCAAGGTCCGCAGGAAGGTGGGCCGTACTATGAGTACCCGTGATATATGCGCTTATCTTTTGATATTGTGTCCCGTGATTTTCTGTCAGCAGTACTCTTATACTACAATATTGATGGTGTCAATATTCAATAGCACAATCAGTCTGGCCAAAGCTGTATTTAGGTGAAACCTAAAACAGAATATACCCCAATCTTTGACCCTGAAGCTGATGTAAATATTGTCAGACATGAATGAGATCAAACAGAGTAAACATTATGTCAAAAAGTGAGTGGTACTCAAATGTGGGAAAGAATTGAAAAAACAAACAGCAGATAAAAAAAAGTGCTCATCTTTTGAAGATTTGATTTAATCATTTTATTTATCATGGAAGAAAAATGGAAAAAAAGATCAAAATGTGTTGTGAGCCAAAGAGTGCTTCTTTGCTGCTTTTTCCTGGGCTCTGTTTGAGACCACACCCCTTTAGCCAGATAAACAAGCCATCACTTGGTTTGAGGCTATGGGAGTTAAGAAGGAGGGCACACCACCAAGCGTTCACTGGAATGATCAAAGAAACTATATTCTCTTCTTTGTAGTGCTGGATATTTTACCCCAGAATGCCCTTACTCAGAAAGAAGCTTCACACACATCATTAGACATTTGCCAATGGCATTCCTCTCCCCAGAGAGCTGCAGACAGTCTCACACCAGGCTGCCATATTCTAGAAGACACAAGGTAAGGGATACCATTTTCCTGAAGAGTGTTCCTTCTCACACTGCCAAGACCTTTACTTTTCTCTCAGCTCAATTGTCTACTTCCAGCACATTTCTGAAGGTGCTGCTGGCTTGGATGTGTTTTGGGGAGAGGTTTCCTGTGAAAGGTGTGCAAAAAGACTTGTTTCAGCTTTTGAGTAGTGTCAAACTGCAGCAGAGGTCACCTATTTACAGAAGGACACCTCACCACTCTGATAAACATATTTGTTAGTGCACAGTGTCATGTGTTGAACAATATTTATTGCTTACAATGCAGGCGTTACCACAAGTTATATTTACAACACAGCCATTATCGCGTAGGTAAGTGGCAGGCACGCCATTTTCTGTCATTTTGTAACCCAGAACGTTTCTATGCAGGTTTAAAAAAATGTATTACATCAAATAAGGGCATTAAGAAGAAATACGGGATGTAAGGATTTTTAGGTGTTCAGGAATGGGTAGGGATAGGGGGTAGTAAGAAGTACTGAATGGTCTTTAACATATATGGATGGGTAGGACTCCTGGGTAGTAAGGAGTTTTAGGGTTCTAGGATGGGTAAGGGAAGGGGTTGTACAGGTTTTAGGGCTCAGAGATGGAGTATTGAAGGGTTTTAAGGTTGGATGGATGGGTAAGAGAACCAGGTAGTTAAGAATATTTGAGGTTTTAAGGGTTATCATCAATGGCGTCATTGAACTGGACCTGAGTGTAATATGTGATGCCAAAAGCAGCGCATGGCAGGGGCGCAAGTTACAGTTAGCTGAGTAAGCTATAACTGGTGAATTTCAGTGTTTTTTGGATCTGAATTGTTGCAAATACCTATTGTTTTTATCTATCTATAACGTTTATTATTCTTTGCAGTTTTATAAAGCGCAAACTTGACCCGAAGTTGTTGGAGCACTTTTATGAGCAAGAATTACATTACACAAGTTCACATTTATTTTTTGTAGGCACAGGGGGCTCAGTGTTTTGCCCAGAATCAAAGATGCTGAGCGAACGCCAAGATTTAAACCTGGTTCCCCAATTCTAAAGTCAAATCAGATCAAAAACAACTTTATTCGGTTTTAAGATAAAACCATAAAAGTTACACATTTCCATATTACAAATCAAACATGCAGTTCCAATAAAATATATGCACACAGTACAGGAATAGTAAAAGAAGAGAGAACAGAATACACAATGGCTACATAGGGGGGTGATGATGGGGGGTGCCTATCATCATCAAGGGGGAGCTAGCTGTCCATACAAGTCCTGAGTTTCAATGTAGATTTCAGGAAACTTAGAAAGCAAGGTACACAATCTGATTTTAGAAGCTGATAGTAAAAAAGGGTAGGACAAACCTGGTTAAAATTCAAACTTTTTAAAAGCGGTGTTAAAAATGTCTACGAGATACTTAAATAAAATGTACAAAAAAACGTAAAGTGTAGCAAATCCTGTGGAGACAGGCCGTCACAGCCACAGGATGCTAACACCTGACCTCTACAGCTCCCTTTTGGAACAACAAGTGATAAATGGAAGAGATCCAATCAGAACCTGGACAGTAAAAAAGCTTGTAGGTCGACAGTGGCCCCAGAAGATATGGCTCTGTAAAAGGGGTTGTATTAAGCATCACAAATTTACAGACACTTGATTTTCCAATTTCTGTTTCATCTCTTTCAAACTTTTTTAAGCTGATAAAAGTTTTCTTTACAAACTCCACGTCTTTCGGAGTAATTAAATCAGGCTTTGAGAAGAGATGCGGGCGCCCCAACTCTTCAAAACACCCCTTGATGTATTTCAGCCATGGTATATGTAGCATGTGATCAAGACTTAAACACTCCCTTAAAATCTGATGGTTACGAGATAAGTCATTATTTAACCAACATTTGAGCCAAAACACCAATGGGTGCAAACCCAGTGTGTCACATAAGTACGGCATTCCCATTTCTTCATGAACCACCAAATTTGATGCACCGCTCGGCACTCCTAAGAGTCGTTTTAAAAAAACGTTCTCCACCACCTGTAGTGTATCTGTAGCTTTATACCCCCAGATTTCACTCCGATAGCAGGCTGTAGCAATGCTTTTAGCCTGATATATTTTCAACATCGCTGCTATTGGGCGCTTCCCATTTTGGCAGCGAAGTTAAAGCATTCACCCTTGTAATCTCCACCTTTTTCTTTTGTAAGAGGGGCCCCCAATTCAAGCGATCAGCCACTAAAACCCCCAAATAAGAAAAAATTGATGTCATTGGCACATTCTCCTTGCCCACTTTAAAAGGGTACTGTATTTTGGAACTGAGTCCCGACCTGCAGAATATATGATTTGGAGTTGTTAATTGCCAAATCATGTGCATTCATAAAACTCAGGAAGGTATCAAGCAGAGACTGGAGTCCCCTTGCAGTTCTCGCAATGAGGATGACATTGTCAGCATAAAGCAGGACGGGTAGCCCTCCTCGCCCCACATATGGGAAGTCGGCCCCAGTTTTTTACCACAGTTTCATCCAATTCATTAATATGTAAGTTGAATAAAAAGGTGCCATAATAAATCCCTGCCGAACCCCCCTCTCAATTCTAAAATCTCTTGACACACGGAGGTCCTGGGCATATCTGATGTTAGCCTTGGTTGCCCTATGCAAGTCTTTCAGGAAGTTGACCAAATTATCCTCTACCCCCATGGCCCTCATGGATTGCCACAGCTTCTCCCGATTGACACAGTCGAAGGCAGAAGAAAGATCTATGAAGGCAATGTAGATCGTGCCTGGACGGGCAATTGTGTACTTCCCCAAGATCAGATATAAATTAAGGCTTTGGGCCAGGGTAAAAAAACGTGGGCGGAATGTCGGTGATTATCTTAAACTCCTCCTCCCAGGAAGATAATCTTTCCACTAACAACCCCCCCCCACCACCTTTACCACTGAATCAAGAAGGGAGATCATGCAGTAAATGGGATACTGGTTTGAATTTAGGAATTTTCAGAAGTGTCCGTGCTACAGCATTCTGAAGAGACTGCAATTTTCTTAGCAGATATTTAGAAGCCCCTAGATAAAGGGGCACTGTACACACACTATACACAGGCATGGCATTCTCGAAGAGTAAGGACGTGTTGCAGCAGAAAAAATGTGATGGATAAAAGTTTCATGACAAATGAAGTGTTGGCGTTGGGGGTAAATAAGAAGGACACAGCGGTGGGGATATTTGAGTTTTTAGAGAAAGAGGTAAGTAAGAAAGCGAGCATGGAAATTAAGCATCACAAGCCCCCTTACAAGGACATGGCAAAGCTCTGTTGATGGCAGCTAGAAAAGAAAAAAAGACTTGGAAAGGGGAGTGCGTTGATGTCTTTCAATTATGCTCAAACAAGTTAGAGCTACGGAAGGGATGAAGGGTGGAAATTGTCTAGAAAGCCGAGGGTGCCTGTGACTATCGAAAAGTGGCCAGCAGCTTTTCTGATTTACGCCACAGTGTATTATGAAACATTCCCAGAGTGTAATGTGGCCCTGTTTAAGTGATATATGTCACACAAAAAGCTGAGATAACTTTTGGTGGGTGGACCTGGGATAGATACGATGAGGAATTTCGAACCACTTTGCTTGAAGGCCCAATGGTAAGAAGGGGAGTTGGCCACCGATCTGTGCCTACAAGTAACTGCCTGCTCCTACCACATACACTACGAGTAGCATTCATTAAATTTATCAACCTTTTCAGGAGTGGCCCACCAAGGAGGGGTGGGCAGTTTTGGAGTGTATAGAAGGCAGAAAGAAGGGCCTGTAGGGCTTTTAATAATGGATTTTGGAAAAGGCAATTCAAACATGATTTTTTCCAAATGTGAAGGAAGACCAGGTAGATCAGGAGGTTGGACTGTTGCAGGGTGGAAGTGGAAGAGGTAATCAGGGTCAGTTGGAAAAAGATGCAAATGCCAACTAAGTTAAACAGACTAAACTTTTAGTTAAAGAGCTACTCTTCTGAAGTTGCTGTAAAACTAGACTACTGTTTTGCAGAAGGTTTTAAACTAAGTTATGAAGGCTAAGGTGTTGGGCAGAATATGTACAATCTGCCAATGAATACCAGGTTGTGGTGCAAGAAAAATAGGACAAGGAAATCATCGGAATTGGAACTGGTAAGAAAATGTTCAGTTACGCTGGATACTTCATTCATCATGGCTGGAAGGGACGTTAGTTAATGGTTTAATGGCAGAGGAGTTGACATCAGTTAAGGGTGACTCTGGAGGATCCTTTGAAATGGTGAAAGTATGAGGAGCATATATGTTTGTATACCTAAGTGTGATGTGAAGTCTGATATTCACAATTTTCTCTAAGAAACTCAAACTAGGTTTAGGGCAGCAAAACTAACTACAACAAAAAAGGGGAGAGAGAGAAGAAGAAGAGATTGTAAAGGTGGGTATAACCATTATTTGGACGTAAACCCTCACTCACCCAAGGGTGACATGCTTCATAATTGTTTGTACTTTGCAGGGACAGAAGGTGAAAAATGGGACTGTCCCAGACAATATGAGATGCCTGGTCACTCTGTGGAACCCCTACATGTCTGTTTCCATAGAAATGAGGGAAAGCACAACTACCAGGAGCAGCCCAAGCATGGCTTATTCTGACTTCCACTAACATAATGAAGTAAAGCAAAGTTTATGGCCGAGGAAGGATTTGCCAACCTAATGAAACACAAATTGCATTAAAGTTGGTGCTCAATGCACATACAAAACCACAGCAGAACCTTGTAGCCTGGAGTCACGTTGTATTGTCCACATAGGAAGCCGGAATGGTTGTATACCATCAGAAATATTTCTCAAGCTCTTACAAATAATGACCTCATAGGTAGAAGTAGGAAGAGTCTTCAGACTTCTAAACTACTACTCCAGGAAGCTGTATCATTGGCCTACAGCAAGGACCTGCACCTATACTACATTAAAGACAAGACTCATAGTGGACAAACAGACATAAATAAAGTAACACTACAACTCATATCGTAAGAGAATATCAACATGTAATACAGCCCCAAGCAGAATGCAACTAATAGCAGGTAGCTTGTCTATTGATGAGGCGAGCGTCTGGCTGGGTCAAATTAGTGAGCTCCTGCTCTTTTATTCATATTTCACTAATTAATAATCAAAATCCAAGCATACTGAGAGACTTAAGACAGACTTAAGTTAGGGTTTTGTCTTAAGTCTGTCTTAAGTCTGTCTTAAGTCTGTCTTAAGTCTGTCTTAAGCCTGTCTTAAGTTTGTCTTAAGTTTGTCTTAAGTCAAACTTAACACAAAATCCTAACTTTACTACTACTAAATGCCTACTGTGAATACCAAAAGTAGTACGTTTAGGATTTTGTCTTAAGTTAGTTCTGTGAATCGGCCCTCTGTGTCAGGGCGGTGTGCCATGGGTATTGTGGTAGGTACAAATTGAAAATCTGGGAATGCGTTAAAACCATGCACTTCCCCAGGGGTGGTGTAATGAGGAGAAATAACTGTACTTTTCCTCATTTTTAGATCAAGCCTAGACAGCGCCTGCCCTATTGCTTAGCGACCTGTTGTATATTCTTTGTGGGGTTCAACTCTGTCCATTGCTTGGAATTGCTTTTCATTTGTCTTTGTCTGTGTCCTTTAAAAATCCTTGCTTGCTAGTGGTCAGGTCTGCCTCTTTGTCCCTCCTTTTTCTCTTCTGTTCCTGCCACGAGAAGGGAGTCCGGTAATCTTACAACATGTTTTTGCATCTGTTCCATGGGGGAATATTTTTTTCTTGGTTTCCTGCTCTGTTACTGTTTGCCTGTGTTCAGCTTCTGCGCCATAGCTGCTTACATTGTAATATAGCATTCCTCCCTCGCACCTCCTCTTAATTCCACAGTGGTGTTAGAATCGCCCCCCGTGCCACGCTTCTCACTTTGTTGCTTGTAATTGTTTTGCCTTTTTGCAATTTTGGATGTTGACAGTCAGTTAGGCTTTGGGCTTCCTTTTAAGGGGGATTGGGCTTGTTGTTTATTTGCTGTCTAGTGCTCCTATTGCCATTATGAGCCAGTGAGGCTATTTTAAGTCCATGGAAGCACAGACGCATAGCGGACTAGGGCAAGGCTCCTTATTTTAATCTGGCAGCATTTTAAATATTTATTAAAAAACATATTATTAATATTTTATTTGTTTTTAACTTTGACTGGTTTAGTGTTTGGAAAGTTATCAGAGTGGCACTATGTGCTTCCTCTTTAAGCATGGTTCTGGTGTGTCCAATCCCGGCCTTCGGGCTGCTTTACTGTGGAAAGTGAATATTTTTCGTTACTTATGTCCCATTATACTCCCTCTCTTTCACGTCCCGGGCTCATCGTAATGGTAACTAGAAAACTTGGACACATAAATGTAAGATTGCGCGCAGCACATTTCTTCCTCTAGCTGCAACCACACATTTTTATGGTCAAGCCGATTCTGAGAAACCGGTTCCTGTTTGCCAAGACACTACATCAGACATCCTGTCACAACCGTTTTTTTCTTATCTAAGGAACCAGCCTAGGGTTATTTCCCAACATACCGCTTCTGCCGTGACTTCTGTATGATTACAACACAGTAACTGAAATTTGCCCGAGGAGAGCGTCTTCCTTTTTCCTGTAACAAGAAATTTATAAAATGTTGTACTTGTGATGATCAAAACAGAGACTATTCCCGAGCCTCCTTAGGTGACGGAGCTCTCCCTTAACTCGAGTTACTGAATAAAGATTCCTGAATTCTGATCGCCACGGACTCTGCTCTTCATGCTTGACCTTTTTGATATTATAGATATTCTGATCAAGGTAAAGTAATTTGGTGCCCGAACAGGGACTTCCCTTTCTCCCCACGCGCCGGTGATGCGGACCAGAACCTGTCTCTCCAGACACTGACTGACTTCAAAGTGCACACTGCAGGGTGTTCCTGCATGAACTCCTCCGTGACAAGGAGAGGTGGTGCCGCGGCCTGACCATCCACACGAGGCGGTGAGGACGACAGCGGAAGTCTCGACACAGAGCCCGAACCTTGTGAAATTGCAGAGTCTGAGGTCTTCAGAACCCCGACAAGTCCCTGATCAAGAGCGGGGCGCTGCAAGTCCAGTGACCGGGTCTTCAAGTTTTCTGCACCTCGGTGAGTACTGCTGGGGATGTATCAAAACGGGTTCTGATTCTCAGGACACGGTTAAGACAGGTTCTAGGTTTCTAGAAAACGGTATGTGTGTACTCTGATACGCAGGGTATATCGAGTTATCAAGTGTAAATGTATTATATGCTGATGCAATGCCTTTACTCTCTAAATTATGTAAACTGGGTACTCGGAAGGGGTTACTGGAACAACCTATACCAGTCCCCCCGAAGGATACCCCTGGTTACTTCATGTATACGAAATATGGAATTGGTACCATCCTGTACTTGGATCTTTGGGAAGGTTACACCAAAGATTTAGAAAATACGATTAGATGGCCAAAGAGTGGCACATGGCACTTAAATTGTATCATGGCAGTTGAAAAGAAATGTTGGGAAAAGAAAGCAAGACCCTCGATGTTAGAGAGCGTTGAAATATGGCGAAAGGAAGCACATCGAAGGGAACAGAAAGAGCAAGGGAAAGTGGAGAAAGCAAAGAGAATGACGGAAGAAAGTAAGATGAGAAAGTTACAGGATCAGAATGATGATATTGATTTTGAACAAAAGAAAAGGGAGGTCTCGGCCTCCGTGATGGGTATATATCCCGTCCTCTCTCAAAAGACAGGGTCCGATGGTAGTCCAGACCCTAACGCCCCCACAGCATCCCCACTTCCTAAGGTTCCTTCCGTGCCTGAAGACTTCATTACCACCTATTTAATGGAACCACCCCCTGCTTATACTAATCAAATAATGGCCAGACGAGTAATTACCCAGACGGAATCCATCCCTGACACCTCGGGTAGTGTTCTACCAATGTTGGAGTGTGGGTATGACCCGACTCCAGGGGAAGGTCCACAAGCAGATGTTTCCCATCGCCTACGGGAAGCTCTAGAAGGCATATGGGAGGTACCAGACATCACAAGCTGTTTGAATAAAATTTACGAAGCTCTCCGAACAGGGGAAAATTTAGAAATCCTACAAGGGGCTATTAAAAATAAACCCATCGCTCATAAAAGATGTCTCTCACGATTTATGATTACCTGTTTAATCCGTATGGTCTCAAGTACTGGGAAAAAGGTCCCCGACGACCTACTTCAGCTAGACCAAGCAGTGGTAGCGGGAAGTTATAATAAAATAAAGGAAATAGATCTTTTTATCCCTTCATTTATCAGTAAGGTTTCCGACTCACACCAGAAGAATGCCCCTGACCAGGAAGACGAGAATGAGGGTGCAGATGAAGACAGAGAAGAAGTGCCTGCTTTTCAAGGAGCAGTACGTTCCTGTCTCCCTCGTTCCCAAGGTAGCGGACGACTCAGGAGTAATACTGAAAAATTGTCAGCTTCCTCAGATAGAGTGTTCCAGCAAACACAAAAAGCCCTGGCTGATTGGATAGATACCGAACCTCCACCCACCACACAGGAGGAAGAACTCGCTCGATCAAGCACCCATTGGGTATCCCAATATCGTATATACGGCCCTGATATAATCGCTCAAATATTTTTATCGCTCCCTATGACATTTCAAAGGTTAGCCAGCATGTATAGGGTTCAACACCTCATTACATTGTATGAGGGCACTGGCTACCCGCCCAAAGTGTTACACTCTCTCTTACGAGATTGTCTAGAGGGGAGATGGGTGGCCAGGGGTCAAGATTTCCTCAACATTTTCCTGGAGCAGCGACAACGCTATGTCCAACACCTTTCTGATATCTATGACTCGAATCCCTCACAGTATGACCAAGGTCAATTTCCCCTCTGTGAAGTACATCCCGTTGTAGATTCCTCAGGAAAGTTACAACAAACATTTGTCTATACTCCCTTAACAAAACTAGAGATATTAGAGATGAAGAAAATGGTCCCTTCTCATGAAAAAGATCCTACGGGATTCCACAGGGAACTCAAGGATATCCTTCAAATGGGCTCCTTTACTTATAAGGATCTCAATATTCTCCTCAAAGTCCTGCTGCCTCAAGGAACATACGACAAACTAAAGGGAAAGGATTGGGAAGTTGAAGGGAAAAAGGTAGAATGTGCAGCTTTGGAGGCAGAAGAAACTACTCCTGATCCTGGAAAGGGCATGGGACCTTTGGTACTGGAACTCCCCCGCCTTCTCCCGAAAATACTCTCCCAGTTATTGGTTACTAAAAAGGAAGATTGGGATGCTATCTCTGCGTGCAAACAAAAACCAGACGAGGACATAGGGGACTATTATACGAGATTGGAGAAATGTTTTCTTATCAATAGTGGTCTCTCCTCAGGTGGAGACGCCTATAGTCGACTGTTTGTCTCAAAACCTGTAGAGAATGCTTTACCTATAATTAAAAATAGAGTATTGAAGGTTGAAAGCACTTGGCAAGCTAGTATGTATGTATGTATGTATAAACTATTTTGTAGCGCGCTCCGTTACTTGGGAGTATCCTGGCGCGAAGGGGAAAGGCGGGAAACAGAACCACAGAGAGAACAACTTAGATTAAACTCTTGAATAAGTGTGTTTTAGATTTTTCTTGAATAGCGCCACAGTTTGGGAGGAACGCAAATGAAGAGGTAGGGCATTCCAGGCCCTGGCCACAGTCACAGAGATTGATTGGCCACCAAGTCTGGCACGTTTGAAACGGGGAAGGGACAGTTTAAACAACGTAGATGATCTAAGAGAGCGTGCTGGAACATAACAAATGAATCTCTTTCTCAGATAGACGGGGCCTTGGTCGTGAATGGCTCTGAACGCCAGCACCAGAGATTTAAACAGGATGCGCTGCGCAACCGGGAGCCAATGAATGGTGCTCATCTCAGCGCGTACGCTCTTCCATCTGGGGATGTTAAAAATCAGACGGACGGCCGCATACTGGATGATTTGCAGGCGTTTCACCAGGTAGGCCGGAATACCGCTGAACAAAGCATTCGCGTAGTCCAGCCTTGCCAGTATAAGAGCTCGGGCAACCGTCTCCTTAGCCTCCTTAGGGAGCAGAGGAAAAAACTTGCGGAGCATTTTCAGCGTGGCAAAGCAGGTGCCTGTCAGCTTTTTTATATGCTCCTCAAATCTGAGATCCTCTGCAAACCAGATGCCCAGGTTTTTTGCTGGTCTTCCCATCTCTTTCGGGCTAGGAATGTTAGGGGGCCACAGTGTGTTCTTAAACAGGGGGGGGAAGGAACCATAAAAAAGCACCTCCGACTTGTCCTCATTGCACTTCAGCTGGGCCTGAGTTAGCCAGCGAAATACAGAGGACAAACACCGATGTACTGCTGACGGATCCAAATTATCGTCTGGCCAGGTAAACAGCAGTTGGGTATCATCTGCATACCCTATAATCTTAGCCCCAAACTGTTCCGCTAGATAAACCAGGGGGGTGATGTAAACATTGAACAGTAAGGGACTAAGAGTGGAGCCCTGGGGGACCCCCGTGAGAAGTGGTTTAGGATCCGAGGCGTGGGGGGGCATCCAGACCTGCTTAGACCTGTCGGAAAGAAACGAAGACAGCCAAGCCAGCACCACTCCCCCGATACCAATAGTAGACAGCCTGGCGAGAAGGAGTTCGTAGGGGACGGTATCGAACGCGGCAGAGAGGTCCAATAAAATTAAGACTGCTCTACCGCCTCCGTCCAAACAGTCCCGAATCGCCTCAGTCATCTCCACCAGCGCTGTCTCAGTGCTATAGGTAGCTCTAAAACCCGATTGGGCAGGATGGGAGGATTTAACAAAGTTCTCCAATTGTTGAAGAACCACCTTCTCACAAACTTTCGTAAGTGCTGGCAAAAGGGATATTGGACGATAATTCCCAGGAACCGTCGCATCCAATCCTGGTTTTTTCAAAAGCGGCAGAAGTTTGGCTTGTTTCCACCCTAGCGGCACCTCCCCTGAGGCCAAGGAGAGGTTCACAATCTGTGTGATCTCAGAACAGACCAAATCCGCCACCTCTGAAAGCACCCGAGCTGGGCACGGATCAGCGGGAGAACCCGATTTCAGAGATTGCAGGAGAGGCAAAATAGCACCCTCAGCAACTTGGCCGAAGTTCAGAAGCTGTTGTCCAGAACAAGGACATAGTATGGGACACATGTCGGCCACTACGCAGTCAGCAGACATAGCCGCCGTAAGGTCCTGCTGGATCCTCGCTATCTATACTACTATTATAAAGGAAGAACTTTGCCCCTTTGAGGCGGGTAAACTCGGGAACCACAGCGCCAATCCACATACCCAATATATTGTTGTAATCCTCAGGGTGTGTAGACGGACATAGGCTGAATAAAATAAAAATAAAACGTAAATTAAAAAATGTAAGTTTTAAAACAAAGTAGTCCCCTAAAACAAGCGCCAGCCGCGACGTAGCGCTATCGTGACCTACACCTGCGTGCTGACATCAGGAGCGGCGTCCAGGAACGTGAGTGACCTGCAGTTGGGTTTCCCGAAGCGGCAGGCCCGGCTCGCTGGTGAACCCCTCGTTCGTGCCCCTGCCAGCATGTCCACATTTCCGCCAGCTGCTGCCTAAAAGCACCTCATGCTTTCATTAACCTGGTAGTGTGCCTGAGCTGCGCGCGCGTCTATCTCCTCGCCGCGCGCTCCATCCCCGAGTGCCGCCTCCCCTTCCCCACACATCGCTCTCAGCCCTGATCCCAGCTGGGATGCTCGCAGCTAATGATCCCCATCCTGATATGACTTCCCTCGCCGTGGTTCCCAAACTGTGCGCCGCGGCGCCACGCACGTCTTTGAAATGTAAGGAAAATATCTGCTGTTGTTCATGTGAACCATTAAAAATCCTGTATTTTTTCGCACCGAGTATGTAATGTTTACAGGGGGAATTAAAAGCTCTGCCGGGACCGCCAGACAGCTTGATTTGGCACAGCTGCAGCGCAGCATATAGGGGAGTTGAAAGTGCCACCTGTAAAATCAGGAATCGTGCTTTAGCCCAAACAATACAACAGCCATACCCACATCCGTGCTTCACAAAGTTTAGGCGGGCCAGGCATACTACGACGCACATTCAGAGATGCCAAGCAACTCGAGACCCTCTTCCTTACAAACAAGTAGGTCACCCATGCGCTTCGTCGGCGGTAGAAATGAAAAATATTGTAATAAATAGTGAATGACTTGTACAATAGAATGCGGGCAGCAACACTTGACTTTCCTGGCTTTGGCACTTTCTTGCTGGCCGTGCTGCATAAGCATGTTTAGGGCGAACAGTGGGCGGGGCCTGTGCAGCGAGACCAGTAAGTGCCAAAGCCAGGAAAGTCAAGTGTTGCAGCCCGCATTTTAATTTACATGTGTTTGAGGAAGACTGCCGTAGGTGGTGATTAGGGCCGGCTGCTCGGTTCTGACAGATGACGGCTCTAAGAACAGGGTTAGGGGTAAACTACTTCTTAGAGCTGTCATCCGTCAGAGCCGAGCAGCCCCTCAATGACATGTAAATTAAAATGCAGGGTGGAGCACTTGGCTTGCCTTTCTTTGGCACTTACTGGCATCGCTGCACAAGCCCGACCCGCTGCTCACCCTTAGACTTTAAGAATTGTTTGCTGTTTGCACTGGGAACTCACAGTGGTAAATGTAAGCAGTCTCTGCCTTGCACGTGACGGGGGAAAAATGGGATAGTTATCTTGACTTCTGATGTCCATTTGACCCATGCAGTGACCCTCAGACTCTGTAAAAGAGTATGCCATGAACAGTGATGATGAGTCACTAATTTGCTCAGCACATGCTCTCCTCTCTCAACGTGGGGCCCTTCAGTTTCTAAACTGAATCACTCATTTGCAGGGATTCTGCCATATTAGTTCAACCTTTGAGACACTGAGGTTATGTCATCCCCAGAAGAGAATGAAAGAGAAATTACTTCAAATGTTCATGCACACACACACACAAATGCATAGGTGTGTGTGCACACACAGACAAGCACACATACATACTCAAGCAATGAAAAGTTTTTTATTAAGTGACTGTAATATTTGTATTTTGTTATAAATATATGTATAATACCTTCATCAGCTTCATCACAATGTCAGGGAGAAAACTGGAAGTACTCCCAAGGTAGGGCTTACATCCCCGCACCTTTAAAAGAAAAAGTGATATGATGGGGAGCCGTGGCCAATGGGCAATTAGGTCAAGGGAGCCGCAGGTTGAAAAAGTTTGGGAACTACTGCGGTCTAGAGGGAGACCGGGAGAGAGGGAGGGAGGGAGGGGAGACGAGCAAGATCGACAGGGCTACTCTCAGCGTCCGACTCAATCTCTCTGGATTTGCTACATTAGCAGGCAAGCTGGCGTCAGGTATCAGAGCGGCCGAGCTTTGATTGGAGAAACCTCTGCATTAGCATTATTAAAGCAGAATTTATGCGCGAATGTGATTACACACGGTCCCGAGCCCGGGTCTAAATTCAGAAGTGAAATAAAGTAAAAGCTAAAAAAAGTAGCCCCTTCGAAGTAGCGCCTGCCGCGACCTGCGTGCTGACATCAGGAGCGCGGGGAGGAGCGGCGGCATGGAACGCGAGGAGGAGCGGCGGACATGGTGCGGGGGAGGAGCGGTGACGAACGGCGGAATGGTGGTGAGGACCGGTGGACAGGCAGGAGGAGCGGTAAGCGGCGAGGAGCAGCGGAGCGGTGAAATGAGGAGCGCGGGGGAGGAGCAGCGGCTGAGGTAAGGCTCCGGGCAGACGGGGGTCGGGGCAGGCGGGGGTCGGGGCAGAAGGCGGACGGGACCGGCGGGGGCCCGGGCTGCTTGACAATGTCGGGGCGGGCGGGGGTCCAGGCTGCTGCACAATGTGCGGTGAAATGAAGAGCGCGGGGGAGGAGCGGCGGGTGAGTTAAGGCTCCGGGCAGGCGGGGGTCGGGGCAGGCGGGGTACGGGGCGGGCGGGAGCCCGGGCTGCTTGACAATGTCGGGGCGGGCGGGGGGCCGGGCTGCTGCACAATGTCGGGGCGGGCGGGGGTCGGGGAAGCCTGATTGCTCCCGGACAAGGTCGGGACGGGCTGCTAGTTTTACTAATAAAAAAGGTGGACAAATCCTCGCACCATTGCGCAGAGGACGGAAGAGCAACTGCGTCAGCCACAGGCGCAACAAAGCTCTTGACAATAGCGAAGATCTCTCTGCTATTGTTATCTGCTTTTGCAATACGCCCTGCGTAGTAGTTCCCTTTTGCTCCCTTGATGGCTGCATAGTAACTTTTTTGTGCTAGACGTAGAGCGGCTTTAGCCTCTGAGCTATAGCTGCACCTCCACGCACGTTCTAATTTTTTACAGCCGAGTTTCATCACCCTCAGTTCAGGAGAGAACCAGGGTTGGGAGGGAGAGTGTCGTACCCTAGACACAGTTGTACGTTTGATGGAAGCAGAAGCCGCCTGCCGCACCCACTCATTAAACTCGCCGACCGCCTCGTCCAGAGGCATCGTAGTTTTCGGACGAGCTCTGGACAGGGCCTGTCTAAACGCGGGCAAGTTGATCTTTTGGGTGTGACAGATGGTGGGTGTGGGACCAGGTTCCTCCAATATCCACTCAAACCTGACCAGGTCATGGTCAGACCAAGTTGTTTTTTCCACTATCACAGATTGAATTGGAAAATTGGAGCAGACCAGGTCAAGCAGATGACCTCCCTCATGAGTTGGGACAGTAACCCATTGATTAAGCTTGCCAGGGTAAGAATTTCGCCAAGTCTACGGGCTTCCGGTGAGTCAGGGGTGTCTACATGAATATTTAGGTCGCCGACCAAAAGAAACCTAGGGAAACTTAAGGCCCGCGGCACTATATATTCTTCTAAGGAGTCAAGGAAATGATTGGCCTGGCCAGGGGGCCTATAAATCATGGAACCACCTAAGGTGAAATGCGGGGATATTTTTATAGCAAAGTGAAGAACCTCGCCATCAACACCCGCAATCGGTGGCTCAGCAGCAAAGTACCACCCCTCCCTGTAAATGACGGCCAATCCGCCCCCTCTCCCCAAAGGTCTGTCTACCCTCGCAATTTTAAAGCCTCTGGGGACAGCCAGTTCCACACTCGGAGCGGAGGTGCTGGTCATCCACGTCTCCGTGACGAACAGCACATCCAGCTGGCCATCCACCAGTAGCTCGAAAATATCTGCAGCATGTTTAACCATCGATCTAGCGTTAATCAGTCCCGCCCTAATGGTTGTAACACCGGCGTTCCTGACCAGGCGTGGGGGTAGGACAGATTGGGGGAAGAAGCCACAGCTGGGGCACTCAGCCCAAGTTCCACCAAGATCTACACGTGGACATGGCAATCCTACACAGGGGGGGGCAAGCTTCACAAGATCGTGGCGAGAATACTTACGTTTCTCTAAGCTGGCCATCCCTGCAGGGAGTCGGGCAGAATGGCTGGCCCTGGGCCCGTCCGGGGCACGGACGGGCACAGACGGGCCCTCCTTTGGCGCTCCTTCGGCGCGAAGACGGCACGCCCGCTGCGCGCGGCCGCTGCGTGCCCTATGAGGTACCATTATTTAACCCCCAAGCCCCTCCCCGAGCTGGACCGCTACCTCCCGACCAGCCAGGGACCGGACCTCACTAAAGATGGCGCCGCCCGACCTGGCCCTCCACAGCAATCGGCACAGAGCAGCCGCGGTGGAACGGGGCACAGGGGAACCGGGAAAACAGCACAAAGGTTAAAAACGGGTCCAATTAATTATTATACATACATCACAATTTTCAAATCAATTGAGTGTAAAAGTACAGATTAGGTTTTTAAAATGCGCTAAAACTACAGTACAGGAGAGCGAGTGGGCAGAAGAGTAAATTCGCAGTCTGCCTTTCTTTCCCCAGCGGAATTTCACAGTGCTGCCACCACCATGATCAGCCACGAGGGTCAGGGAAGCACAGGATCTATTTAACCCCCAAGCCCCTCCCCGAGCTGGACCGCTACCTCCCGACCAGCCAGGGACCGGACCACACTAAAGATGGCGCCGCCCGACCTGGCCCTCCACAGCAATCGGCACAGAGCAGCCGCGGTGGAACGGGGCACAGGGGAACCGGGAAAACAGCACAAAGGTTAAAAACGGGTCCAATTAATTATTATACATACATCACAATTTTCAAATCAATTGAGTGTAAAAGTACAGATTAGGTTTTTAAAATGCGCTAAAACTACAGTACAGGAGAGCGAGTGGGCAGAAGAGTAAACTCGCAGTCTGCCTTTCTTTCCCCAGCGGAATTTCACAGTGCTGCCACCACCATGATCAGCCACGAGGGTCAGGGAAGCACAGGATCTATTTAACCCCCAAGCCCCTCCCCGAGCTGGACCGCTACCTCCCGACCAGCCAGGGACCGGACCTCACTAAAGATGGCGCTGCCCGACCTGGCTCTCCACAGCAATCGGCACAGAGCAGCCGCGGTGGAACGGGGCACAGGGGAACCGGGAAAACAGCACAAAGGTTAAAAACTGGTCCAATTAATTATTATACATACATCACAATTTTCAAATCAATTGAGTGTAAAAGTACAGATTAGGTTTTTAAAATGCGCTAAAACTACAGTACAGGAGAGCGAGTGGGCAGAAGAGTAAACTCGCAGTCTGCCTTTCTTTCCCCAGCGGAATTTCACAGTGCTGCCACCACCATGATCAGCCATGATCAGTTCCCCTTCACAAGCACTCCAGATGCTCCAGTACCATCAAAAGAAAATTAGGGACGAACAAGAACAAGAGAAAAGAAGGACAAAGGATACCAAAATGAAGGTATTGGTAGCACAAACCAATACAATTCCTCAGACCCATAAACAAGCTCCAGTACCACAAGAAAAGGCCACCTGTAACTATTGCAAAAAGCCTGGCCACTTTGTGCGCGACTGTCCAGTCTTACAAGACAATATCGCTACTGGAAGGACACAACCTCGCACCTATACCCCTCGTCCCTCTGTTCCAACATAAACTGTCCCACCTGACACTAAGGTAGCCACACAACTCTATCAGTATCCGGTATCATCCTATCCTGAATTCCCCACGATTTCATGAGACAGCTGGGAGGAACACGATAGTCGTCCACTGATCCCGGTCCCGGTCGACCAAAAGGATCCCTATGTACATGCTAAGCTCTTAGGTAAGGAAACAAAATTTCTGATCGACACCAGGGCCAGTAGGACGACAGTACAACACAACGAAGTTCCCAAGGTACCCCTCTCTGGCTCGAATAGTATTTCCTTGGGCTTTTCAGGTACACCAGTCATCAACAAAGTTTCTGAACCAGTGTCACTCCAGGTTGGCCCTCTTACAGCTTCCACCGATTTGGTACTCACTAAGTCCTGTCCCGAAAATGTACTTGCCATCCAGACATTAAAGGAACTGGGTGCTGTGATATGCTGCTCCCCGGAAGGGGTCCGACTATTCCTCCGAGACTTCAAAGGTCACTACACCACACAAGAATTAGATATATTGAGGGATATTCCTGCTACATTATGGGCCACTGACCCGACTGACGTAGGATTCATGGATATTACACCACACATAGTCACGTTAAAAGAAGGTGTTGTCCTACCTCGTGTCCGCCAATACAAGCTACCTCCAGATGCGGAACAAGCCCTTATTCAGATTATAAATGACTTGATACAAAAAGGAGTGGTCAGAGAGGTACCTTCCAATATATGTAATTCGCCAGTTCTACCAGTACGTAAGAAAACAGATGACGGCGTACCACCAGTTTACAGACTTGTGGTTGATTTACGTGAGCTTAATAAATGTGTGGTACCACAATACCCTGTGGTTTCAGACATTAGTACTCTGCTGACAGCTATAGATCCTGAGGGAACACATTTCACCGTCATTGATCTTAAGAACGCTTTCTTCCGTATACCCATTCATCCAGACAGTCAGCACCTATTTGGATTCTCACTACAATGTTGTAGTTTCTGTTTCACAAGAGCTCCTCAAGGGTATACAGAAAGTCCCAGTATCTACAGTCAAGCACTTAAAAGACAGTTGGACGACATTGTTCTGCCCTCCACTACAACATTGTTACAATATGTTGATGACTTACTGATCACCGCACGTTCCGAACAGGAATGCGAACAAGCGTCACTAATTGTCCTAATGTTTCCTGCACAACATGGCCACAAAGTATCACCCTCTAAATTACAATTGTGTTTACAGCAGGTAGCATACTTAGGACACCTGCTGTCAAAGGAGGGTAGGGCACTCACACCTGAAGGAATCCAACTCATTTTTAACATTCCTGTCCCTAAGACACAGAAAGAAGTCCGTGCCTTTATTGGTCTTACTTCCTGTTGTAGGCAGTGGATTCCCCAGTTCGCCTATTTGGCCAAACCCCTGATACAATTAACGACCTCCGATTTTGCCACCTCTTATCCATTGCCATGGACACCTGATCATACCTTTGCTTTTGACACTCTTAAACAAGCATTATGTTCTGCACCTCTCCTAGCTACACCAGATTATGCAAAACCTTTTGTCCTCTTCGTCATGGAAGGGGAAGGTACGGCCTTATCAGTGCTCACACAAACACAGGCCAATAAACATCGACCCTGTGCTTATTTTTCCAGTATTCTCGACCCTGTTGCACAAGGCTTGCCTGCCTGCTTAAAATCCGTTGCAGCTATGGCTCTGGCAATTAGACAAAGTGACTCCATTGTGCTAGGACATCCTCTTGAGGCCAGGTCCCACATGCAGTAGAATTAATTTTGAATAGGACACAGACACAACATTTGACCATAGCTCATCTCACAGGTTATGAAGTCACATTATTCCAACCCCACATTATCACCAAACGATGCAATATCCTCAACCCAGCTACACTGCTACCCACGGTTCCAGTAGACAGCCAAACCCATGACTGCTTAGAGATAGTCGAACTAGTCACGAAACCCCGGTCTGATCTTGTACGTGTACCCTTAAATGCACCAGAACACACACTGTTCGTAGACGGTTCCTGTATGCGCCTCCAAACAGGCGAACTCTCAGCAGCTTATGCTGTCACTACAGAAAATACAGTCCTCCTGGCAGCCAGAATACTCATACATTCAGCCCAAGCAGCAGAACTCATAGCTCTTACACAAGCATGCGAGTGGTCAATAGGAAAACGGGTTAACATCTACAACGATTCGCAATATGCGTTAGGGGTAGTCCACAATTTTGGAATTCTGTGGAAGGAGAGAGGTTTTCTGACCTCCCATGGAACTAAGATACAGCATGGGGATCTCATTCTTCAGCTACTGGATTCAATACACAGGCCTGCAGAAGTAGCCATATTGAAATGCAAAGCACACACAAAATCATAGACTCTATTACCATAGGTAATGCTCTGGCGGACGCCACAGCTAAACACGCTGCACAGACAGGAACACTGAATACTGAAATTACCATTAAGACTGTTGATCCAGTTATCGATCCTACCAAAGATGTAATAGACATCCAAAATCAAGCTACAGAGACCGAAAAGAGAAAATGGGAAGAAGAGGGAGGTTCCCACACAGATCAGGGCTGGATAACAAAGGATAAATCCAAATGGTTTCTCCCTGACATAATGGTTCCTGTAATCATAGAAACTGCCCACGGTCCCGCGCACCTCAGAGAAAAAGGGATGTTGAATAGTCTAAGCATGGTATGGCATTATAAACATCTGCACTCAGCAGCCAAACAAAAGGTACGCACCTGTATGATTTGCTGTCAGTTCAATCCAGGGAAAAGTGTCTTAGTTGAACAAGGAGGGTTCCACCCCCCAAACTACCCCTTTAAAGTCCTCCAAATGGACTACATACAAATGGAAAGATGTCGGGGACATAAGTAGTCCTCATAGTAGTCTGTACCTTAACCCGATGGACTGAAGCATACCCCGTTCCAGACTATGGTGCCCAGACAACAGCTAAACAATTAGTGAGAGAATTTTTCCCTCGATACGGGTTGCCAAGAGTCATTTATTCTGACAATGGACAACCGTTCTCCTCCAAACTAATGGAGGCTGTCTCTTTACTGTTAGGATACACCTGGAGATTCCACTGTGTTCGACACCCCCAGGCAGCAGACCTAGTCGAACGGCTTAATCAGACTCTGAAGACCAAACTAGCTAAAATATGTGCTGACAAACAAATAGACTGGGTTACAGCTCTTCCGGTTGCTCTCTTCTACATGCGAATGGTGGCACATTCCCGGACGGGTCTGTCTCCCTTCGAAGTCACATATGGGAGACCGCCGAATATCTGGGGCGTCCCATCCTCTAGAAAGTTAACTGATATTGATTCTAATGTTTTGACGGATTACCTAGCTTCCTTGATATCTGCACTACATTCTTGTCGTACACAGGTGGCTGCCGCCTTTCCAGACAAAACCACGCCCAAGGAACAAGCCATCCAGCCTGGGGACTGGATCCTTGTGAGGAATTTTGACCACGCCAGTCCCCTAGAAAGAAGGTGGACGTCTCCCAAGTTGGTGCTACTCATGATGAGAACTGCGGTCAAGGTGGAAGGAAGAAAAGGATGGCTCCACGCTAGCCATTGCAAGAAATTCTTCGGACCAACACCTACTGACATTGTCACCTGTTCCGAGAATATAGACACTGAGACAACAGACTCTATTTCACCCCTTCCTGAACTTTCCCCTCAAGAGGAATACAGATCGCGGCTGCGATCCCATCCGAAACAAGCTAGAGACATTGCATCTGACCTTGACCTGCCAGCAGCTAACTAAGTCCAAGACGTAGTTTTGGTGAAGCGGTTGCTGGGAAGTGTCCGGTCAGGTATGCAAAATTGACTCAGACTAGCAGCCAAACATGAAGAATATGTTTAAATGTGTAAAATTATTGTACAACAGAGTTTCAATCTATTTATGATGATTTTTATTTTTTGTATCACGGCTTGCCTAGGTTGGTTCCTTCATCTAGCTTTCCCACCATCTTCCCCTGCGCTTTTGAACAACACAGCTATGCATTCCCATATAGATCTCCCTCCACATCTCGAAAATAGAAGAAAAGAATTTATCAATAACACGTTTATCTCCACACTCCACCAACATCAAATGGTTATTAACAAAACCAACTGTTGGGTCTGTGGTTTAATGCCACACTCTGTAAATGGGGGGATGCCTTTTCTCCCTCTCCCTTTTGGCTATGCTGGATCTACCTATGCATTTTCTATGATATTCTCCGCTTCTGTTAGAAACATTCCTGAGACCAAGACCGCTAGCACATGGAACGAAATAAAACCAAAGACAGTACGTCTGTTGCCTTTGTATTCAGTGTGGCCCAGCACTCTGTAGTTTTTGTATCACTACCTTTATTCCCCGACCCCAAACTAGAAAGAAAGAGAAGGAAAGGATCATGTTACAAGAACAAGTGGACAACCTAATGAACATAGAGGTAGATTAAGGAAGACAATTTTAAAAGGGTATATTATGGGACAAGGAGGGAATGTGGAAAGTGAATATTTTTCGTTACTTATGTCCCATTATACACCCTTTCTTTCACGTCCCGGTCTCATCATAATGGTAACTAGAAAACTCGGACACATAAATGTAAGATTGCGCGCGGCACATTTCTTCCTCTAGCTGCAACCACACATTTTTATGGTCAAGCCGATTCTGAGAAACCGGTTCCTGTTTGCCAAGACACTACATCAGACATCCTGTCACAACCGTTTTTTTCTTATCTAAGGAACCAGCCTAGGGTTATTTCCCAACATACCGCTTCTGCCGTGACTTCTGTATGATTACAACACAGTAACTGAAATTTGCCTGAGGAGAGCTTCTTCCTTTTTCCTGTAACAAGAAATGTATAAAATGTTGTACTTGTGATGATCAAAACAGAGACTATTCCTGAGCCTCCTTAGGTGACGGAGCTCTCCCTTAACTCGAGTTACTGACTAAAGATTCCTGAAATCTGATCGCCACGGACTCTGCTCTTCATGCTTGACCTTTTTGATATTATAGAAATTCTGATCAAGGTAAATTACTAAAATATTTACCACATTATGGTGCCTCTTGTTCTGAGGTGAGAGGCGGGCACACTGCAGGTCTCTCAGCGGCCGCAGCTCAACTCACACTCTTTGTGACGCAGGGTGGCTTGTTCATCCCAAACTAATTATTTACAAATGCATTTAGGACAAGGACTGTGTTGCAGTTGCAAAGGCTGATCAACATTTGAAATTTTACCTCCTATGCACAAACACAGACAGGATAAAATACCTGTCCTGTTAAGTAGCTGAGGACGTAGCACCTACATAGACTTCAGCAACTTGACAGAGAACAGAGCCACTGACTGAGCCCACCCCCTCTATTTCTTCCCTTAGATACCAGATACATCAAGACATCTTGCAGTTCAAAGTACATGCTCTTGTATAATGCCACACACTGAAGAACACAAACTTGTGCATAACCACACAAATCACATCAGTTTGTTTTTGAGAATACCCGCTTATATTTTCACAGGTCACTACATTTAATTAATCAGCTAACAAGCGTGTGGCTGAATTTTACAGGCCATCTTCCCTCCTCCTTGAAATGCGGAGCTGCTGGTTCGAGCAGCAGCAGGGTCTGCGCCTCAGCCCTCACTCTGCTTACAGACCTACAAGGAGAAATGCGAGGACAACATTGGAAACACATGGAGCTTTTGTGATGTCAGACCTTTACTTAAATGGAGCATTACAGAGCCTGCGGTTTATGTAAAAGAGCATTAGGTTATATCATCGGTTTACGTAAAACAGCGCTATGACGTCATCAAGACATATGGCATAGTGTTCTCAATGTGATGTCAAAGCTCTACCATTATCAGTCCCTCTGGTGTTTTATGTTTTTCTTAATGTGCATCATTACCTGTAAGAAAAGTAAGCGTTTAAGTAAAAAAAAATAGAGGTTGCATCTAATTGCCTAAAAATACATGTTCTTGGTTTACATTTAGGTAAGGCTAAACATTCAAATGGACCATTCTCAAAAATCTACACACCACAGCCCTATTCAACACTATTTCACCTTGAACAAAGGCACGGCCAGCTTTTCATTGAACAAAGGCCATTATGATAAAAAAAACAATGGGGTATATTACCAAGGGCCTTATCGCCGCTTTAGCAGGACTTATTCCCGCTAAAGCGGCGATAATTGTATCGCCCAATTACCAAGCGGTCGCTAACACCAGTTAGCGACAGCTTGTAGGCGATAGCGAGCATTTTGGTGCCCGCTTTGCATGTCAGCGATAATTATCGCTAATGACATGCAAAGTGGGCGTGCCAAAATGTTAGCGGCTGAAAACAGTCGCTAACATCGCTATCGCCTATTTAATTCAATTCAAAAGTGCTTTATTCGAGTGTATACTCATAAAAGCAAACATACACAATAATATTGACAATATTAAAATAGAATTAAATGTTCAATCAGACACATCTACATAGCACTATTAAATCCATAAAATACACTTGTTTAAAACGAGGTCTCGCAGTAGTTACAAGATATTTAAAAAGAGTTCATAAGAGATTTGATTTATGCATTGTTGTTAAAAACACATACAATTTAAAGAGCGAAAGTGTCAATTTCATAAGAGCAAGTTTTCCATACAGAGAATAGTCAATTAACTAGCAGTCTCTGAGTAGCTACCAAGTTAATTATTAATCTAAAAAACAAAAACAAAAAAAACTAAAGAATAATTCATAAAAACAGATTTTACAGACAGAGAATAGTTAAATAACTAGCAGTCTCTCTCTGAACACCCAGAGAATAGTTAATTGACTAGCAGTCTCTGTCGGATCGCCCATGCCCAGCCAATATATTTAGCTGTCGCTATTATTATCCATGCTAATGGGCTTGTACATATAATGCGCAGAGCAACGGAACTGCAAGTGGTACCAAGGTTCCTACACATAGGTGCTAACCAAGCGCGCCTTGGGACACAGTATGCTTTACAAGAGAACAAAAAATGTCCAAGAGTCTCCTTCCCCATTCCACAGGCTGGGCAGATATCGCACCCCCCTGTGTCCCATTTGGCTGTCAATGATCTTATGGGGAGGGCTCCAGCTCTCAGTTGGAATAAGAGCTTCCTGTCTCCCGGTTTTGAGATAATATCCCAGTATGACTCCAAAACCGGGTACAGTTTGACCTCAAGGTATCCCGTGGACATAGACCCGTTACTCAAATTACTCAAACTCTTATTAGCAACATGTTCCCAATATAAGTTTTTTAAGGCAGACTTGGTAGGGAATGATGCACCTGTTGGATCAAGCCATATAGAACTTAACCCAAGCTCGAGCAGTATTGCCTTCAATGAATTGAGCCAACTGATTCTATGGAAACAGTCCGCCTTTATAACATCAATAAAACCTTCGGCATAGTGTGCATGCTCGGGAGTAGTCCAAAGTCTTCGCAGTATAAGATTGGCCGTAGTCTGGCTAGATCCTTGATCTGCTTCCTGCCAAGCTCATATCTTAAAGGCAGAAGAGGAGTACTTTTCGGGGTGCCAGTGAGTAATCTTAAGAATTTATTCTCCGACCCTTGTAAAGAGTTCAAATTTTCGAAGCCCCGCATCTCCGCACCATAAAGTGCGGACCCTATAGCCTTAGCTTCATAAACCAGCAAAGCTGGCTTAACAGGTTTGGTCAAAGATTTCCTATGTTCCGTATTAATGGCACCCGACAATTGCTTATGTCGCAGAGTGGCAATATTTATATGCTGGCTCCATCTATTATTATCCGCAATGAGAACTCCTAGGTATGTAAATGAGTTTACCACCTCAAGATGCCGCCCAGTCATGACAATATTAGACTTACAGCTACGGTGTGGTTTAAAAGCCATGAGTTTAGTTTTAGTGGCGTTCACCTCTAACCCATGTTCCCCACAGAAATTCTCAAAAATACACAGAGCACGTTGCAGACCACTAGGCGTTTTTGACATAATAAGCGTATCGTCCGCAAACATTAATATAGGAATTTTTAACCCTGCAAGAGATGGAGCATCTACAGGGGCTGTTACCATACGGTGGACAATGCCATTTATGTACAGAGTGAACAAGGTTGGGGTCATTGAACACCCTTGTCGAACCCCCCGTTCAACTGGAAATTCATCTGTGACCATATCATGGCCTCCCCACTGTATTTTAGCAAAAGTGAACTTGTGTAATCTCATTACCAAGGTCAATAGTTCCTCAGGTACCCCCAAACTCTGCAAAACTTGCCACAATTTTGCCCGTGGCACCAGGTCGAAGGCAGCTCTCAAGTCGACAAATGCCGCATATAGGCTGCCTCCTCCCAGCACCACAGTCTTCCACTGAAGCAATTGAAAGTGGAACATTTGGTCCACCGTACTGGTTGCCCTTCGAAATCCTGCCTGGTACGGTGATAGGATATTGTTGTCCTCTGCCCAATCTAGGAGCCTATTTACAACCACACGGCCGACTATTTTTTGTACAGTGTCAATGAGGCTTATTGGCCTAGAATTACCCGGCTGTGCACCGTCGCCCTTTTTAAAAACAGGGATAATCACAGCTCCTGTCCAAGAGGCCGGGACCTCTGCGCCTTTGGCAATGAAATTAATAAGTAAATGGATATATTTGCACCACCGCTCTTTATCATTTAAGAAAATGTCTGCGGGAACGCCGTCTGATCCAGGAGCGCGTCCTCTATTCACAGCACTTATAGCAATCAAAATCTCTTTATCATTAAAAAGATTACCCTGAGAAAAAGACATAGTAATACTGTCCTCTCCTGTAATCTGTGTGTTAAGAGCATACTGCGAGCTAAAAAATTTAACCCAAGCTTCCTGAGGTACATTATTATTAGGGCATTCTTCAACTCTCTCACTACCCCATTTGACAATATTCCAAAACGCTCTTGAGTTCTTTCTATCACTAGCTTTTTTCAATTTACACCAGTGTAGCTCGTCCCAGGCTCTTTTGGCTTTCACTATGCAGGCTTTATAGCTCTTTCTAGCTAAACAAGTATTTTCGACCTCCCTCTTTTTGATTGCTTGAACTAGAGCCAGACGTGCGGCCCTGCATTCCGCATTATACCATTTCGCATCTTTACTAACTCTAGCCCCATTTCGTCTAACGGGTTTCAGGAAATGTTTTTTAATCTTGTTGAACAGGATATCATGAATTTTAACCACTTCCTTCAGGCCAGAGGGGGAAACACTTGTTGTTTCAAAAGCAGCTATAGCTTTATCAGTTTCATAGTTAATGTTATCAATAGCCTGCTGATTAGTCACAACACTGGCCCATTTAAGCCTACGCATATTATTTTCTGGGATGAGCAAAGGCGGAACAAGGGCGTTTGTGCAATTAGGATTTATCCCAACGGCCCACCATTTGTGCTCGACACATAAGGGATTGTGATCGCTCTCAGGTCTCATAACGACCTCCATATCACGGACAGATGACCACAGCGATAAGCTGCAAATGACATAATCTATCCTACTTTTGTGTCTTCCATTATCAAAGGTCATGGAGCCTTTTCTGTCCAAAGCTGTACGTCCGTTCAAAGCTCTCAGACCTTTTTCTAGGCACATTGCATTCAGATCTATAATGTCCTCAGTCCATCGAGTAACTGGCTTCAAATCTAACGCAGGAATACCCCAATGGGAGTCTTCTTCTACTCCAATGGAGAACTCAGACAAGACCAGGGGCTCAAAAGTCCGATTAAAGTCGCCTGCTATCACCACATTATTACTAAGTGAAAATTTATCAAGAAGATTACCCAATGCAATTAATACATCAGATCTACCACCCTTGACACTCCTAGCATATATGTTATATATATCTAGAGGCCCTGTTACATCACTGGTTACCCTAATCAACTGGATGTCTTTATGGCTAGTCTCTATATTTTTTATAGTAAGTTTGAGGGTCTGACGAACCCAAATTGCAAGACCCCCCATCGGTCTCCCTTTCGGACCCTTACTTGCTGGCACAGAAAAATGTAAATATCCTAGCGCAAATACAGGTTCACATGCCCAGGTCTCTTGAAACATACATACATCATATGAGTTAACAAAGCCAAGCCAGTCCCCACAATCTAATTTGGAGCATAGCCCAGCCAGGTTCCAAGAGTTTAGATTCCCCACCCCGGTTGGACGATCGGGTTGAACCTCAGGAGTTGTAATAAAAGAAGAGAGCACTCCCGCTACTGGCACTACTGAACTTGTCTGCGCTAAAGTGTTTATAGGATCCAATTGGGCGACCTCATTACCTCTATGTGCAGTCAGGGAGCATAATCTCTGTTCTTTTAAAGCTGATGGTACAAAACTTTTACCCCCTGGGAGTCAATCACAGTCATTCAAATTGGAGAGGGCTGAGAACCTATTTTCAAGATTTAATCCCCACTCAGAAGGTTTAGCAGCACTCCTCCCCTTTGCAGAAACCACATTCCATTTAGTTCTCAGTGTACACCGATTAGGACCCCGCCCCCTTTCCAGTAATAGAAAAAGTCTAAGGTAAGAGGGATGAAATCAGTGGACCTTCGCTGTGGCGGTAAGAGATTGGGCAAAATGTTAGTTAATACCTCAGGATCTGAAAAATTCAAAACAACACAGTCGCCCCTGAATCTTTTTAGGCTTCTACCTAGCCACTCCACCCTCCTGGCCATAACCAATTCCTCTGCCAGTTGTTACCCCAGGGGGTTATCACCATGTTATTCGTTAGCCAGTGTAAGGCTTTAGACAGCAATGATGAGGTAGTTTCATCCTGTCCTGGAGCCAGTTTTGGGACGTTAGCTAGTACAAGAACTAAGGGGGAAGCCTCAACTGTAAGCTCAACCGAGCCTTTCGCATGTTCCGAAGCTGGAAGTACAACAGGAGGTACAGCTACCCCTTGCGCACCCTCCCCTAGCGTAACCTGTGGAACCGAAGGATGATTAATCAGGGGGAGTGCTCTACCATCACCCTCAGAACTAGATGTACCATTCTTCAGCTCAATCTTGTTTATCATTTCTGCAGGCAATTTTTCTACTTCCTCCAAAGTTTTACTCAGAAGGCCCCCTAGTCGTTTGACCTCATTAGTGAGCTTATCTATCTTCCCCACCAACGGCTTTACAATACCCTGAATCTTGGTGTCTATCATGGCCAGCAGCTTTCTAAATTGCCCATTAGTTAAAGTCAGCCCGACTTCATCAAGTACCCCTTCTTCCTCCACCACGATATTACTTGGTGGAGAGGCAGGCTTCTTTCGACTTGAACGAAGCCCACCACGCTTTGGCTGGCCTTTCTTACCCCTCTAGTAGTGCGCGGCGCAGGCACTGGGGTAGGGGCCTTATCCTCGTGTGGATGTAGTTCTGCCTCATTTTCACTAACACTAACTTCCAAAGCACTGTTAGTCTGGTCCAGAATAACATTGTCAACAAAATCGGATATTACAACAGGACAATTACTACTAACTGGGATGGAGATTGAGCAGGGTCAGGTGCCGGAAGAGTTGAGATAGGTGATTTAGGAGATAGACCCAACCCAAGTGAGGATTTCCTCTCACTGTTGATTTTAACAACTTTCTGGAATACGTAATTGTCCATGGTATTTTTTGCCGGGGATAACTTTTTACTAGGCATAACACACTAGTGTACAGAATCCTCCCTGGAACACTGTATAGGTACGTAGACAGCGGGTACCACAGATCCTCAAAGCAACTTAGCCACAATTATTACAATGTCAACAGCAAATAGTGTCCTGGTTCGGCCTTGAGCAGTGGGAAAGTCTCACCTTGAAGTTACGGGCAGAGTAACTGGCCCAGTCCAGTCTCTGCCTGTCTCGGACTGTCTTAGCCTGTCCGCCCTTAGTCCGGGCTTCGTCCGGCGCGTCCGGCGCGCGTCCTCGCGGGACGAGGGACCTGCCGGTGGTTTATGCGCCTCCTGGCGCGCTGGTTACGGCGTCGTCACAGGCCCCCTAAGGATGCTGGGGGATGTGGTCCGGCCGGCGGAGCCAAGCCCGGCCGGTCGGTTGCACTGTAAGAATGGCGGAGCCAAGCCCGGCCGCTGAGCAGAAGGGTCGGGAACCTCAGGAAAAGCAGCAGCAGAGGCGAAGCGATGGAAATATTCGCGCTAAGCGGCTGCTAATACCAATTCTTAGCCGTTATCCAATTGGAGGTGGATAACATGGCTAAGAGCTGTTTCACGTGAATGCGTGAATATCGCTGTATTGTCAGCGATATTCACGCATTTCGCCTGATTTTTATCGTTTTTGAGATAAACCTTGCTAATAGCAAGTAATCTCAGCAATAAAAATCGGTGAAGCGCGGCGATAATTATTTGGCCGCTATCCCTACTTAGCGATAAATATATCGCTGTTTGTAGGTAATATGCCCCAATGTTTTCAATTAAAAACTAGAGATAATGTCAAAGTTAACACAGCCCCGCTTTAAACATCACTTTGTCAGTTAAAGACCAACATCTCTGAATATGCAGTCCTCAAAAATACACTCATTAGCTTCAGGAGTAAGCAACCTCGAACAACTGCAACAGCGAACAGAAGTGACTTGTGAATATATAAACTGGGGAAGGCATCCATTTACAATCCAAATATAAATGTTTAAATTACTTGTTTACTATAACGCCGTGCTAAAATAAAAACCAGAAAAGGAGAGGAAAGGTCATACCACTCAAATCAAAAAGCTGCTCAGGCAGGATTTGCATGCAGGATACTGCCTTTACATGGGCAGGGCCGCATGTGCCATTTCCCTGAAGCGCCACCATGCATGCTTTATCCAATCATATGCGTGGTTAAGGCAGTATGCGGTCAACTTGCATAGATGGTCAGGCACAGGAAGAGGAAGGATCCGGAGAGCACAAGGACGGTAAGAGGGGCTTGGGCCAGGTTTGAGGGTGGGGTAGTTTTAGGGGCATGTTAGTTATTAGAACTCAGGGGAGGGTCCAGATTGTTCATAGGGCAGGGGCCAGGGTTTTGGGTCTCAGGACGTGAGTTTCGTGGTACTTTTAGGTTTGAGGGGTTGGAGTAGTTTTTAGGGTTTATGGGGGGTGGGCTGTTTATAGGGCAAGGGCCAGGGTTTTAGGGCTCAGGGTGGAGGGTCTGGGGTGTGATCTTAACCACACATCCCTTTACCATGAAATTGCATGGGAGGGCATGCTCGATAAAGACATGCATGGTAATGGAATGCGCCATTCAGGTGAATTCATTGTTCGGGCTGCATTGTAGAGGCACACATGGTTTATCCATGCGTTCCTCTGTCATACAACCTTTGTATGCACTTCTGCCACTGTTTGCAGCATTCATGGAAAGAGCAAAACCAATCAAATCAAAAATAATGGATAAGAAAAGAGAGAGGAAGTGGGAAATACTGCTGAGCTGCAAATGAACCATTTCTTCTGATGGTTTGGTTGGTCTTCTGGTAAACTGTATCTTCCTTTCTAGCTATTCTGTGCAGCTCTCACCCCTATCTATTCACCAAGCCATCACTACACAAATACAGTCCACACCACACAATTCCTCCGTATTCATTTCCACAACTAACAAAGTCCAAGCCAAAACACATAATGACACTCCACACCTATATCTTCAATCCACTTCAAACAACACACATTGCTTGAGACCTCTTGCATTGAAAATGCTTGTTTCTGCTTTCTCTGTTAGCTACATTCTGCAGTAAACATGGAAAGAGGAAAATGCCTCCATTGATTGTTTTTGTGCAGGAAGGTGTCCCTTGCAGCACAAGAACAATCCTTCCAACAATGCAGGCCCCCTTGCACCATGGTGGACTGGTGCCTGCATTTGGTCAAGGCAGCCATTTGTGCACCAGCGCTGTGGAAGAGGACAGGAATGAGCCGTATCTCATAGATATGGTGCATTCCTGCCCTTTTCTTTTGATGCAGGGCAGTGCAGAAAAGTAACTTACTGAGCTGTCCTTTTTCAAAATCTTGTAAATGAAGCCCTACGATTGGCTCATTCTATTTCATTGTGAGTGTAACTCTTTACTGAAGTTCCAGCAAAAATGGGAAATACCTGCACACAATATATTTCTGTTAAATTTTAGACTCTCCTTTCTCGGTAAAAGATATAGTGAGATACATCTCTCTCGCTAATAAATAATTGAAGAATAAATGCAATCATAGTCAGCTTTTGGGAATGGAGTATATGTTTGAACAAGGGTGAAATCAACAGAAAATATGCCTAAGTATACACCAAATTGGAGTTGTGACATATCTGTGTCCTGAAATGGCCAAAGTGAAAACACAGGACTAACTTCAAGGTTCCTACTACCTACTCATGGGGTTGGGAATGTCCACATTAACCAACCACCAGCCCTATTAAGCAAAGGAAAATGGACTCCACTCGAGAAGAAGTAAGATCTATGAATCCATGAAGAGAAGTAAATCGACAATATTTCCACAGCCCAGGAGAAGCTTATGGAAAAGGTGGCCTCCTTGCATAAACAAGGGAATGTTCACAATGAACAGAAAGCAAAGGAGGGAGTTGAATAAACAAACTTACAGGAGGAGGAAAAAGATTGCTGCAATGCACATACTCACATAGAGACCTAACAGGTACCTCAAAACCTAATCTAAAGACAACAAATTGTGCATCTGTAGGCCCAGGGCCCACTGCCCACCCTCAAAAGGGATTTAGAGGCTAGAGGCAGCCCTACTCGCTATGAGGGAATGTGCATACAACCTAAGCCAAATATAGTGCACAATTAACCTAATTCATCCTAATTAAATAAGGTTCCCTTCTGGCTAAAGAAACAATCTGGCTGCTCAAGTAACTTATTTAATGAAATTATTACTGCAAGCTGTGTGTCGTGGGTCAGCCCCTTTACAAAGACATCACAGGCAGAGTGTATTATCACTACCTTTAGAGATACAGGCTTAGTTAGAACCTTACTTCGTCGACACCATAATACATCTTCTAATGTGGAGGGCATTGGAGCTCAGCCCTTAGGTTACCTATATTAACCAAGTTGTTTTATGCCATTAGTCCTCCAAGAAGGACACTCGCAGTTACCCCGCAAACCAGATAAAGGAACATCTCAACACCAACCACACTGTCCCCGTACTTTCAATAGATTTGAGGACTGTCCTCATTAGGAAGGCAAAACTGATATCTACAGCCACAGCCAGGAGAAGAAGCATTACCAATTCCAAATCTCTGAGTGATCCTAACATGTACCCAAGATGTTACGAACATCCGAGCAAGTCAGGCTAAGATCTTAGGGCCCAATTCACTGAACAAACGTAAGACATAATCCTAAACGTACTACTTTTGGTATTCACAGAAGTTAGGATTTTGTCTTAAGTTTGTCTTAAAACAGACTTAAGACAAAATCCTAATTTCTGTGAATACCAAAAGTAGTAAGTTTAGGATTTTGTCTTAGTTCGTTCAGTGAATCTGGCCCTTAAGCTTCATGTCATGGAATGTGGTGGGGCTGCGTACCAAGTTAGGAAACCCAGACTGTTGAACACTAGTAGAAGAACACACTATAATCTGTTGTCAAGAGACCTAGCTCATGGGCACCCCCTACATTGATGGATATGCCTCTTACTCAGTCCTAGCCATCCACTCTAAATCACGCAGGGCAAAAGGAGGACGGACTACTTTTATCTCTGTATCTCTAGAAGACATATGGACACAAGAACTTATTTCAACACCTTATTATCATTTGTTTTTAATAATCCTTCCAAAGTCATATGATTTACAGCTGATTAATTGTTTTTACAACATATTTGATCATACAGCAACTGAAGTGATAGAGGGTTTGGAAGATGCCATAAGCGAAACACAACATGGCCATGGTAAAGAACTGCGAAATATTTGGGTGGGGGATTATAACATAGAAGTTTGTGAGTCCAATGTATCAATGGCCTATGGAATAAATGACACAATTGATCAACCCCCTACACAGTTTGAGCTTAGCCTCTACGATGACTCATTAAATACAGTTGTTACAAGTGGAGACCTGATATTTGCACAGGAGTGTGATCAAACTAGGGACTTGCAAATTCCTACTTATGTGGGCCGGCGTTCAAACTAAAAGAAATACTATATACTGATTACTATAGATCTCCTATCCCTCTGTGAAGGGTGCAAGGTGCTGATTAGATGTCTAAGCGATCATAACCCAATTTGAATGTCACTTGACATAACTCTGTGGAAACGGCCTGGGATTAAACAACAATACAAGGCGCAATTCAACAATATTAGGAGTATAAACATCAAGTGGTGGAAAATCGATAAGGAGGCTTTTATGAGAGATCATATGACAAACAAACTTGCACAAATTGAGGTGGTCCTAAAAGAAGATGCAGAACCAGAGGATATTGTATGGGTCTTCACATCTTTAAATAAATATATAGAAATTGAACAAAACCCCCAGAAAAACAACTGAAGCCCCAAAATGGTTTAATAGTGCTTGTTCTGCAGCGCATAGATCATGAAAGCACGCTTGAAGCATACGCCCGAGAGACAAAGGAGGAATGGTAACGGCTAGGGAATTCTATAAAGAAATCAAGTCAAAAAGGAAGCAGGAACAAAGAGAAAAGGCCTGGGAAGATCTAAAAAATACTTGCATGGCAAGAGGTCCACAGCTTACTTGGAGGATGAACTGTCCAAGCTAGAAATAAACATACCAGCCGCGGACTGGGTAAACTATTTTTCGAAAATATGTTGTCATGACATGCAGACTCCCATTCCTGACAAGGAAGCTCCACTTGATATGAATGTAGCTCTGACCCCTAGCCACTCAATTAGATAGAAGATGCTGTCTCAGCCATAGAGTGCCGCCCCTCTGAGAAAGCTCTGGGACCTGGTAAAGTACCAATGGATCTTTGTAAACATCTCCCACAATTCTGGGCCCCAACAATAGCCAATCCCATCAGAGGGGCAATAGTAGGACCCCTAATCAAGTCCTGGACGAGGCCATTATCGTGTCAATCTTCAAAGAGGGGGACAGGAGTCAACCACACTGCTATCGGACCATGGCCCTTCTTGACAGCACAGTGAAATTATTGGGCAGGGTGATTCTGGCAAAACTGAAACTGTGGGCTAGAGATACCCAATTACTGTCAGATTTTCAATTTGGGTTTTGCCCGAGGCTAGGCAAAGTATAGTATACAAAGAGACAAAAAGGCTGTGTCCAGCTAGCATTTATGGATTTAACATGCGCCTTTTATACAGTGGATCGCTCTAAACTATGGGCACTGATGTCAAAGATGGGGGTTGAAGGAGCCATTGTCCCATTACGAACCAGAATTCAGGACCAAACATCAGTAAGAGTCCATTATAGCAGGACCGGCGACCTTACTGAAGTATTGTCCTCTACCGTTGGGGTTAGACAGGGTTGTGCGATGGCATCATTCGTCTTCCTGCTTTATATTAATGGGCTGGGTGAATATTTGTGCAGGAAGGGGAAGGACACGCCGAGGGCAAATGAATGCCAAATAGCGGTTCTCCTATACGCGGACGACGCTGTCCTGATAGCGATAATAGCAAACAAACATCCCTCCTAGATGCTTTTAACCTATTCATGCCTGATTTGGGACTCAAAACTAATCATTTGTCATGAAGTGTGGACCCAAAGAAGCTAAAACAAGGAAGTGTATGCTTGGAGAAATTAGAAGGTCTTGCACCCCCCACTTTTAGTACCTGTAAGTGCCTTTTGATACAAATCTTAACTGAAACTGTTTAATGAGCGTTAGGGCAATGCAATTTCACTGGTCCATAGAAGCTGTTTTTAGATTTTCTAAAAGACTTGGGCACAAGCCAATTAAGGAATTGCTTCATGTGCTTAAAAGTAAATGTTTGTCCATTGTTTCTTTCAGTGCTGGCGTCTGGAGATATATAAATTGTAAAGCATTGCAAAAAATAGAAAACAAATTTATCAGGAGACTGCTGGCAGTGCCACAATGTACATTGGTATTGATTTGTCAAAAGGAAGTCGGGCTGGGGTATTTAGAAGAATATTTAAAACTGCAACCTTTGTTGCTGTGGGCAAGAATTTGGAAAAATCCCGGAGCCCGACTGTGTAGAGGGATTGCACACATTATAGACATCTACCTGGAGATTCCTCTGTCAGGTATATCAAATCCACCTTCTTAAAGATGGGTACCCCTGATTATTTTTTTATCCAGATACCCTTACTAATACTGCTCTCAAAAGTATTATTAATCTTTATTAGCACCATCAGATGCACTCTCCAGATGATGTTATCTCCGATCGGGTAGAGATATTTAGCCAACCCAAAGCACAGCCTGCACTTTATTTACAGCTAAGTTTAAATGAAAGCCAAGCATTTCTGCTGACCAGGCTACCCTTAAAACTGTACACTTTTTAGCAGCCTTTCCCATCCAAGGCACATGGGGGCAGATTTATGAAGGACTTGCGCCGCCGGTGCGTCATTTTTAACATGGGAAAAAGTGACGCACCGGCGGCGCAAGTCCTTCATAAATCTGCCCCATGGTTTCCTTCATTACCACTCTGCCTGTGATGGTATAACAAATCAAAGCCCTAGGCACCTTATTTTGTTTTGCACATTTTACACTCCCCAGAGAAGGCAATTCTTCAACCATTACTATTAGCAGAGAAAGTTAGGAATCCTGCGACAGCTTTGGCCTATTTATTATACCCACATAACAAGGACATTATATATGCTGTTTTAAATGATGTTTTAACTGTTCTTAGGGTACAAAGCAAATACTAAATATTTATTATGGTCATTTTCTTTTTTAATGGAAGTAGTATGTATATATTTATGAATTTTAAATGGCAATGGAAGTAAATGGACTAGTTTGTGTACACTGTTATGGCTCAAATAGAGCCAAATGAAGTATTTTTGATGATGATGAATGCACAAACCTGCCAGAGAATCCCAAACACAACATTCCGTACTTACATGTCTTCAAAATAAGGCATGACAAAAACATGCATGTCCAAGCCAATAGGTCTGTCTTCAGTTTGCTAATTCACACATAGGCATCTGATTCCACAAACCTGCCAGAGAACCCCAGACACATAATTCCCCACTTCAATTTCTTCAAAACAAGGAAAGACAAAAATCCATTGGCAAAGCCAGTAGGCCTGGCTTCAGTTTGCTAGCACACACAGCACACACAAACAGCATCTGTGAATGTTTGCTGACATCCATTATCACATTGAGCCCAGGCATATTGGCTTCACCAATACTTGTTTGTAATTGTAAAGAGAGGCCTTCCACAGAAAGCAGGAAGCGGACAACCCCAATGGAGTGAGATATTTGGGTAGAAATTCATGACTAATGACTCGTAGTGACTGGCAATGCCTTCTGATGGCCTTGGTCATGTTCTCAAAATAAATAAAACTATAATAGAACACGTTTTTGAAATTCTACAAAAAAACATTGGAAATCCTGGAATAATCTGGATGGGGAATCAAGGAAATCTTGGGCTTTATTAGAGAAGCAATTGCAAGCATACCTCTAAAACTGTCTACACCAGCTCTACCAGGGAAACGTGAGAGATGGGAAGGATTTTTCAACAAACGGTATATTATTTTAATAAGTGTTGTTTGAATTTCAGCAAATTACCAGTTCAGTAAATAGTGAAGGAGGCAGATTAATTGAAGTTGGACATTACGAATTGTCAACTCAAATACAGAGGTTCGAGGTAACGAAAACACCTGAGACGCTACATGAATTCTCAATATATTAGAAAGGCATCTGAAAAAGCAAACCTCAGAAATGTAAAAGAGATGCGTAGAATTACAGGAGTGATAAAGTGTATAATTGGTTGATATATGAGTCAAACCATTTACAAATAATATGAGGAAACAACCATTGAGGTAAAACTCAAGCAGTACTGTGGAAAGCTGAGAAAACTGAGAATGTTGAAAGCAGAAAAAAAGCCCGAACAGGGGCGGCTCTAGGCTCATGGCGGCCTTGGGCAGGGAGTGTAGGTAGGGGGCCCCGGAAGAGGGGGTTCAGGCGGGGTGGAGCACAAAGGCCTGTGAAGAGGGGGGGGTCAGGGTGTTTGGAAGTGGGACAGAGCCAGAAGCTGCCAAATCCCTACCAGGGGCGGCCAGGCAAATATGTATCCATCCTCAGAGGATTATTACATAAGGATATATATTGGCGTGGTGGCCCCTGGGGTTTGCTGGCCCTGTGCAGGTGCACAGCTTGCACATGCCAAAGCCCGCCCAAGGCCCAAAAGGTGTCTTTTTTTAAGAAAGAGGCCATGTAGAAACACCAGACAGGCACTTTCTTTTTGGTGTTTTTGTGGCCCCACTGCCCAGGACTACAGGCCCCAGAGTGCTTCGGGGCTAAGGAAAGGGTGAAGTTCTCTATAATACAAGCGCTCTCCCACAGCTCAGCATGTGCGTGCGGGCGGTCCCTGGGCAAAGACCGGGACAAGACAGGACTCTCTGCACCTGTCTGAGGCTGTACGACTCTGGGCCAGGGCACACCTCTTTGCCTACCTCGGATCATCTGCTAAAGATGGGGAATTGTAAGTCTACTGACACCTCACAGAACGCAATGCCATCAAGTAAAAGTTTCTCTCTGAAATCCTCTGCTGTGTGCTTTTTATGTCTCGGCTGGAGATGTGTTTAATCTGTGGCTTTCAGCCCACCCACAGCTTCCCATTTGCTCACTCCGTCTACCTTATTTTCTATGTTACCATTTGCCCCCTCTTTATGCAGGGCCGGACTGGGAACCAAAACCGCCCTCGGCAAAGTGCTCGGCCGTCCCCCCTCTGCAAAAACGGTCCCGGTCACAAAATCAGCCCCCAGGGGCCCAAAACCGGCCCCCACCCGTGCGGCGCACCGGGGGATTGCCCTGATGCCCACTATGGCTAGTCCGGGCCTGCTCTTGTGGTTAGCCCTCCCCTGAAACTTGATCCAAGTATTTGTGAACATTCACTGCTTCAGTTTTTTTGACCATTTTAGAACCTACTTTTTTAGCACTCTAAATAAGCTTGTGCTTTTACCAGCACCATCTCCTCCCACCCACTCTCATGTTCCTTCCACAGATCTCACAAACACAGGAAACCTTACAGGCGTAAGGTGTGGCTCTTAAGCACGCCAAAGTTCAACTTAACAAAGGTATCAGTGAATCTTTACTCCATGTACTGCTGAGAGTTTATGTTATCATTCATTTATTCTGAATTTTCATTTGTCAAAACAGAAGAAGTAAACCATTCCAATGTAATTCTTGGATGCACTAATGTGCCGTGAAATCATAGCTTATCAATTGAAGACATCTTCCTTCAATGCAGTGCATATTGACCCCGATGCATTTCGAGCCTAACTTGACTCTTCTTCAGGGGATTAAATGTCTGGGGAAACAAACAAACAAGAGAAGGCTATATGTACATTCAGGGCCCGAAGTTAATAGTATTAACATGAGTGAGAGGTGAAAAGAAGGTGTGCAAATGGACCGGTGGGTTGGAAAACGCGGTCGAATGCGCAATGTTACATAAATGAAAAATAAAAATGGAGGTGGTGAGAGTGGTATCAAAGATAAACTGCCGGCGTGACTTGGGACGGTGTAACTGTGATGTTATGTTAGCTAGGGATTTTGAATGGGGGGAGAAATGTGCTACCCGTGTGGCGCGAATCATCGTGACGGATGAATGCGGGGTGTGTTATGAAGGACAATAACGTGCCGTTCAAAGGAGGTGATCGAGTGAGTGGAAACGCGATCATAAGGACCGGAATCTTAAATGCGAGTTAAAACGAGTGCTACCCAAAGAAAATTGGAAACAAAGGTCAGTGAACGAGATACGTAAACGGTTCTAACATGATAGAACAATGCATGCCAATAGGGGTACCTAGACCTTACTACTCACCGAAGCACCGTGTGAAAGACTAACAGGACGCCATGGGACGAGCCCGGATCCACAGATCAGCCTCTCCCCGTCACTGCTTTTCTCTTCATTTCTGCTTTCCATTTCCTCCACCTCCTCCTTCTTCTCTCTGTTTGTTCCCTCACACATCCTCATCCTGGTTCTTGGCTCATCCACAAACCACCCCCTCCCCTTCCCCTTCACTGCTTTAAACCCCCACTGTAGTCTGTTTCATTCTAGTGAGTGGTGGTGTACTGCCTTTTAATGTCCTGGTAGTTTATAGCCGACGTGTTGATTGGAGCATGAGTGCATCGCTGCTATTACTTGGCACACATGTAGTCTCTGTTTATTTTCCACACGTGTGGGTACTAGGTGTGTGTGAGTGTTTGAACCATATGTGGCCATTCTGCGATGTAGTTTATGGCTGAAAAATCAGTCCTGAAGTGAATCAGGTATGCGTTATCACGGGGCATGTCAGAGCTTCTAAATTACCTGCGTCTTCTGCTAGAATTTCACATCCATGTTTCTCCTGTGCATAATGATTCAACTATTCATTTCTCACCTTGTTGCGTCACATTTCTTAAGGTGGGTCCCTATTTCTCCAAATCTCCAAATTTCTCCCGCCGGAACCCTTTCTTATGTTTACCACATTCACCAGTGAAGTGTTTCCATGTGCCATTGTTGCTTAACTTGAATACTCTTCATAGGATAATACACTTAATCTTCCCATTTCTAAACACAACAAGCATTGGCAAAGCTAGTAGGTTTCACATCCGTGAAATCTTTAGTTTTTTGTCTCGGCTAGACAGCACATGCGCTGTTCAGCTAAACAGCACAGTCGCTGTTTTGAAGAGACATGTTGTGTTGTATCTGTGGGTTTACAGGCCGTCCATCTCTTTCTATCGGTAAACTTCAATGTCACACTGATTTCCTTTGATGCCTTTCGTCATGGCACGCGGGTGTCATGCCCTCTTCTTGTGTTTGGCCCTCCCATAGCGCATGGATCAAGTACAGGTCTCCTTACAATGCTCCCGGTTTGCCCAATTATTTTTGTTTTCAAACACTCAATCGGAGTACTTGTATTTTCAGGCATTCTCCCTTGTACCCATATATACATACCACTATAATGCATGAACATGTACCTTAACAAATGCATTTCTTAAAAAGTTGTTAAAAATGAATAGCACTTGTGTATTTGTTTGCATGATCCAATGGTGTTGGAGCATTCGCTTTGTCCTCTGTCTTGCCATAGGGCGAACACGAGCAAATGGTATTGAAGCACCTTAAGTGATCACCAGTTACATTCCACAATGACACATTAATTTTTGTAACTTATACTGCTCCAATGAAGGAATGTATTTGATCCCTTCATTGTTGCTTCCTCCTGCCCTCTTTTTTTGCTGCTTGCTCATCTCTCCATTCCCTCCTGCTTCCCTGCTTGACCCATACCCCAGTACCTCCCTCGGTGCTGCTGCTTTAATTTTCATTTGCACGATCCGATGGTATTGGAGCGCCTGTTCTGTCCTCCATCTTGCCATAGTGCTAACCGCAACTGATGGTATTTGAACACTTTAAGTGTTCACCAGTTACATTACACATTGACACATTCATTGTAGTATGCTGGGATGTGTAAGTGATTTGCCCAGAATCACACGCTGTTCATACGACCCCGAGAAACGAACCTGGTTCACCAGTTACCCTGTCTGCAGCTCTGGCCTTGACACCACATCCTTCCTTCACTTCAAAGCTCCTCAACTGGTCTCACTATCACTTCGACATTTGTTTAGCAAGACCCCATCAACACCGAAGAAGCATTGGCAAATCCAATAGATTGCTTCAATGCTTGACCTATTGGCCTTGTCAATGTAAATTTCTTTTAGCCATGTTGTCTAGCAGCATATGGCTGTTTGGCATGGCTGAAAGTCACTGAAAAAAATACCTATGGTGCAGCCAGCACAGGCCATGTCCTAGCGCTTTTATGTGTTAGGAGGGGCAGAACAATAAACTTAAAATGTGGGGCAAAGGAAGAGACTTGACGTCAGCTCAACATCCTGTGATTCTGGGCTTTCAGTGACTTTAAGCTGTGCTGAACAGGAGGTGGGCTACTAGGTAACATGGCTAAAAGACAGTCAGATTGACAAGGCCAATAGCTAGGACATTACCAAGATCTATTAGCTTTGCAGATGGTTGTTCGGTGTCACGGATCACAGAAGTTCCTTAGGGACACATATTCCACCTATTATTTGGCTGAACATTTTGAATCTTGAGAAATTCTTACAATAAACTACAAAATGACAAGAAATAGAAATCATAATAAAACCGCAGATTAGGGAGCAAATACCCAACGAAAATGAGTATATTCAACCAGCACTTAGAATTCAGAAAAACAATAGGAACATTTTTCCACCCCAAAATGTGACTCAAATAATTTGTTTCATGTATGTGGTGTACACAACATGATCCTATGTTAAGCGGGGGTGATTTAGGTATCTCTACTCAAGGCACTTAGGACACTGTCCACTCAAAGATAATAATCACCTTATTGAAATACATTATAGCTGATCTATCCTTACACTCTCCTCAACATCCGATGCCTGAATGCAGCAAGCTTCAACATACCAGTTTAACCACATCTTCTGACCTCATGCAGCTCATTCAACTCTCCCCACATTTGGCGGCAAGACGAGGCAACAACTGCAGTGCTGGGATGCAGTGGGAGTAGCTACAGTAGGTTCCTGGTTCAGCAAAAGCCACCTAGTGGCCAAGAAACTGTTCAGTTGAATATTGAAGGACAGGGAGAGAAGCTTTTGTTTGCTTTTAGCCAAGTGTTTTTCGACTTAAAAACATTGATTGGTTGAGATTGGACATGAGTAGAGCAATAGTTGAACATATTTTTAGGAAGCATGGTTTTCAGCTTAGAGTGAGTTACTGGGTTTCTTTTTTGCTTACACAAAAGGCTACAGAAGTTGTCATCAAAGATTCAGTAGATAGAAAGTGGCAAAGATGGATTAGTCCCTGTGACTCGGAGAGATGAGTAAATGTAATGCTTCCGCACCTTGAGGTGTCAACTTCAGAAGTACGCAGTTACTCTTGCTGTGTCAAGTCTACCGTACCCCAGTGTTCCTAAATAAATAAAAGAAATCCATGGCAATCGTCAGCGTGCCCTAGATGTGGGGAAGGAGGGCTCTTGGATGCATATGATTTGGCAATGTAATGTATTAAAGAACTATTAGCACTGGCTCCCGGTCAGCAAGAGGATTTAATTTAAGGCACTTATTATTGCTTTTAGAGACTTTACTCACAATGGCATTCTCTATCTAAGATCCAGATTAAAGTGCTGTTCGCAAACCAGGTCCTTAAGATCAAATACGTTGAAATTGCTTCAAGTTCCATGCATCTACAAAGGAAGAAGAGGGAGGAGTTCCTTCTCTTTATCTGGCTCCCAAACTTTGGAATGCCCTGCCTCTTGGTTTGTGTTCCTGCCGTTCTGAACACTGTTTCAGACAGAGTCTCAAGACCTGGCTATTTGACTCCTGTCTGATAGGCTAATTGGCCCTTTTCTGTTTTTAGACTTCCTCTGCCTGAATTTGCTGCTAGTACCGAGACGCCTCCCCAGAGGCAGCTGTGCACAGAAATGCAGTGAATTGAATTACATTGAATGGGCAGATGATTTTAACAGTATTGCATTGCTGTATTCCTGAATTTAAATCTCCTGATAGGGGTGGGGGTAAGGCACCTAGAGCTAGGATCAAAGGGGGATAGGGAGGATTTGTTCATTGCTAGCCTGATAGCAATGTCCATCATTACAACCTATTGGTGATCAACCACACCCTCACATTTTCATTATTTGAAAGAGAATATGAGTTTTGTGTATAGAAAGGAGAGAATCTATGCTAAACTTGCTGGTTTGCTGAACAAATTTAGTAAAGCATGGAGCATGGTTTGCTAAAATCCATCCTTTTTTTGCAAAGGGTAGCATTGAATTTCTACTCCGCTCCCTCTTGCAGCCCATTACTGACAGCCTTAAAAAAGTTGAGATTAGGCTCACCTTACTAGAGACTTCTCTTACCACTCTAAATTCTCTAGTAAGTAAACAGACAAAATCAGGGGGAACCCACCCCTTCGGTGGGGAACCTCCTATCACAGAAACTGTAGCTGATACCAGAAAAGCCCCCCCTAAAAGCAAGCCACCGGCTGCCCCCTTGCAACCTCTTATGTCTGTCCAACTTCAAGCTCAGCACAATAACTCAGGCAGCAGACCCAATGATCCAGTGGCTGTAGTTCCACATATCCCTCAAACAGAGGCCACTGGAACAAACCAAGATCAGGCCAACGACCCCCCTTCTACGCCAGGTTGCCCTACCCCTAAAATACGGAGGCCAGATCTTCCACCCGAGGCCAACAGATTAATGGTGGTCTTGGCAGGTGCTCCACATCTAAGATCAGGAGAATATGAGGACTATCAATCCCTCAAGAAAAAGGTAATTAAATGGTTAAACTGGAACCGTCCCTTGCCATCACATTTTAACAACGAAATTATTATGGTTAGGAGGGTTCCATGGCTGGGGAAGACCAGGAAAACCATAGTGGGGGATTGCGTCATGGTAACCTTTAAAGATCCAGGTACGGTTCGACACATTTGTGAAGGAATGAATCGATCCCTTGATTCCACGATACAAACCCTCCCAGTATCCTTTTTCTTTCCTCCAATCCATAGGCCCCAGGCCCACACACATGATACATGGACAAGGGTGGAATATAGACGCAACCACAAAGGCTTTGCTCAACGTCCATACTACCAACCACCGGACACACCTTTTTGCGATTTTAACCGCTTTAACTGTCTCAACGGGCTAGATGGGGTCGACTGACTCACCGCTAATAACTCTGCGCCAGGGGAACCGGGCTTCTACGGCCCCCTGGACCCCCAGTTGAAGTGCCTGACTGTAATCCCTGGCCCACCAAACGTTCTACCCTCTCCAGAACACGGCCAAACTGAATTCTTTAACCCTGCAACGGATGTAACACCTATTGCAGAGCGAACAGCCGTGGTTCCCTTCCCCAAGGGCAAGGGGGAACCTGGATCCCTGGACCTACATGCTCCTTTTCCTGCCCCAGGAACAGGCCTTGCAACACATGTGGAACATGGCTCTGCCCCATCCACCCTCTTTGCCATGACACCCCAAACCACTGAAAATTTGAGGATAATTTCCTGGAACATTGCGGGTCTAACCAATAAATTGGAAGACCCCGCATGGGGAAATTATATAGAAACCGGCGACATATGTATGTTCCAGGAAACCTGGGCCAGAGAGGACTACGAGCACCCAGGGTATGCATCTTTTTTTATTCCAGCAAGGTGGGAAGGCAAAGGCCGACCTTCAGGGGGTCTTGCTCCCTGGATTGCTGTTCATCTGGGCTGTGTGGCAGCAAGGCTCCCATGCAGCTCCGACGATATCCTCGCGGTCACACTGACATGGCCAAACAAAGTTAGCCTTCTGATGGTTAATATTTATTCCAGGCCAATGGGAAAGGCAAAAGAATCACCGGCTTTTAACGAACTGTCGAATTTTTTATCTGAACTGCCGATTGACTCTTACTATGTGGTGGGTGGAGATTTTAACTCCCACTTTGAGCCACTTCCCGGCCTTCAGGAAGGATTTCTATCAGAAGATGAGGATAGGTGGGCTGTACCAGGGGCAGATGTGACCCCGCCAAAAGCTTGGACCCCGCTAGCGTTACAAATTACGGCCCTAACGCTAAGGTATGGTCTTAGAGCGTGTAATGGGCGAACCGCTTCGGACACACCAGGCAAAATCACTTATAATCGTCAAGGAAGGGAGTCACACCTAGACTATATTTTGGTCCAACTACCAAGGTGGCCATTAATACAGGATTTCAGGGTTATCGATAGGAGGGACAGTGACCATAATGCACTCGAGTTAGACCTCGCCCACCCAGTACCGCAAGGTCTAGTGACCCATGAGCCAGGGAACCATCCCCCCCTCCTTATAGATAATAATAGGAGAAGAATTAGGTGGGAGCACATGGTCACAAATAAGGACAAAATCCCCCTGCTCTATGAAGAGATCACCCCCATCCTGGAAACTGTCGGGGCACTCGATAGTGTGGCAAACCAAACAGACATAAGGTGTAAATTGTCTGACGCCCATAAAGAACTCATAAAAGCGGTGGCTCCCCATCTGACACGAAAAACGCAAAACCCAAGAGCGAGGACCCTAGGCAAAACACCCTGGTATAACAAAGCCTGTAGACAGGCTAAAACAAAACTCCTTGGAGTTATTAAGGAGGGCAGGGGAGGGGATCACCTTAAGCAATGTAGACAAACCTACAAGAAGCTCCTCACACAAGCTAAAATAGAATGGGAGGAAGATCAGTGGGAAGAGCTCTCAAAGGCCTTAGCAGTACAAGACCAACGACTGTTTTGGAGAACGGTGAATGGGGGATCTGGGTCTCTTCGCTCGGCAGTAGAGCCTAATATAGCGCCGGAAGTGTGGCAGGCACACTTCGAGTCGCTATATAGCGCCGAGCCTGGAGAAATTCCTGTGACAATTGAACCAGTAAGACAGGGCTTGCAGACGGACCAAATAACACTGAGTGAGGTAACAGCTGCCATTTCAGGTCTGGCTTCGGGGAAAGCGCCCGGGCTGGACGGGCTGCCGGGAGATCTGTACAAGCAGGAGCCCACTGTCTGGGCGCCCTACCTCGCGGCCCTCTTTAATGGCGTCCTCAGCGGGATGGAAATCCCCAGTACTTGGCTGGGGGCTGAGGTGGTCCCGATTTTTAAAAAAGGATCCCCCCTGCTCCCAGCCAACTACAGACCAATCAGCCTGATAGATGTAGCGCAGAAGCTGTTCGGCAGGGTCCTACTGAACAGGCTTCAAGAATGGATAGAGGAGGTGGGCGCCCTCAGTCCATTCCAGGCAGGCTTTAGGAAAGGGGTATCAACCGTGGATCAAGTCTTTAGACTAAACTTGATATTCTGGAGGATAGCGAGGTTCGAAGGCGGTAGTTTGTTCACGATTTTCGTGGACTTGAAAGCCGCCTTCGACCTTGTGCCTAGGGGTAAACTATGGGTCATCCTTGCAGAGATGGGTGTTCCACCAGATATCCTACTGACCCTGCAGAGGTTGCATCACAATAATTATGCCCAGGTGAGGTGTGGGAGGTCGGGAGAGCTAACCGATAGATTCCCCGTGGGCAGAGGGGTGAGACAGGGATGTGTGCTGGCGCCGACCCTGTTTTGCCTCTTTGTTAACGGGGTAATCGCCCATCTAAATGCCACCGACTATATAGATGCCCCCAAATTGAATGGCAATAGTGTACCCGCAATAATGTTTGCGGACGATACACTGTTGGTATCCAAAACATCCATGGGCATCCAAAAGATACTTGATGCGTTTGTGACCTTCTGCAAGGATAGAGGGTTGGAAATCAATGCCTCAAAAACGAAATATATGGTATTGAACCCAAAAACTAAGCAGCGCCCAAACCCTCTACTGGGACCAGCAAGACTGGAACGAGTAGACACGTTCGAATATCTCGGCGTGACACTCAATGAAAATATGACCTGGGAGAGCCATCAAATAAGGGCAAACCTTAAGCTAGTACAAACTACCGGGGGAATATCCAGGATGATGACCGGTTCGACCTACCGCCCTCTGGGGGCCCTAATACAGATATATAAAGCACAGGCAAGGGGGGCTATCTTATATGGGGCTGAATTGTGGGGGCACATTTCATGTCGGAATTTGTCACACACAGAAAACAGGTTTTTAAGGCAAATCACGGCACTTCCCCCCAGCACACCCCTCCTCCCACTGAGGCTTGATTTAGGGCTACGACCACTTGCCGACGAGATAGGCCTAAGACCCATCGCCTTCTGGCGCAGGCTATGGAGCAGTGTCAATCTCGCCGACTACAGGGCGGAATTGGTCGAACTATTAAAACATCCCAAGGTGCTCAGCATCCCCTGGGTCCAAAACATCCAGTCAGTTTGCATTGAAATGGGGCTCCCGGAATTGTGGTCCGAACCAGCAGACACAGCACCAAGAATATCCAGGACACAATTGGCGAAGCTGTACCACGAGCACAAGAGGGTAAGGGCTATAGCTGTTCAGACGGAGGGGTCCCTATCCTCTATATTCCTGCAAACCAAGGACCTTTATGCCTTCGAGAAATCTTTGGACCCTGTTTTCCCCATACTTTCTAGAAAGCTATTCCTCCTGTGGAGATACAGCACACTTCCATTCCGCTCCTTTTGCAGTACTTGGTCTAAAGTCCCGTCCTCTAAGTTCTGTCCTCTTTGTGCCGACAAAGAGGAGAACGACCTGCATGTGATCTTCTTCTGCCCAGCATATAAGGCAGCAAGAAAATATTGGTTACTGCCCGTAATTAAGAATCTGGGTGGCAGGGAATACGGACCTATGTATAGGATCTTGAAAAGTGATGCCTCCAGCCCAATTGTCTTTGCAGTCTCCAAATTTTTTACGAATGTATGGCACACGCGTAGTCGTCTTTTAAAAACTGCTGGGTAGATTGTAGATTTGCTACTCTTTAAATAATCACTTGCATTGTCTAGCTCTGATTTTTAATTTATGCTTTAATGTTTTTATGACTGTGTCACAATTTATCTGAATGTATGCACATGCTTCTTTTATGACCGAATGGTCGAAATAAAGATTTCTAAAGTAAGGTTTGCTAAACTGGTGTAAAGGAGGCAATGCAGTGGAAAGGCTTTTGTTCTTTACCAAGTTTTTAGCTGTGGAAGTCTATGAACAATTAATTTGCCTGCATAATGATATAATTTGCTAATGAAGATATTACACTAAATTAATTGTGCCATTATTCTGAATTAGTTTTTGTATTATGCAATTTTTGAGCTGAATGTAAACATTTTTTAAGTGTTCCCAAATTGGTCCAACTACTACCAACAACAGTGTTTAATTTATGCCAGTGTTTGCTAGTACTTGGCACTGTCACTTATTACTAGGGCCACTGGAATTATGTGATTCTGCCGTCACCACTTTTTTTGCATAAATATGGATTGTCCGCATTTGCTACATAGTCTATCATCTGCTGCATTAAAAATGTTGTTTCTACCACAAATGGATCAAAAGTTACTAAAAACATGGCAACATGTTTGCACGCGGTGGAAGCCCCCTTGCCAAGGAAAACTGGTCATCTTTCTTGTGCCTATTTTTAAATGTAGTTGTTCAACTGACACTAATGAGGTGTAACCTTTGTCCAGACAGTATTAGCATGGGTAAAACTGATATATTAAGGGAGTTTGGCTAGACCACCTGCAAAATGGCTGCTGGCTTTACAATCTTCTGGAGGCACAGAGAATTTTGATGAAGCCTTGCATAGCAGCCCTCATTCACCACTGAAGTGAGCCAATCAACACAGGAACACGGGAGAAGCGGGTAGATGTCTTTTCAGACCTTTTCATGGTCTGTAACCCTAGATTTCTACTCTGCTCCTCATGAGGGTCACCCGCGACTGCCATTTTATGCAATGCCTCCACCGATATAGCACACCCAACGGTTGCGCATGCTAAATAATGAGGAGGTGGTTTGAGGGCACACCAGAAGTTTTTCAAATGTTTTTTTCTCAAGGATATTATTTTATTTATTTGTCCTTGTTTATTTATGAGAAGTGAGGCAAAGGAATACTGCTAATTGTGTATATTTGAGGTACAATTGAGGAATTTGAACTCTCCTATGTTCACCTCACATTAACTGTGTATACTGCTGTCAGTAGTTCATTTTGGAGAAATTCACTGACAGACCAGACTGCAAATAAAACCTCTTTAGGATCATTTTCTGTAGAGTTTTTAAGTGGTCGCCCTTAGTTTGGTCTGCTATTTAAAATATCTGGAACACTCTTTTGAAACTTTACAAGAGCTTTTTTCCATCAAATTGTTGTGAATAGGTTAAATTTTCTTTGGCTATTTCCAGATTACCTTTAAGTTTTCAAATATGGACTCTGCTGCGTCTTACAATATAAAGCCTTCAGCCTCGCCTGCAGCAATACCTCATTCACACAAAGATCCTCCCAGTAATAATGACAAGAGGCAAAAGAAAGACTTTACTTCAATGACAAAATATTCTTTATCCCTAACACTTGAGAACTTGATGGATGAAATAAGACACTTAAAGCCTTTTGTAAAGGAAACAAACACATATCTTCAAAGGATTGAAGAGAGACAGTTAAACCTTGAATCTAGGGTAACTGAGGTGGAACAGCAAATAAGTGATGTCCAGGATATGACAAATAAGGTATAGGTGATGTCCAAGGACATTTCTCTTCTCAAACAATAAACAGACAATTTAGAAAATTGCAATAGACGCTTTAATATATAAATCTATGAAATTCCTGAAGGCACAGACGGTTCAGACATGCTATCTTTTTTTTAAAAAATACATATTTCTAAAATGGTTGGGCTTAAGGATTGTGTCGATCTCAATGTACAAAGAGCTCACCACGTTGGTCCTAAGTCTTTGGCAGTATCTACGTCGACTCAACCCAGAGGAATTATAATTATTTTTCTACAATCCTCTCTCTGATCTGATGAAGGTTATGTAAGACACCAAGTAGAGAAAGCAAATGTTGTGATCAGGTCAGAAAGACTTTTTTACACAGGATGTGGCCAGGGTGACAGCTAAGAGATGAAAAAAGTTTATTTTGCTACATCTTGCATTAAGGTCCATGAATGCCTGGTATGGCCTTGTGCATTTTTGTGTGTTTAAGTTTACATACAAAGAAAACCTGTGCCCATTGAATCCCCAGATGAGGTAAGGAGATTAATCTATCTTCATAAGGAGAAGAGTTGGACCTCGGGAAAACTTGATGTTTTTCGGATTTGTTACATTTGATTTAATTGTTGTGCACATTGTTTGTATTAATGATCTTTCTGATTCACTGTCTTTTTCTCATATTCTTGTTTTTTACAAGGGCCTTTCTTTTCTCATTTGGATCCCCATCAAGGTAGATTCCCATGTCCATGTCATTTTTTAACTGTGTTCCCTCCATGTTGATAAGTGCTCCAGGTATCCTTATGGATTCATTCCAGTGACCGTTCTTTTGTTTTATTTCCTTTCATTTTTTTGTGCTGTTGCATATATCACTCTGGGGGCATCCTCGCCAGCAGTCTATCTTCTTTGCATTTTCCCACCCCCATCATTGCCTCTCTGGCTTCTCATCATCCTCCCTCCTCTTATCATGTGTTGTTCACTCTTCTACTTCTTACCTATGCTATCTGATCCTCCTTACAATACTGCTTCTTCCCATATTATCTTTTTCAAATGTCTCACTCTGCTATTGCTTCAATGGTTGTATTGCTGGCTTTGATTTGTTCTCCTATAAGTTGCATGCCGCTGTTTAATATTTTTTCTTCTTTTTACATAGATGACAAATACCTTTCGCATTGTTTCCTGAAATGTCGTAGATTTGTGTAATCTATTAAAAAGCAAAGGGTACTCATATATTTATCCAGATTAAAATTTCAAATTGCCCTATTATAAGAAACCCATCTCTCAGACAAGGATATTAGGACTCTAAGAAAGAACTAAGTGGGACATCTAGTTTGCCCACCTGCTAAAGAAACTATGAATGGGATTGCTATTTTGTTCCACAAGTCACTTCATCTGGTAGTTGAGAAAGAAGTAAAAGATAAAGAGGGTAGATGGCTTCTTCTTCATCTTACTACACACAATACTCGAATATCCATTCTTAATTTATGGTCCCATCAGCATAGATGTTTAATTTTGGGAGCAGATGTCTAATACATTATTGTCAAGCTCATACACTAATTTAATTGTTGGAGTTGATTGTCATCAACTCATGGATCCCTTAATTGACAGATATTTCTCTGTCAAATATGTTCCCAATACAATTGAAAAACACTCAGAAGTTGTATTAATTCTAGAGGGCGTGCTGATGCGTAGAGGGCCAACAACTCAGGTGCTTTGGCATATGCTTTTTATCCTTGTGTTCACCAATCTAAGCCAAGTATCGATTACATCTTTCTATTTTCAGAGCATGCACAAGTTATAGTCAATCTGGATCTGTTGCCTGAAATCTCTTGGTCCAATAAATGTCATTTCAATAACAGTTTATTGAAAGATAAAAGTTTGTAGTACAATTTCCGCAAAGATTTCTTTGATTCTAAAATCAATCTAGATATCCCTTTTCATTTTGTTTGGGATGCCTTTAAAATAATTGCTAGATGATGTATTATTGATTATGTTGCGACAAGAAAGAAAAAAAACACTCTTAAAGAATCCTTACTTTCATTTACCTATATTAAATTACTCAAGCAAGAATATTACACCTCCAACAGACACACTACAATAATACATCTTATTCAGGCCAAGTTAGATTTTAATAAATGATTGGCTGAAGACCCATCTGATGTACTGCTAAAAATAAATGTGAAACATTATGGTGGCCACAATAAATCTAATATCGATACCATCACAGATAAAAAAGAAACTAAATATTGTAAAAACCATGAAATCCTAGCACGATTTAAAGACTTTTATTAGACATTATTTTCTCCAGAACATTCCCCATCTGATGACACTATAAATACATTATTTGACTCTTGTCCAAAAAACCAGGATCAGTAGTTGATCTGTCTTCATTAGATGATTACATCGCTATCCTTGAAATATGAGCAGCCCTTGTCAAATTACCTAAAGACAAAGCCTTCATTCCTGATAGTTTTTCAGTTGGGTTTTAATCGTGCTTTTTTCATATTTTGCTACTACACTAACTATCTTTATTTCATTATTTTTTTCCAATATTGACGCTTGTGGTACTTTTTTTTAGTAGCTATGCTTTGCCTAATTACCAGAAAATAAAAAGCTTAATAGCTTGACTTGAATGTAATAGAACAATTAGATTTTATCAAGGGAGATATATGGCAATAAACTCCAAAGTGTTTTTGGACATTATGCACCTCGTATCAAAAGGTAACACACCTGTTGCTGCCATCACAATGGATGCGGAAAGAAACCTTTGACCATGTTAATTGGAGCTTCACGATAAGCGCATTCAAATGTCATGGCTACGGTCCAGGGGCCTCATTTATGAAAAGTGACGCATCGCTGCGTGAAAACAGCGATGCGTCACTTTTCAATGCACACTCCTTGCGACACCAATGATGCGTCATATTTAATGTATGGCGCATCATGTCGCAAGGACTTACAGATGCGTCAGTATTTCTGACGCATCTCTAAGCGCAAAAGTGACGCATTGCTGGAGTGTGTCACAAAGTGACGCAACTCCAGCAATGCGTCCTTTCACATGGGGAAAGCCCCATGTGAAAGGGCTTGCGTCAGTCTTACGCCTGCTGTGAGGCAGGCGCAAGATTTTGACGCAACCGCATCCTAAAAGTGACGCAGTGAAATCTCATAGATTTCACTGCGTCACTATTACGAGGCTTTTTGCGGGGGAACGCCCCCTCTGCATACATTATACCTGACGCAGGTATAATGTGGCGCAGGGGTTTAAAAAGTGACGCATCTACCTAGATGCGTCACTTTTTAAATATGGCGCAACAAGGCGCATGTTTTACGCTGCCGATGCGTCACAAAAAGTGACGCATCTGCAGCGCAAAACTGACGCAAGGCCTCATAAATGAGGCCCCAGGAATATAAGGTATAGGAGCCTGCTTTACTCTTCAGGTAAAATATCTATTTATGTTATCGGACTCCAATCTTCATCTTTTCCACTAGTTAGGGGGACATGACAAAGTTGCCTCCTGGCACTGGCATTGTTCATATTGTCCCCGGAAACATTTCTAGAGATTTTTTATCAGTCATCTTCTTTTCGTGCTTTTAAGCATAAAGAAACAAATTAAATTCATTGCATATGCAGATTATGTTATTCTTTTTGTATTGGATCCAAAAACGTCTATTCGTGATATTGTTTATTTATTAACACATTATTAAACTCTATCTAGTTATAATCTAAATATTGATAAGTCGGAGGTATTGTTTAAAGGAAATATTTAAAGACACTGGATTCACTTGGAAATGTAATAAATGTTTAGGAATTAAATATTCCACCTCTATTACAGAAACAATTCAGATTAATTTAGCTGATGCACACTACAAACTCCTTAAAATGTCAGAAAAGTGGCCACCTTTGTATTTATCTAGTGGGGAATAACAGATACAAACAAAATTATGAAGCTACCAGTCATTGATTTCTATTTACAAAAGTGGTGACAGTGGAGGTACACTGCAACCAGTACCACCGACCTTCTAACAGCGCATTGCGTACCCGTAACACCGAAGAACATCACCATTGACGGGCACTTACTTTCTTTACTTGTAGAGTAATCCCCTGACAAAGGGCTGACACGAAGCCCGAAATACATTGGGAATAGCGACGGCAATATTGACATTTTGACGAAATGCATAAGGATGATATGTCACAACCATGAAGATAATGAGTTGAATCAACAATAAACAAACTTTGAACTCACACCATTTTGAATACAGAAAACTTTATAAAATTCACAAAAGCGAACAAGACTACATAGTCTCCAAAGCAGTGCACAAAGGAGCCTTCCCCCCTGACAGGGGCAGCTTTGTAATTTATTTCTATTTATCAATGCCACCAGTGAATCTCTCTCAGAAGTTTTTTAAAAACATTTATAGTTTGGTTGGTACATTTTAGTGAATTGGTCAGAAAGCACGTTTCTCATTACATTCATTGTGTAAATCTAAATATTTGGGCAGGGTAAACTTCCCCAAATTTTAGAAGTATCACTCTGCTTTTATTGTGAAGTAAAGTTTGCCCCATTTGGACAGGGATGAGGATACTTCATTCACTGCATGACATAAATTGGAAGATTTAATGATTTTACCTTTCTCTTTTTATTCTGTGGACAATATTTTCCACCCTCCCAAGTCTTTTACTTCTCCCACTAGTCAGAACTCAATACACCTTACACATCCCATTGTCACCCACTCATTTTCACCCCTGTAGGTGTTTCTAGAATCCTCTATATGGTACAATACAAATATTAAACTATTGAACTGGATAATCTTTTGGAACGATTGGATGGTGACAGATATCATCTGAATTAAACAGTTAATGCAGGGCACTGTTTTGCTCTCCTCATCTGAAATTTTATGTAGGTACGGTCTAACCACCATATCCACACATAAATATGAGGTGTTGAAGAAGGCTATTTTACAATACATGTCAACTCTTTCAAATATGCTTTCTTCTACTCCCAGTACATTTTATGCAACATTTATTTTTTCCCCTGCTGTCAAGGCTTCTTATACAGATAAACATCTTGTATACATACCTCCTACCCGCTCAAAATCTAAAGTAGAACTACAGTGGGAATCAGATTTAAACTGTTCCTTTCCATTCCAAACTTGGAATATAATCTGGTCTCAGATTCATCACACTTCTTGCATGGCTAGTAGACAACAAACCGTGTATTATTTCTATAATATGCTATTTTAACCCCTACTTCCCTTCACAAATATAAACACAACATAGCATGCTGAACAGAAAAAGGTACTCTCATGCATATGTTTTTTCACTGCCCATCAATTAAAACTTTTTGGTTGAAAGCCTGGACTATTATTGCAACATTTTTTCTATTACTTTTTCTTTTGACAGTCTTCATTTTTGTTGGGTTAGTCCTTCTCAAATATGGATTGGCAATTGTAAAGTGGGTACATTTGTGGACTTAGTCGATGCTATTGCTTTTCAAATTACTACATCTAGTTAGAAGGATGCTAACATAATCACTGTAACTAGATGGTGGAATTTATTATTTCACCATCACAGACTTGAGAGAGCAAACGCCGCCTCTACACAACAACTTATTACGAAGGAGTTATTTTGGCTATCTCTTTCTACCTGTTTGAACTGTATGCCTGTTCAGTTATTGGACGTAACTACTACTTTTCAGCCTTCATGAACTACAGATTTTATTTAGTATTCTGAAACTGCACATATGATTTATCTAATTCATAATTATATTGATGGTCAGCTATATATTTTTTCTTCAGTCAGGCTGTATACAATTTTATCCCTCTTTCCTTTCCCTCTTTTTTCTTTTGTTTATTCTCTGTCTTTTCTCTTTTCTTTTCACCCAACCCACAAAGTATAAAATACAAAATGCTAAGTTATAAGGCATTGTGTTGCATATTTTTTAATCAGTTTTCTATAGCTGTTGAGTTCTAATTCACTTACTGCTCTTTACTACATTCGAAAATAGTGTTTGTTTATGTTGAATATATTGACTACATATAGATATGTTTACTATGTACTTTTGTTGAAATAATTCAAATAAAGCTTTTACAAACTGAAAAAAGAGACACAATTATGAATCCTATCAAACAATGTGCAGCATTGTGCCACATAATTTTCCTTTTCCCGTCGCATAATTTAGTCAAACCTGGTGTAGAATTTGGTGTTCCTCTGCCACATGGCTCTGGATATTGCTAAACACAGATACTTGTTTATGACAGCCCCACCATGTGGCGGTGCGGTTTCTCTATTTTAGAGCAGAGGTCATCAATAAGGTGTTCAATATACTTTATATGGTTAGAATATGGCTGTCCTGAAAGGGACAATGAGTAGTCTCACCCCCACATAACTTCTTGAGAAATACCTTGGGACTAGTATTAGTGAAATTTAGCAATGGCCAACACTCTTTTAGCCACAACTCAAATGGTGCCCTGGATTGTACCATAGCCTCGTCAGATGTCTGTAGTACCACAGGAATGATACACACTGAACAGTTACATATTCTTCTATCATAAATGTTCTTAGGAGCTAGCAAGTGCTATGCATGTTTTGTTACTTATTCTTGGGTCTCTTCCTCCAGCAGCATCATGAGAGTGAAATCACCCAACACCATGATGCATCACCAACCTATTTTTGAAGAACATGTTATCCATGCTCTCCAGCTGCAAAGCCCTACCCAGATGGACCATCCTTTGGCTTCTCTCTTCTGTTCCATCTACCAGCGACACACAGGGGTTGGTGCTGTAATACCAGTGGAACATTCATATTACAAATTCTCAATCATAGGATAGTGTAGAATACTCAGGGCCTCCTTTATGAGGCCCTATCAGCACTTTTGCGCCACCAGAATGTCACTTTTTTTATGCTATTGTGGCACAATATGCCGTCGCATATTTTGAAGGTCACGCAAAACAACTTTACGTGGCTTTTCATGACCTTAGAAATGTGTGCCCCTTTCAAGCAGAAAACTGCGTGAAAGGGGCATTCAATGGGTGTTTCTGTGGGTTTTCCCATGCAACACCAATGGAACCTGGCACATTCCGAGGTTTACGAGTCATTGTAAACCTGGGAATTCGTCAGAACCTAATGCCACACCAGGGGTGGCGTTAGGGAGGCGCAACGAAGAGAATGAAAACATTTCTCCTTGTGCTTTCATTTTTGTATGTTTGCTGCATTTTGCAGCACATGCAGACAAGTAAAATGCCTGAAATGATTGATTTTGTGCAGGAAGGACCCTTCCTGCAAAAAAATCAATCATCCCTGCAACGCAGGCACCCTTGCCCCATGGTGCAAAGGTGCCATCGTTGGTGCACAGCAACCAATTGTATGCCGGCGCAGGGAAAAAGGACAGGAATGTGCATATCATATAGACACAGCGCTTTCCTGCCCTTTCCTCTTGCCGTAGGGGAGCACAGCAGGGAGGCCTGCGGCGAAGCCCTACAGTAAAATCCCACAAGTAAGGCCCTCAATGAATTAATACCCTTACGGAGTTCAATGCTGAATATTGAATCCACTGTAGACAATTCTGGACTGGCAAGTGGTATGAATACATGCAAATTGTTTTACATAAAACAGCAAATGGTTATTTCCAAGGTGGAGCTTTAGAGAGAGAAGCAGTCCTGAGCAAAGCAGTGTCTCCTCCTTGTGGATGTCCCAAAGTCTCAGGGAACCAAGGAGAGGACCAGGTCTGGAACTGGGCAAGGTCTGAGCTACCAGCAGACAGACGTCAAACAAATATACATGTATGAGCCATCAGAACCAACATGATTAGGGTGTAGGCAGTAAGGGGGTGATGTGTTACCAGGCACCACAGCTGGGCTCTCAACCTATCCAGATGTGTTTGGAATAGTGTAATTATGTACTTGCTGCCAAGAGAGTAGGAACAGCTAATGACGTTGACCCACAGAAATTAACCAGGACACATACCTTCAAGCTAGGAATTAAAAGAAGTTTGAAGGACTGCCCCCCCCCCCTCTTATTTGCATGTACTTGGTGCACCTCAGCACTTACTGTGCTGAACCCCAGAGTAGGGGTGGAACACTTTTAGGCATTTATCTTCTAGCAGGGAGTAATTGTCTCTCCCAATAGTGAAGAAAATTCAGTAACATTACCTCACATCTGTGTAGACGTGTGCTCTACAATAACTTATATTTGCAATGTACCATATACCTCTATCTCAGAACTACAGACTGTACACCAGCCCAAGATGTGGGCCCTCTCTTGTTAATTGTATGTACTGTGATAACAGGGCAACAAGTATCTGGGGCCTGCTTTCTGGTAAAAGATTTCATCAACACCCCAACCACTCAGTGGCATATACCATAGGGGTTCCTGTATATTACTGGATGCATTAGCCATTGCGCTACCAGTGGCTGTTGGTGCCATTTAAAAGTGGCGAGGCATAGATGCCTGTCTGGAATGCCATGTGGAGAGTGATTCCAATTCTGGAGTTCGAATAATGATGTTTGCAGCAGGAACAGTAACCCACTGAACTACCTTAATAAAAAGCAATAAGACTTAAATACAAAATTTCTGAAAGGGACTATATATTTTGTACCCAGTAGACAAAAAAACAAATAACTAAGGGGCATATTATCAATAACGGCTTTAAAATTATCGCCGCTTTAGCGGCAGGAAACTGCAGCTAAAGCGGCGATAATGGGCTTGATAATATGCCCTTGCGAATTCCCATAGAAGCCCAGGTTCTGGTGTTAACCTGGGCTTCTGTGGAAATTCACAAGGGCATATTATCAAGCCCATTATCGCCGCTTTAGCTGCAGTTTACTGCCGCTAAAGCGGCGATAATTTTAACGCTGTTTACGCAGTTGACGCTGTTTACGCAGTTTACTGCCGCTAAAGCAGCGATAATTTTAACGCTGTTTCTTGATAATACGCGCCAAGGTTTTCTGTCATTGTTCAGCCAATAAGAAAATAAATAAATCCAGTATTTGTAACGCGCACAGCTACCCATAGGCATCCCGGCGCTGGGGGCCGGCGGGAAGATTAAGGAAGCTATTGCCAGAGTCACATGGTGCTGGGCTGACCTGCTGCCGGTGATCGAACCGTGAGCCCCAGCGTCCGGAGTCAGTTGGCCTGGCCACTACGCCACACTTGTGGTGGATAACACAAAACTCAAACTTAAAATTTCAAAAATCCGAATCTGGATTTTTTTATTTAAGGCAAAAGAGATTCTTGGATTCCAACCTTACTTCTAATTAGTGAAAGCGGAAACCTTTACTTTGACTTTATTTAGAGTTTAATGTAGTTATTGTGAAAATAAAAACATTTTGTTCAGTGTGTTTTGCCATTTCCTGTTTACAAAACGGGGCGACAGAAAGAGAGACAATAATGTTTTGCGGGATTCGTTAGAATCATTACAATCTGTAACTCCTGAACAGGAGGGGAAGCAACACCAATAAATAAGAATAAAAAGAATATATATATATATATATATAAATATATTTACACATATATATATAACATTGCCTGAAAACTTAATAAAATAATGCTATACTGTAAAATCAAATGCATTTGGAGGACAATAATAATGAGTAGGCTGTTCCTCCACAAACACCCCCCCCCTTGCACCAATTCAGTTACTATTATAGGCCAAATTGGGGGGGTTAGTTAGCTAGTCTTGAAGGCAGGGACAAGTTAATCATTGTGAGATTGTACCATTGCGCATGGGGGCAGTCTCACAGAGCTGCAGAGAGGCCAGTAAAGCAACTGCAGCTTTCATGAATTTCTCAAAGCCAGCAGCTAGCTAAGCAAGTTGGGACGTTTGAAATGCACCAGAAAGGTTGGAGCAAGAACTTCCTTAGGGAGAGCAGCTCCTCACAGATGCAGAGTACATGGGTCACCAACTCCTCCACCTTTGAGCAGAAGTATTAATGTCTGTCGGTGTCATACAAATACCTCCGGCGGAGTCCGGCCATACATATAGAACTTCAGAGTAGGGGTCGTAGTCGTGCTACGCAAAGTTCAGCGAAAAAGTAAAAAATCTCCACGAACACGCAGGAACTCTGCAAACACGCGAAATTGCTTGTTCGCTTTGCTTTTTTCCTGTTCGCGATCGTTTTTTGCGTGCTCGGGGAGAAACATCTTGCAAACACGCATTTTGAGAGCGCGAACAAACAAAAAATTCAGCAGAACACAGAATTTTGGGCAATTTCACGTTCTCCGCAGAACGCGAAACTATGCAAATTCCGCGAGCGGAACGGAATTTACCGCCCAGGCCTACTTCAGAGGGACTAATCCGGAGCACAAGCCCATTAGCTGGCCCTTCATAGTTAAGTTAAGGGGAAGAGAAACATTGGATGGGAGGGACCCTTGCTCATACAGCGTTGAAGTCAAACCTCTGTGATCCAGTTTTGTCACAGCTTGTGCATCACGATCCATTCATATTAGCCTCACTTGTTTAACCAGCAGTTTAGCAACCCCGGGTACCTGCAGGCCACTTGTCTAGATTGCACATGCTTCCAGGGCCTCCAAGCGTGATTTAGGTACTTGTGCTAGTTTGTTGCCGTGGAGCATATCAGTTTTCGAATAAAGTGTTTCAATGTATGGGCGCTCCCCTGCTTGGCTTTCAGGCTATAGACTATGACCTTGGCTAATCCAAACTCTTGTTGGATTTGAGCATGTGAAGTACGATTAGGAAGCAACAATATGCTGCAGTAGCAAGAAGACAGTGCTCTGTCCAACCAATTGGTCATTTTATCTCTGAATGCCAATGACCTGTAGGCAATGGTGGGGAGTAGATTTCCTTCTATCACCTTCAGAAGAGAGGATAAATCTGGATTCTTCATTGATTTTCTCACTTTACGAAAAGCTGATTCTAAGGAGTTTGCTGCCCATTTTGGGCATGGATGTGTCGTGCCAAACAGTCTTTGTGGTCCAGGCGAAACTCCAGATATTTGCAGGTATCCTCCACCTCAATGGCCTTTCCTTCGATTGACTATGACCCCCTTTTTACCAGTTTGCATGGATTATCATTACCTTTGTTTTCATTATGTTCACTTTTAGGTGACTGGCCTTGCAGTAAACGGTGAGCGCACTGAAGAGCTTCTGGAGGCCAATTGGCATCTGGTCCAAAAGGACCGTGTCATGCGCATGCTGGAGGGATTGAATTTTGAGACCAGCCACTTTAGTAGGGAATGCCCTCAATGGCGCCAGGTGGCCTGGGAGGTCAGCTAAGTACAGATTGAATAAGAGTGGTGCAAGTATGCATCCTTGCTTCAAGTCTTTGTTTGTCCAGATTTTGCCCCTAGTAGTCCATTTGGTGCTAACTCTTATATTTATCTAGGTGTCAGAGCGAAGGGTAGCAATGGCTTTTAATAAAGTTTGAGGGATGCCCCAGGAGTTGAGTTTTGCCCAAACCTTTGGCCACAATACACTGTCGAATGCTGTTTGAAAATCGTTGAACACGGCATGAAGGGCCCTACCCTTGGCTGCTATTGTGGCTTCAATCAGGTGAGAGATACAGATGATCTTTTCTGCAATGTGGCGGCCCTTTTTAAAGCCGCTTTGATTCAGATTATTATCTTCTGCCCAGGCCTGGATCTCCTGATTTAATATGCAGGCATAGCACTTCTCTTCAGTGTTGAGGAGTGCGATCAGCCGATAGTTTTCTGGAAATGATCACAAGCTATTTTTTATGGGCAGGAACCAAAAGTGAGTCCCTCCATGTTACAGGGATATATGCCCCCAATTGATACTCCCGGAATAAAGGCACCATTGTTGAGGACCATCAGTATGGGGCCCATTTGTATACGACGGCCGGGATACCCCTTGGACCAGGAGCACCACTTGATTACATTGACTTGATGACTGATGCTACTTTGGCCAGGCTTATCGATCACATATCTAGGAGGCTGGCCAGGTCACACCATAAGTCATTTAGGCCCTTCACTGGTGGTTTGAGTGAGCCGTGCTCTGCCGAGACATCAACATAGAGATCCTTGATGTAGAATTCCCATTCCTTGGGGGAGATGTTGGTAACAGATCTGGCCATTTAAGTTGGAGCATTTGTAGATCCATAGCCAGAATTTCCTCTGATTCTTGGATTTTATTACCTCCTGGGAGTCGATTCAACTGTGTACTTCCTCTTACCTCCTTTGGGCAGAAAGGGCTTTTCTCTCTTCTAGGGTTGCTATTTGATGTTGGCTGCAGAGCTGGTGTTCAAGGAAGACTTGCCATGTTCTAGTTCTCCCAAGTTGATTTCCTTAGATGGTCATCCAGGGTCTCCCAGAGGTTTGCTGTAGTGGATTCTCTGCTTGCTCTCGGAGTCGTATTCAGGAAGCCGTCCACAATCGCCCCGTGACTGTCATGATTTTCCAAGGACCATTTTATTTTCTTAGTGGGCTCCAGGTCTTCTTGGTTGCCAAATAGTCTTGTTTTAGGGCAGGTGGGCCATGGAGCCTGGAATTCTCAAGTTAGTAATGCATGGTTGCAGTCAAAGGAAGGGGCACATCATACTTGGATATGTACTGGAAAGGAGCCAGAGACACCCAGATATAATTGAGGGTGGCCATCCTGAAGCAGGAGGTATGCATCTAGGCTGTAGGTGGTGAACCAGTGCTGTTCCGTGAGCGCAGGCTTACATTGTTTAGGAAGGAGGCTGAGATGTTGCCCTGTTTATCAGATCTTTGGAATTGCTTGTTGATAGGGGTATTCTCAATATTTGATCATCCAGGGCCACAAATGGACTAGTCAACTCTGCGGATATAAGGTTCACATTTAAGTCTACCATTATCACCCTCATATCATCCGGTTGTAGAGCGGATAGTTCTTTGGTCTTTCCGAGTAGGGAGCAGTGAGACCGTAGTTGCCTCTCTTCTTGTTTTTGCAGGGGGAAGATAGACTCATCCTAAGATGAGATGAGCCTGAGCCTTGTGTAACTGGTCTTCACCAGGGAAAGTTCGAGAAAGATGTAGTCATCATTCCCTGTGCGGAGTACTATGGCAATTGCCGCCAGATCTTTTTTCACATAAAGTGGCGCCCCTCCGGAGGCGTGGCCCCCTGCCCATGAGGCTGCTGCTGGTGCTTCATAAATAGGAAAAATTGGGCCAGGCAGATAAGTGGAGAGCCCAATTTTCCTGCGGGGTGATGATGTCTCATTTCTTTAATTCATTGACAGCTGCCTTCTTGGCTTTAGGGTCAACAACACGGTCCTAGAAAAACCTGGATAGATTTAATGCTAAATGAGGCCTACTGGGACATAGTAACAGACAAGCATCTGTAAATTTTAAATGGAAGGGCTGATGCTTTAAGACTGAAAGAAACAAACTGTTAAATATGTAAAAGTCAACCAAATTATGGCTTTTGATAAAGCGTCAACACAGCGGCGGCCTGTTAATCATTGTTACCTTTCATCTAGTAAAGAATATTCCAGAATTGATTTATATATCTACAGTCAATCATGCACAGCTGCTCTGTTCACCCAGGTCCACATGTGGTCCCATTGCCGATTCTACAATGATGTGAATCTGGCTCTGAAACTTCCCCTTCTCAGAGCTCCAAGGGCCACATGTTTTTCTACCAGCCTTGTGCTGCATGTTATTTAGTATGGTAAGTTTGCTTACATCAGCCCGTTGCAGCCCATCCAATCCCAAAGCTGCTCTTTAAAATATTTTTGTATTAGAATTTAATTCATCTGTATGAAAGCAGTGTTGGAATTGGCTTGAGCATGGCCACCGAGCACTCTAACAGAGACCAGAGACTTGCTATCTCTGCCCTCTAACACAGTGCAGTATCAGAGGTCTTTGAAGTGCGCATGTCAGATTGGGCTCACATGAGCAGTTGTCCAGTCTGACTTGTGCACTTTAATTTATAGCAGCCCTTTGATCTATAAAAGACATTACGAGAGGAGGCCCACACCTCCGACACTACACAGCTCTACAATTGCCGCACTGAGGAGAACAAAATTGAAGACAACAGCTGTGCAGTACAGCCATCAGGCATTGTGTGGCAGCTCCTAAGTGGAGAGGCAATGCTTATTTGCCCCTATGGAGGAGGCGTGAGGCGCCGCTGTGTGTTATGGTTTCTATTCATTAGGCTTTTTCCCATGACAGTATTCCTTGGCTACAAAAAGGCACTTCATGTTTGTATTCTTATGGCTTTGATATCAGATTAACAGGTAGCTATCTAAAGTATTTAGGGCCATATGTTGGAAACCTAATTGCGCTCGCAAATGCTGAAATTCATAATTAAGGCAGTGTGCTATGTAGCACACAAAAACCCACATGCAAAATAGGGAATCGCAAAATTTGCAATTCCTTATTTTGCTATTGCTTTTAAGGAATCGCAAATTGAAATTCCTTACATGCAATGTAGGAAGCACCCAAGTTGTGCGACTTTTAGCTTAAGGAATCGCAAAATACCACCAACTTCAGGTAGGAGGTATTTTGCGATTTCTTTGAGAAATTCACTTTTTGGCATTTTTCAAAGTGCCATGTGGGTCACATACATGCCCTTAGGGCATGTATGTGGGCCACATGTACACACATGTCAATTTCAGGGGTGCAAAAGGGTGTCCTATTGACACCTTTACAACTCTGAAATTGCATTCTCAATTTGCAAATCTCTAATTGAGAATCGCAAATTGAGAATGACTTCCCACTCATTTTTAAGGGCCTTCTAGCCCATAGGAATGAATGAGAAGGTATTCCTTATTTGTGAATCGCAATTTGCGATTCGCAAATAAGGAATAAGTGGGATTTGCAATAACATTTGCTAATCCTACCTACATTTCGTTTTGTGATTCTCTAATTGCGATTCACTAAAAATCGCAATTTGAGATTCGCATAATGAAAATTACCTACATATGCCCCTTACTCTTTTATCCCCATGCATGTTGTGCAGCCCAATTTCCTTGTTTATTCAGAATCACAATATTATTTTAAGAAAGAAGGGAAACTCTACCCTCATCTTGTTTTTAGTGAAAAATATTATGGAGTCCATATTGGTAGACTAATGTCTGCCATGGCTTTGAGGACCTTCCAGAAATTGTGTTTTATGTTACATTTGCACACGGGATTAGAGAGCATGCATTAAGTGCCCATAAGGTTACAGGCTGGTATATTGCTGAAGATCTGCTTTTAAGGCTTTGTAAAAACATGTGCAAGTGATGTGTACAGAGCAGTATTGTGGTGCACAAGATTTCCTCCAATGAAACAAAAGGGACTGGTGCACGCCAATGGAGAAGTAACAGACAGGGACCTTTTATGCAACTTTTGTTTCAACTTTGTGAATATTTCCGCTACTTTGTGTATATGATAAGGCTTTTTCCCTACACCAGTAGACAATTGCCATCAACTTTAGAGAGTCACAACTACTAGTGGCTGTTCCTGCGAGTTCCAGAAAAATGGTGTTGTGTTTTGTGGTTAGTTGTAGATGGACAGTTTATATGATCTCTATTGTGAGATTAGACATTCGCAGAGTTGGGATATTGAGCCTTCCCTCAAGAATATGTTGTTTGGAGCTTGGACATTTGGCCTGCGACATCACCACAAGTTGTGAGAACCACTGTTGGTGGTCACATGTTGACACTCGGCATTTCAAAGTCATATTGAAGTTGTGTACCTTGTACTGAACCTATGGGCCATGTGCATGAGTGCGAAAGGAAAGCCACACAGCTCGACCAACCCGGACATGGAACATTTCCGCATGGTCCTTTTTCAAGATTCCTAGATACACAGTTGTGGGTGGGGATCTGTCAAACTGGATATCTTAATTCAGCCTAACCACTATTTAGTGCAATTATGTACAGCATAGGAATCTATAAAGTTCTCTTGCCTCAAAACTCAACACAACATCAAAACCATCAATGGCAGAGAACCATGACTCAAGTAACTCTTCATCTCTTTACCACCAACAAACACAAGATTTCACAACTGATATAATTCTTCACAGCTTCACCACCATTCATGGTAGAGAACAATGACGCACCTAAGGGGCATATTTAAGGTTTGGTGGGCTTTACACTGCTCTCCCAGATTAGAGACAGGAAATACTCTGCTGCCCTGTTAGAATACACCCTATTGTTTAGAGATCTCTGTGCCTACAGAAGAACAACTACCATGGGTCTCCGCAGAAGGTGCTGAATCTTTGTTGTGTGAGATCTATGTTCAATATCCCCAAACAGAAAAGTGTTTTGTTTTCACAAACAACAAAAATAACATAACCATGATAAGGAATTCTTTTCTCAGCTTGTCAGAGGAAGGGGCATGCTTTCCATGGCAGTCCAGAACAAGAATACAAATCTAAGTTAGAGGTAATGAGGGGGATAGTCTAAGGTCCCTTGACTGATGGCCAAAGATCTAAGCGACTGTCAGTCACAAAGGCTTACACTAGCAGAACCAATGCTAGCTCTAGCGTTGGCAACATGGCGATGTCCACAACAAGACAGCGGAGGATCCTGAGTTTGGAGGAGCACGTCTACACTCTTCTGCCAAACTCTATACAAGCGCCCAATTCATCATCTATTTAATGCCAATGGCAGCGAACAATGACATCAAACTCTTCTTCTCTTCGCAGCTATCAATGGCAGAAAATCATGACCCATGTAACTTCATTTCTTTACATCCATCTTGACCCATGGCTTTACCAACATCATCAGCAGAAAAACTCAGTGGATTTAACTCCCCATCTCTCTTCACTACCAGTGACAAAGAACAATAAACCACCTGACTGTTCTTTACAACATCAATGGCAGAGGATCATGATCCATCTAAATTTTAATCTCTTTACCAAAAAAAGCATGATGTATTTCACTCTCCAACTCTGTAGCACCATAATTGGCAGCAAACAGTGACAGAACAAACTCTTCACTAACCATGGCAGAGTACAAAGATCAATCTACCCATTAATGTCTCTACCAACATCAGTGGCTGAGAATCCTGAACCTCTAACTCTTCATCTGTGCAGTCATAAAGGAAGAGGAAAATTATTAATGTACCTGGTGATGTGTCTAACATTGAAGGCTGAGGACTATCTAACTCTTCATGCGTTCAGTACCAGTACTGACAGACAATCATGATCAATGCAATTATTCATGGCACATTACCAATATTAGTTAGTCATAATCCAATTACCTTTTCATCCCTTCATTTCTGGTTTTAGGTGACACTTTGCAATGCATTAAACATCAATAATATCAAGAGAAAATCATTGACACTGTTTTTACCACTTATTTAGGTAAAAAAATCTGGTAATTTATTCTGGGAAATGCACAAACATTATTCAGCCACCAAATTACAACTGAAGTGAGGGTGGAAAAGGGTCATAATTGCATTAAAAATACAAAGAAAACATGTCCGTAAACAACTGAGCAGCAGAACATCTTGCTTTTTTGTCAGAGATTTATGGAGCTTCAGAAAGTGATTCTTCGCCTCCTGCGGGTGTGGTTGTATTGCCAGCATCTCATGCATGTGTCAGGTGTTCCACTTGTTGATCCCCCTTATTGAATACATAGCATCAGTGATGGGCCTCCTTCACATGATCTAGAGAAAAGACAGGCATGTAAAGAAGGGTGAGTTTCTTAATGGCGATTGTGGTCCTGTTTGTGGCAAATGTTATGTTTTTGGCAGTTTGTAAGTGCATCTACTTCTGATTATGAGAGAAAACCATCAGCAGACTGCAGAGTGCCAAGAGCCTTGTGGCATGCCTAATCTTGAATCTCTGCCACTCTGATCATATCACCACTGCACTTCATGCCCTTCACTGGTTACGACTAAACAAAACCACAAACTCGATTCTAGATCTGGGACCTGATCTCCAAACTCTTCCTAGGAGGAATCAAGCCCGCTACCCAAGATCTACAATCATCAATCAGGCAGATGCCCAAGGGTGGCCTTTCAGAATAGGCTGGTCATCAGACATGTCGGATACATACATTTTAGTAGAAGAGTATTGCCCTCTCATGACTCTGACATCTAGAAACCCTTCACCTCCACCTTAGCGTGCAAGAGGTCTTTACATGTATTACACGACTAAAACCCCTTTCATAGGCACATTTTGAGTAAACTTCACTTTTCAGTTTTGCTAGAGCAGTGGACACCCTGAGCATTTCTTCCCAGGCCTTCTCTAAGGGTTTCCCATCCCACAGTTTAAAGACCTCTCAATTAAAAAGCCTCTGAGGCATCATCTAGGTATTATACACCTAACCAGAGCATCATGCTCTCATTATCTATTTCAGGCTTTAACCAAATGCATACCTGTATTGCAGGGGGCGCTGTAATCCTCCACAGCAAGCTCATCTGAAAGATTGAGCAAACAAAGAGAAGCGGGTCATTAATTTAACAAAGAAGCATGGTTTTGTCTCCTGCTTCAGCGAGTTGGTCATCTGTACAAAAGAAATTTTCAGCAATAGATTTAGCAATCACATGCACCACTTCTACACACCTTATAACTGCAACAAACACGATACAGTTCTACCATGTCCTCCTACTAGTGGGTGGATAGTATATTATCTATTTCAGCATGTAAATATTATGAACTTTATAGAGTTATACATCCCACATTCCATTTAGCTTTGGTGGGCTCGCACATTTTACCACTAGATAGCAAATAATGCCATATTCTTTAGTTCTATTGGATAATGACTCTGATTTATTCTACCACAGTGCAGAAAATTAGCCTTAGCACACAAAAATGAATTTTATGAGGTGAGGGGGGGGGGGAATCCAACAGTCCTTTAAAGCGGTAGGGTAGTGCTTCCTTTGTAGCTTAGGGAGGCCCTTAACCTTCCAGGGCCTCCCAGCCTTTGAGAGGACCCCCAATTCAGCCCATGACCAATTACTATTTTTGAAATATCATAGACTCTGGCCCCACTTCACAATCTGCTGGGGGGGGGGTCATCATTTTGCGTTACGTCAAAGCAGATACATTTGAGATCTGCCATCTGACGTTCCTGCATAGGTCCAAAAATGCTGAATATCTGGAAGCTTCATTGTGTGACTGGTTCATGAAACAATCTCAGTCCTCTCAGATGTCTCACCTCTCAGGTGATCTTCCATAAAGATCCCCGTAGCAAGTAAACAAAATGCCACTCACTTCACAGTTCATCAATGAACGCTTAACAGGTACTTCATATATTTTAGGATTGCACAACAAAGGAGGGATAATTACAAAAAGAAAATCATGTTCATAGAAGATAAAAGAGGTCTCCTTTCCAGATACTGGGCACCACACTTGAGAAAGCAGCTATTACCAGAGAAGCCCTCCCAAGCAGGAGAACTCTCCACTTATCGCTATTGTTTGATGACGACTCCTGGGGTATCAGATGATCATAACTAGAGTCTTGTGAGGATATTGTAACTTGTATACAGGACAACACCACTGTGAGTGGTGGGATTCATGGAAATGATGCCCAATGCATGCAACTGGTAACTTTGCTTGAAGTTTCTTTGAAATTCAAACATTCTTCAAACAAAATCACAAACCGGCCTTCAGAAGGTTCCTAGACTAAGGGCCTTGCATTCAGGTAAACTAGCATTGTGTTTGTAAAAGTCAACCAACCCTGCATCTGGCAATATCCTTCAACCTTCTGCTTGAAGTCATTAGCATAAATCAAACTTTTGATGCATTCAGTATCTTGCTTCCCACACAAGGAGATTAATGGCGCCCTAAGGCCTGAGCCAGTGAAATAATAGAAAAATCTACCTGTTTCATAGTAATCAGTTACTGTGACCATAGCCGGTTTCCTGTGTCTCACTTCAAAGTCCTGCTCAACTGAGAACCAAAAGGAGATGGTAGCATTGGAGACCTACAGAAGAGAAGACAAAATGGAGGCCAGCATAATTTTAATTTGCTTTTGGATTCAGTTTGTTTCATTTTCATTTTGTAAAGCAAAGGCTACCAGTGACGCTCTTCTTGATGCTCATAAAGCCAGAATTCACTGTGGTTATTACTTACATATGTTCTGCAATTAAATGAATATGAAACTATTCTGACTCACAGAGGGTCACTCCTTTCTTGCCCGTAATAATTCTTGCATGAGATTTCAAGGGATATTTATCTTGTAGTATAACGTTTTGGTAACCTCTAATTGAGTAGTGGTCTAATGATGGTATGGTAATATTTATTATATGCTTAGTTAATAAAAACCATTGCATAAAAAAGAAGCATTAAAAATAAAACAAACAATATGTATTTAACAAAATAAAACAGTTCTTCACTCCGGATCTATCAGATCAAGTCTCTTATAGCAGTTCTGTGTACCTATAAGCACAGTCTCTGGGGGCATTATTCTTCCCTTGAGCGTAATTACCAAATATTACCATACTAATGATGGAACCTATCCATGATAAATAGTGTGCATGTGACAGATACACAGGAGCAGTGTGTTATTTTTTCAAAAGTAATTTACCAGTGACAAATGAGTACATGAAAAATAAATAAAAATACCTGAAGTTCAAATTTATGATTAATACAAACTGTTAGGACATTTTTTAGAGTTTGATGACCATCCTGTAACCACCCCAAAAATGACACATGCTCCATCCTCAAAAATATCTACTCCCCCATTCAATTTAGAGGTTCCGAAAATGTTGAGTGATTGGCGCCAGTGCCTCATGTGGCTTTGGCATTTAAAACAGGTAGGAATTAGTCATATCCGCGCCACCCTAGGAGGGCATACAGTCACTATATTGCCCTGCCTGAGTCTGTCATGTTGGAAATCTATTAATGGCCCCAATCTTTAGATACACATTTCCATGTGCATCTAGACCAATGATATATTTGTTTTGAGAAACAATCCCCCACCTTTTTGAGTGGTCAAAACAAATATGACCCTTCTTCAGCAAAGTTCTCTGCGTTCAGTGCAACTACCGTGCAACCGGCTGTACTGATGGGATTAGAGATCCCTAACGAGCAGGCCGGGGTCGCTAAATATGGTGAGGGATCCTCCACCAGGGAGATTTAGCCGTATCTATGGCTGAACTGGTGGCTCAGCGAACCGCCTCTCAGGGCCTCACAACACTGCTATTTTGTTTGTCTTCTAGTTTCATGAGTGTTGTTTACATCAATGCATTTGTAAAATAGTATTCATAAAGATAAAGGCAATAGGGTTTGTTGGCTATCCACTTGTGTGCCTTCTTGACAGTAAAATATGAATAAATACTCTTGGTTGCCCACAGTTAAGTCACAGAACTGAAAAATACTTACCTGTTCCAGGTAAATAATGGCGTTGTTAGGGTGGACCTCTGTCCGTCCAAAGCCATGCCGGGTGTTCAGCTAGAAGGAAATAGTAGAGAAAGAAAATTGGTAACAAAAATGAACTCCAAATCTATAACAAGGAAAAACAAACCTGCTCAGGGCATACCACAGACTTGTGAGATTGCTTAGGTACTTAAAATTATTATGACTAACTTTGGGGTGTGTGCACTGGATTTGATTACTGATCATATGTTACATGCAGATGGTTAGTTTTCTCTAATCACACACAACTTTTGAATAACTAGAATCTGAGGATCTGGGAGTCAGAATGGTGTGCCAAGATCGCCACTTTCGATGAATTTGGAAACCCAGCATTCAAATTCAGATTTTGAAGTTCTATGGTCTGTAAGTAATATTTCAGTACCCACATGTATCATAGGAAAGCATAGAGAGAGACCTAAAACGATTCAACATTTCCAAGGCCCACTTTCAAATTGCATAAATTTTAAAGCGCTTAGAGACCCCTGGGTTATAACGCGCTATATAAATCGAAAGAAATAAAATAAATAAATAAATAAAGGAACTTGGGTCAAAGCCATTCATCTTATATTATCTTAGGTGCAGGCATAACAGCACAGTTGAAAATAAGACATCACCATCTAAAAAAGGACAAAAACATTATCATCCATATCTTACTTGCAAAACAAGAACAATGATAGAGCACAGAAGCAATCAGAAAGGAATGCAAAGAAAGACATAATGGGTGACAGGGAAAGTAACACCCTAATAAATTGAAGTAAAGATATTTATGTATCTTTCTCTGCTAGTGCCTGCACAGCTACCTGCCTGCCTCTTAAAAGCTCCAAATGAAGAACCATCATGCACACTACTAAGTCTGTGTGATGTCCAGCTCATTATGGCACTCCATGAAGATCTAAGCATCACATAGAGCATCTTCTCGACTCAGTGGATGTGTAATGAATCAACTATGTTGTCACCCCTAGTCCTTCCCACTAAGGCTCTTAAGATTTCAATGATGTGTACACTCAGGGGGTCACATATTTAATCTGTCTGCCCTGGATATGGACCACTATGTATAATGTTGTTTCTTTCTCCAGCTTACATTTTCCGATTGCTTTCTATGTCAGCAAGCCTTTTTCTACTACACTCCGAATACCTTGCAAGAACATTTTAACTCAGCTTTCTTTCTTACTTCAGAGTGACCCTCTGCTTGCCTTTTCTGCATTCCTTCTATTTCTGAGTCCAGCCTCCTGTCAGTCTCATGCCTGCCTGCCTCAATCCTTCTTATTCTAATTCTGCAACTGCCTGATACTTTATTTCATATTTCATAATCACTCCTCTTTAAAGCCTTCTCCCTTTAATCTGACATTAACAAACCATCAATAATTTACCTGAAACCACATAACCCTTCTAATGATCACACCTCCTGGGAATTAATACATCACAAAGAAACTGGAGTAAATGCATGTAATTAGTTTTTTGTGAGCCCATGACTGATTACGATAACAAACAATAACCACTAGATTAACCACTAACTGTGTTCTGGATCAGCGGGCTTCTCGCCATAACGCCCTTCAATGCCTTGTCAAGGGCAATATATAACATCCAAATACAATTACCACTGTTGTAAATCTGAGGTTAGAGTACCCCCACTCAGTGGTTTAAGCATTACCTTTATATTGGATCCATATCAGTATTCTCAGGGCGTTCATCCTTAAGAGTGATGAATGAGAAAATACTTTGCCTAAATTATGTGAAAACCAAACTCCTGTGCTTCGGTTATGCTATGGATCTCATCAATTTCTGCAAATCCTTCCCCATTCAAGTGATCTTGTAATGCAACATTTTGCTCTGAACTAAGGGTAAAAGAATTGGATCCTCACTTGCGCGTGTCATTTCCCTGAGTCACGCATCAATTCTATGGGCCCGATTCACAGAACTAACTTAAGACAAAATCCTAAACTTACTACTTTTGGTATTCACAGAAGTTAGGATTTTGTCTTAAGTCTGTCTTAAGACAGACTTAAGACAGACTTAAGTTAGGATGTTGTCTTAAGACAAACTTAAGACAAAATTCCTACCTTCTGTGAATACCAAAAGTAGTAAGTTTAGGATTTTGTCTTAAGTTAGTTCTGTGAATCGGGCCCTATATTTTTACATAGAAACTTCATATTAAAGTGGTTTTGCAAGATAAAGGACCGCACTTTTGATTATGATATTTGCATCATCAACCAGTCAGTCTTGATCCTGAACCATGCTCAAGATCATCAATTCTTCCCTTGTCAAGAAACTTCAAATACTTTAGAATTTTGCAGCAAAAGTTACTGGCTGGAGTGCTGTTTACTTGTTTTGAAGGCGCTCCATTGGCGTACAGCCAGAGAAAGATACCAATTCAAAGTCCAGGTGTTAATCCTTAGAACATTCCACACAACCTCCAATGTACCCCTCTGAACTCTTATTGAACTTACTGTACCCTCTGTCCTTACCAGCCATCTCTTCTGGTGCCCTGATGCTGTCAGTAATATTTCAGGCCCAACAAATATGCCAAAATATCTAATAAACAAGATTCTCAAATGGTTGAGGAATGTTAGATTAAAAACAGAAGGGGATACAAATCTAAATGATCAAATTAAAAACCACAAATTAATAATAGTGACTGAAACTTTCAGGTTTAAATGCAGGAACATGGAAGAATAGAAAGTTGTTCACATAACATGAAGGGAAACAGGAACCCTTGTATAATAACGCAGCACCTTTCCAAGAAGAGTGTAGATATGCAAGCACTGCATCTGCCCCTGGAATGATCAGATAATGATGCCAACTTAAAAAAGACTCCCTATCCATTCATGTGTTGGAATGCAGTGATTCTGCACTCACAACCAGAAATGACTCTACTAACCATTATTTGAAAAAGTGAACATTAAACTGGTATTGAAAGGTTACCTTCTTTACTGTCGACTTTACAGGGATGAAGCCAGAGGGCATTTTCACATCCACGACAGCCATATTTGAGGATGGACGTCTACCGATGTAACTGGAAGGAACATTGAAAGTGAGAGGGGTTTTACAGCATAGCAAACAGATCAGGCATCCCATACAGTGGAAAAGAAGAGGCGTGTCTATTGCTCTGACAGCAAATTACCAAGAACTGTATTGAAAAGAATCCTATCCAATCACTGATACTTGTACATTTACTGGTCATGTTTTGTAAAAGACTATTGAACCCCCTAACACTTGAACCTCAGTTTTAGTTAATTAGATTTCACAGTATGATATTGCTTCTCTCCTCTACTGTATTTACAGTTGCTAGATACTCCAGTGTGTTATAAAACTAAATATAATCACATTTTAATATACGTGGGGTAGAGAGTGAGGTTATATGCTCTGCTAAGATGTGCTAGGGGTGTCGCTCTCCTCTTTTGTCTATGACATCCTACCCTAGAGAGGAATAGAGTGGTCACACTGTGTGCAAAGTGATACCAGGGGGGTGCCTCTCTCACTCTTTGTCTATGACGTGTTACCATAGAGAGGGACAGAGTGGCCACACTGTCTGTAAAGAGATTGCAGAGGGGATTCTCTCTCATTCTGTGTCTATGACACACTACCATAGAGAGGGACAGAGTGGTCACACTGTGTGTAAAGAGATGGCAGTGGTATGCCTCTCTCATTCTATGTGTATGACACACTACCATAGAGAGGGACAGCGTGGTCACACTGCCTACAAAGAGATGCCAGCGGGGTGCCTCTCCCAGTGGCAGAGTGGCCTCAGCCTCTGCTAGGATATTCCAGCAGAAGGTCAGACCTCAATTCTTCTGCACTCATGGGGTCTTACCATAGAAAATGGCCACAGGTGCCATGCTCATGTTAGAAAAAGTGAATCAGAACATAACTCTCCTATGATATTAGAAGACTGGAATGTTGAGAGCTCCTTTAAAGATAATGGAGCAAAAGCAATCTATAAACACGGGTACAGGCCATCTGCTTCCAACATTACAATGTCCTGATCCACATCCTCCGCCTCTCTCTGTCCCTGTCCCTTCAGGATGTGTGGTTTGGATAGGGGGAGATAGAGGAAGAGGCTGTGGACCGGGGCACATAGGAACCCTCCTATGTCCTCTTCCCGTATCTCATGGTTCCTCTGGAGCCTTGCAAGAAAGGGGGGGGGGGGATTTCTACTAAGTGCCCAGCTCAGCTGAACAAGTAAATACAGCATGACCAAGCCCAGGAAGCACCAAGGACTGACCGCTGCCGCCCTCCACAGCTGTTGCTGTGTTTGCTCAACAGTTAATAGAAATGGCCCTGTGAGCCGCCGTAATCTTTGAACGTTTACATCATTATACCTACGACTAACCTTGGATGTAAAACTAGCATAGCTGCCACATTTAGAACAGATTATGACCAGACTGACAATAACAGCTAGAGTTATTGCATGCTGTGCACGTCTGTTTGGTGGAGGAGCTACAGGCCCCACAGTAATGGTTCTAACAATGAACATGTGTCCAATTTTAGTATTTGGGGCTATAGTTTCAATTAAACAAAGGATGGGGACCTTAAGTACCATTTTTATTAAAATTGTTTGGAAAATATGTAATTTCAATTCAGATTGCTTTATTCAATTTTTGTTTAAAATCATAAAAGCGTGCAGTTAAAAATACAATCATGATTTTAAAAAAAAGCATACATATGAAGGCACAAATTATCTGCGGATTAAAAGTTAAAAACATTTGCTCTCCCTGTGAATATAACTATCTTGGTAATAACATACTTTACAGGATTCGTGTTACCAGTTCTTCCATTACATCAGAAAGAAAGTTGATAGGGGTTGCAGTACTTAAGACTATTATGCGGTAAATCAAATCTGGGAGCAGGGATATATGAAGTGCTTGGGTAGAAATCGTGTAGATCCCAGGTAGATATGGGGCCATCACCTTCTTTGGATGGCCAAGTTTGGAGGTATGGAACAATATGTCTACTCCTAAATCTTATTAGTACCAAGTCACCAGTGATGTCTTTTGGGAGGGGACCTAGCCAGCCCACTCTCCTCATGCTCATAATCCTGCCGTCAAGATCATGGGGCAGGGGTCAATTTTTTGATAGCCAAAACTTGACCTTATTTAACAAGACATGTTGTCTCTCTGATTTTCCCTGTTTGGAAAGAGATGGAGCGCCCTCTGGAGGTAGATGAATTTGAGAAACCCTTTTGCACTCTACTCTGGGAACAATATTGTACGCTATAGTGGGTTTAAGAGGGGCTTTAGGAACGTTTGAGGGCAAAGAAGTGGGAACTAGTACTTGGGTTTGGGCAACTTTGTTTCGTGTGGTTAGTTTAGGCGCATTAGGGGGAGCAGTTGACAAGGGATGATTAGATATTGTAGCATTAGTAGAAGGTAACAAATTAAATGTAATTGTTTCCTTAATCCCTGTCAGTCTATCCCCCAAGGTGTTAATTTTGTCAACCAGGGGGCATATAATAGATTTGATCAGTTGTTCGATCATAGACAATAAAGCCATCTGGGAAGAGGGTGCTAGGTCGTCTAATTTTTTTGCCGCCTTTGGAGTTGGGGGGGAATTGGAAGGGGGCAAAGTTGGACTTGGAGACCCCTTTTGTAGTTTTTGTATTTTAGATTGACTCCCATCATGCTTCCTTTTGGCAGATGTAGCCCGAACGGGTACTATACTTTGGGTATTGGCCTTTGTGAAAATGGAAAAGGGTTCCAGCACACTCTCATTAGGAGCTAACGGGTTAATGTTATTTGGAGGGGAGGGTAATCCTGCTGGGACATACCTGTCTTACACAGACTGTTTAATTCCTCCAACAATGAGAGGCTACACGCTGTAGTGGTTATTTGTGGAGAGGATTGATTACTAGTTGGGTTGTCTATAAGATGGTCGGAATTATTTTTATCAGCATCTCTACGCGTAGGTAAAAATTTACTATTTGTGTGCTTGTTTTGCATCCTGGGGCAAGAATCCGAACAAAGGGCTATTTTAGTGACAACCCCATTGCGGGGCATAGTATGGCTTGGATGTAATAGAGTTATAGAAGTTTATTAAGCACGTACTACTGTCCAGTACAGAAAGTCAATCGGTAGCTTTACATCCTCTTGAAAAGCCAAGTGGCGTGGCCCGTCCCGTCCTCCTCAGGCCTCTGAGGGCCACAGAGGGCCCGCCCTTTGTCCGGGCTTAGCCCGCGCGCTAGCCCGCAACGCAAGGGCTGTCCTCCTTTTTCTATCCCCTCCGGGCACGGAAGTAGCAGCAGAGGAGTCTGGGGGATGTAGTTTCCCCACCCCACGGTGGCCGCTATCCTGTAGTTCAGCGGCAGAGGGGGGGGAAACACCAAGGATCCCAAAATGTCCTGTGGGCAGCAGTGAGCAGGTAGGGGTGATTCTCCCCCCAAAACGAGTATTCTTCCCCCCAAAACGAGTGTTCAGAGGAGCGCCCACTCCACCAGGGCTGACCTCCTTTTTCTTTCCCCTCCGGGCGCGGAAGTAGCAGCAGAGGAGTCTGGGGGATGTAGTTTCCCCACCCCACGGCGGCCGCTATCCTGTAGTTCAGCGGCGGTGGGGGGGAAACACCAAGGATCCCAAAATGTCCTGTGGGCAGCAGTGAGCAGGTAGGGGTGATTCTCCCCCCAAAACGAGTATTCTTCCCCCCAAAACGAGTGTTCAGAGGAGCGCCCACTCCACCAGGGTTGTCCTCCTTTTTCTATCCCCTCCGGGCGCGGAAGTAGCAGCAGAGGAGTCTGGGGGATGTAGTTTCCCCACCCCACGGCGGCCGCTATCCTGTAGTTCAGCGGCGGTGGGGGGGAAACACCAAGGATCCCAAAATGTCCTGTGGGCAGCAGTGAGCAGGTAGGGGTGATTCTCCCCCCAAAACGAGTATTCTTCCCCCCAAAACGAGTGTTCAGAGGAGCGCCCACTCCACCAGGGTTGTCCTCCTTTTTCTATCCCCTCCGGGTGCGGCAGTAGCAGCAGAGGAGTCTGGGGGATGTAGTTTCCCCACCCCACGGCGGCCAATATCCTGTAGTTCCGGGGCGGCGGGGGGGAAACACCAAGGATCCCAAAATGTCCTGTGGGCAGCAGTGAGCAGGTAGGGGTGATTCTCCCCCCAAAACGAGTATTCTTCCCCCCAAAACGAGTGTTCAGAGGAGCGCCCACTCCACCAGAGCTGTCCTCCTTTTTCTATCCCCTCCGGGCGCGGGAGTAGCAGCAGAGGAGTCTGGGGGATGTAGTTTCCCCACCCCACGGCGGCCGCTATCCTGTAGTTCAGCGGCGGTGGGGGGGGAAACACCAAGGATCCCAAAATGTCCTGTGGGCAGCAGTGAGCAGGTAGGGGTGATTCTCCCCCCAAAACGAGTATTCTTCCCCCCAAAACGAGTGTTCAGAGGAGCGCCCACTCCACCAGGGCTGTCCTCCTTTTTCTATCCCCTTCGGGCGCGGAAGTAGCAGCAGAGGAGTCTGGGGGATGTAGTTTCCCCACCCCTCGGCGGCCGCCATCCTGTAGTTCAGCGGCGGCGGGGGGGAAACACCAAGGATCCCAAAATGTCCTGTGGGCAGCAGTGAGCAGGTAGGGGTGATTCTCCCCCCAAAACGAGTATTCTTCCCCCCAAAACGAGTGTTCAGAGGAGCGCCCACTCCACCAGGGTTGTCCTCCTTTTTCTATCCCCTCCGGGCGCGGAAGTAGCAGCAGAGGAGTCTGGGGGATGTAGTTTCCCCACCCCACGGCGGCCGCTATCCTGTAGTTCAGCGGCGGTGGGGGGGAAACACCAAGGATCCCAAAATGTCCTGTGGGCAGCAGTGAGCAGGTAGGGGTGATTCTCCCCCCCAAAATGAGTATTCTTTCCCCAAAACGAGTGTTCAGAGGAATTTAAAATCTTCAACCCTGCACAGAGTTTGGTTTTTGGGCTTTTCTATGCCCTATGTCTCTCGGACGGCCTTTGTTTTTAATTGAGACAATCTGTCCTCATGGGGCTGGATGTTGTAATAGCCTTATAGCCTACGTAGCAGCATACAAGAGCCATTAAAGTCCTGCTCCGCCCTGTAATGGCCAGTTTAACCAGCTATTGCAGGCTATAAGGCTATATTAATGATGTGCTATTATGAAAATCTGACGGCAAAATGATAGCTCAACCACCCATTTCATTCACTAGCAGGGCTAGGGTCATCAGTCGCACCACAGGGGGGCGGAGCCAGCATTGTGTGGGGAAAGTCCAGCCCCATCAGGAACCAGGTGCAGCCCTCCCCAGCCATCAACATGCTAATCTCACACTCACCACAAGGCAGACCCATCCAGACTTCCTGGAGCCAGGCTCACCAGCCAGCTCCAGCCAATCACACGCCAGGCATATTTTACACTAATATGCCAACTCCTAGAAGTGGCACTTCCGCACAAGACACACTCATGCCACATACATCATTGTGAAGCATTCATTCTCACGAGTTCACACATACCAAATTCGAGCCTGCACTCCCCACGCATCAGGAACTACCAGGGACACAGACATTCCCCATGCTTCCCTATGGGAGGGCAGGCCAGCCTCACTACACGCACTAACTTTTCTCTGGGACACAGGGAAAAAGTGTGCAGAGACCCAAAAATCATCAACACAGATCACATATTAAAAGCAAAAAGATTAGGGGTGAACCTGCCAGAAGGGCCAAGTCCAACTGAAACTATCACTAACGTGGAGAAAACGAAGCTCATGAATTCTGTGGATTTAGCATTTTCTTCAGAAATTGGAGGATATTCCATTTCCACACCATTGTAAAAAAAAGGTTCTTAGAATGTAACTCTGAAGGAAGGAGGTAATGTCCAGATTTCATGATCCTCTTCTTTAATCCGCACCGCTCATTTAAAGCTGTGTGTGACATGCTCCAACATGGACTTGTGTGGAGAAACCACCTGGAGGTCCTCAAGCTGCATCAGTATCACTAGTCACATCATCATGCTATCAAGTGGAATCAAGACCACCTGTCAGTGCCTTAAACTGCAAACTAGAGCTAGGACCATCTGCCAGATCCACAGGCAACAAGGGGCACTCAATACCACCTGACAGGTCCACAGGCTGCAGGGGGCACTCAATATCACCTGACAGGTCCACAGGCTGCAGGGGGCACTCAATACCACCTGACAGGTCCACAGGCTGCAGGGGGCACTCAATACCACCTGACAGGTCCACAGGCTGCAGGGGGCACTCAATACCACCTGACAGGTCCACAGGCTGCAGGGGTCACTCAATACCACCTGACAGGTCCACAGGCTGCAGGAGGCACTCAATACCACTTGACAGGTCCACAGGCTGCAGGGGGCACTCAATACCACCTGTCAGGTCCACAGGCTGCATCAGTATAACTTATCATGTCTTCATGCTGTTAAGTGGAATCTGTATCACCAGTCAGTGCCTTAAACTGCAAACCGGATCCAATACCATGTCCGGTCCACAGGTTGACAAGTGTACTCAAGACCTTTAATCTGCACCAAGGACTCAATAACACCTATCAACTTTTCAATTAGCAAAGTGGACTCAATACTACCTGTAATAATTTTAAGCTGCAAAGTGACTAAATACCATCTTCCAGGTCCTCAAACTGTACAGTGATCCCAATGCCCTCTGTAAGAACTTTAAAATGTAAAATGGACTCTGTACAACTTGTTAGGCCTACAGCCCACAAAGTGGACTCAGTGCAACCTGCCAGGTAGCTAGGCTGCAGGCTGGACCCAATGTCAACTATCAGATTGCAGTCTTCAAAGTGAACTAAAAACCACTTGGAACCTTATCAAACTGCAAAGTTGACTCACTACCTCCCATCAGGTTTGCAGTGTGTCGGGTGGACTCAGTTCCACCAGGAAGGCCCTCCATAGCGGCACGGCAAAGAGGACTCAATTCCATCTGTCAGCTTCTCAAACTGCAACCTGGACTTGATAATAAGTGTCACCTGCATAAACTACAAAGAGTACTCAATACCCTCAGTCAGATCATCAAGCTGCAAAGTGGACCCAACTTCACCTGTCAATGCTACAATCTGTCCAGTGGACTCAAAACTGCCTGTCAGATCATCAAACTGCAAACTGGATTCAATACCACATGTCCGAGCCACAGTCTGCAAAGTGGACTCAGTGAATGCCATCTTTCAGCTCCTCAAACTGCAAACTGGACTCAGTAGAATGTGTCTCCTGCACTGCAAAGCCACCAGTCAGATCCTCAAACTGCAGAGTGGACTCAATGACTCCCATTAGGGACTCAAACTAAAAAGTGGACTCAAAGCTTGAAGCACCATAGCACACTGAGTTTTGTTAGTAAGCTGAGATAACCCTTAGGAAACTGCCCCTGACCTTGTGATGGCATTGAAATACTTCAGAACAAGGACCGCAGTCTGAGTGTTCCTGTGTAGGCAAGATGTTAACCTACCCTGAGACAAACCAACTCAAACTTACCTGACGTTCACATGGACTTCAAAGGTCTTCTGAGACTTCTGGTCACAGATATCAGGTACGGTCCAGACATGCAGATCAAATGGAGCGTCTCCTTTCGGATGAGGAACGTTGTATCGAAGGGTGGACTGAAAGACAATTACAGAAACAAGCCATGTCTTCTTGACTCCTTTTGTCCATCAGCTCTAGGCAAATCTTTCCCTTGGTGGAGCCTCTCCTGTCTCTGGAATCTATCATCTGGACACATGCCTCTTTCTGACTGCCCAACTCTCTGAGAAGTAAAATATTGTCTCTTGTCCCTCCTTTCACTGAATCATTACCTGTTTCCCAGGGCCCTGAGCCTCCCACAGTAAGGCACAAATGAACAAGTGCAAGCCTTAAACAAGTCAGCTTCACTTATTAAAAGAGCAAAATAAAAAGAGCAGAACCATTTTCCATGCTAGTGAGTACCAATATTCTTCTTCTAGACTTCTCCTTAAACTGAACTTTTAAAATATTAATCTTTGCACAACTCTTAGATCCTCATCTTCCCAAACAATACACTTCTTCATCCCACTCCTTTTTACTTAATCCCTGGTTACCTCTTCCTTATGCTATCGCCACCTCTACAAACACCCTATCACCCATCTCTACCATCACACCAGTCTTCACAAACTTCCGTCTTGTTCCCTGCTCCTTTCCGCCTTGTGACTCAATAATTCCCTCTTTCGCTTCAGGGAGCAGCACTCAGACATGCACCTCAAAGAGGGCATGAATAGACACTGCTAGATGCAAATTAGTTGTTTTTTGTGAAATCCGCTCCATCTTTATGTAAATGATTGAGAGCATCGAACACACAATTGTTTTTGAAAGAGTGGCTACTTGTCTAACACTGTTCTGTGTAGGTGGAGTCATGATGACAGCAAGAACAAATGTGTGCATTCTAACCTACCCTAACAAAAGTGTCAAGATTGTAGCAATGGGCATTGTTGTTCCAGTACTTTTACCCAGAGTGCCCAGGCTTGGTTTTGCTCTCTTCCCTTTGCACTCATGGGCAATGACTCACCTGTGTGTAGACGCAACCACTGCCCTTCACCTCCACAGTATAGTCTCCGGGCACATGCGAAAGCTTGGCACGCTGGAGCAGGAGCCGGTTACCATCATCTACGTGGAAGTGGCTCTCGACTTTGGTTTCATGACTCACTGTCACAGAACTTTCTCCGTTCTTAACGTAGGTGACAGCGCCATAAGTTGCGAGAGCATGGAGTGCCACTACAGTGTCCTGAAGTGAACAGAGAATGTGGGAAAAGGTGGACAAGGAAGCAGTGATGAATACAACAATGTAATGGTTCATTCCTTTGTATAGATCATTTTTTGATGGAGGCAGTAAAGTGAAATAGCTTCAATCAAAGGAGAGAGGGCTATCCATGCTTGGGAGTCCATTGGAAAGTCCGAGCACTACTCACTTGAGAGGTACAACAGCACATTGCCCATAACAACAACGGTTGAGATGTGTGCATCCCTCCTAAGGAACACAGACACACATTTCAATAATGGACTCAACATGCAATTGTTATATTTAAGGATAATGTGCGACCATAATTACAGCTGTACTGCAGAGAGCTAGTGGGAAGAATTGGAGAAGAACCACAATAGAAGTACTATGAGAAGAGAGAGAAGAGAGGAGGTATTGGTAAAAAAACTGAGCAGAGAGGGAAATTGAGAGCAGGAAGGAGAGAAAGCAATAAGGTCTGACCAGTGTTGATCTCAGAGGAAATGGAAAAGAGTGGAGAGGAAAGAGAGTGTGAGGAAAGGATGAATAAAGGAGGGGTGAACAACCTTTACAACAAAACTTTTACAACGCAGTACCATTACAACGCGGGCATTACAACGCAAACCATTACAACACATTGCACTGGGGGGCACTCTAGGATAGGGAATACGTTTAATTTTCTATCCAACACCTTCCCTAGTGTCCACGGGGACTGGTGTTGCAATAGAAAATTAAACTTTTCACTATCCAGCACCTTTGAGCGCTATGCGTTGTAAAGGTTTACGATGTAAAAACCGAGTCGTAAAGGCATGCGTGGTAAAAGTATGCAGTGTAACGTCATACATCCTAAAGGAGTATATCCACATAAAGATACCCTCTATCTACTCTATCCACATAGAGCTACCCTCCTAGGAGCAACCAATATTCAGTAGCACAGAGGGGCTTTAGACTGTTTATGTACATATATATTTATACTGACTGTGTAGATCACAGAAAACCATTGGTGCACAAAAGCAATGAGTACAGTAGGTATGGAACAGCCTCCGAAGAAAAAAGCATCCTTATAGGCAAAGGACAGTTACAAGAAGCAGGTTGTATCCATTTTGTGATTCTAAATAAATTATTTTCGAATGTGAAATTGATTCAGCCTCAATTAGAGGCCAAGAGATTACTGTTCTAGATAGGGATAAGGTGAATGCTGTTCCTGTTCCACCCAGGGACACAACTTTCACCTTCATGGTGACAGGGATGTTCTCTGATTCACCCTGATCTATTCTGGTGATTATGTGTTTTAGCATATTTTGGGGGCACTCTAGCTTCTAAGGGGCTCCTGCATTAAGAAATAAGCAGCATTGATAAACCTTACGGTATTGGCAAAATAAGATTCCCAAACAATGGTTCAACTGTATAGATGGGTGGGGCAAGAAAGGACATCTTTTTTTGCAGTGTCCTCCCCACTTTATCTGTTTAGTTCTGATGGCTTCAATGCTCTGTGCTCTATAACACTGTTAAATAGTGTCACAGCAACTGAGCTTGCTCCCTGCACACTGTACTGTTCCACATAACTAGTTTATTTTATTTACAGGGAAGATAATGGTAGATATTGCAGAAATGCTCCAGTGGTGTGGAAGGTAATTGCATATGAGGCCTGCATTGTGTATTAATGCCACCCAAATTATACTCTGACAGCAGGAAGGCTGGAGTGATGTAAACATGGAGCTCTAGGCATGGGCTAGGCATCTGGGAGGGGGAAAGAAAAGCTGGCATCACAAATTGCAGCTTTCTGAGTTCTTACTTTTAAAATGGAGATACCAAATAAGGATGTGAAGAAACAAAACAATTGATGCTTAGAAACTGTCTAGACTTTCTGCCTGTGCTCCTAGTAGGAGGCAAAACCAGATCCACCATTGGCAGGAGGGAGGAAACCTCATCCCTACACGGTGGTGGTGAGAAGAAAGTGCAAATCTCCTGCTGCTTGAAGAGGTCTAGAAATATCTAGGATGAGGAATTCTGGGAAGTACTGAAAAAGGAAGCAGTCATTTTAGAGGAAAGTTATTAGGATTGGTTGTAGAAAATTCTTCAATTATTGGCTAGGGCACAGAATAAAAATAATAAAGGACATTTATAAAGGGCATAGCTACCTCAGCTGAGGTGTCCGAGCGCTAAGGCAGAAGACCTCAGAGTGATACGACTGAGCTGCTAAACCCTAAGCTTGAAAAGCCAGGTTTTCGTTGACTTTCTGAACTCCAGCTCTGAGTTCAGCATGCGTAGGTGGAGAGGCAAGTCATTCCACAGTTTGGTGGTTCCTACCACAAATGATCTACCCCCTAGCCTGGCTTTGGAAAAGCAAGGGACAGTGAGGTAATGTCTGTGGTAGGATCGCAAAGACCTCTCCTACTGGTAAGGGAGAAGTCACTTCCTTAGGTAGCTAGGACCCCTGCCTTGATAGGCCCTAAATGCACTGGTAAGGGCCTTGAATTCGATTCTCTTGGAGACTGGGAGTCATTGGAGTTGTTTGAGATGTGGGGAGATATGATGGTGGAGTAGAACTTTACGGACCAACCTCGCAGCAGCGTGTTGCACTATTTGCAGCATTCTGATCAGACACCTGGGCAAGCCCAGGTAAAGGCTGTTGACATAGTTGAGGTGAGAGGTCACCAGAGCATGCACAACGGTTCTACGGCTTTCATCCAAGACAAAGTCAAGAAGTTTTCTGATTGTTCTCATCTTTCGAAAACGGGTCGCCGAGACTTGACGGACTTGGCTCGATAGGGTCAGGTCTTTGTCCCATTTGACATCAAGATTCCATACCGAATCTTTAAGGAACTGGTGAAGAGCTGAGTTCAATAGGCCATCAGAGGTCTGTGGGCGGGGGGATAAGCTTGGTTGAAAAATAGAACCTCCGTTTTGTCGGCGTTGAGCTTTAAGAAGTTACTGTTCATCCAGGTAGCAATGTTTTGAGATAGTCTCTAAATGAATCCAAAGCGGATATCAATAGATCTCGAAAAGAAAACAACAGCTGGGTGTCATCCACGTAGGATATCACCTTCACCCCATTCTTAGCAACGGGAGCAGCCTGTGACATCAAATAGATATTGAAAAGTAGTGGAATCAAGGCTGAGCCCAGAGGAACTCCACATCTGAGCTGTTTTGCGGAGGAGGTGTAGGGGTGGAGAAAGACTAGTTGGTCTCAGCCATGGAGGTAGGAGGCAATCCATTCTAATGCCGTCCCCTGGATGCCTATCTGCCTAAGCCTGTCAAGCAGGATTGAGTGTGACATAGTATGGAATGCTGCCGACAGGTTGAGAAGTACCAGCATGACCGAAGAGCCTCAATCGACAGACAATCGGATGGAATCTGCTACTTCAATCAAAGGCGATTCCATGCTGTACCCAGTGCGGAAACCGGATTGAGAATCATGTGGCAACTCATTGGCTTCCAAAAAGTTGGCCAGGTGCTGATGGGCCAGTTTCTCCAATATCTTCGCCGGAGCCGAAACTAGGGTGATTGGCCTAAAATTACTGGCTACTTCGGGGTCTGCATTGGGCTTCTTCAGGATAGGTAATAAAAAGGGGAGCATCCCTAAACTGAGTGAGGAATTCCAAATTGAATTGAGGACAGGGTTAAGCCAGTCGGCTGTGATAGCCAGGGCTCCCCCTGCGACACAGATTTTAATTTTCGTAGATTGACACCTCACTACCAACAACTCTGCAAGCGTTAAGTGGTGAGCCTCCGGTTGCTACTACAGGACTGAAAAGGCAGAAGGGGTCCCTGATTCCCAGTAGGCACAGCTGATCACGGTAAACTGGAAACTGAGAGAGACCTGTCTAGAGCAAGGCCTGCACCTTGAAGCCTACTCTGAGGACCTGGGGCTGTAGAAGTGGCTAGGAGGATATTTCCAGCAGAAAGAAGAATCTGGGAAATGTTTTCCTACCACCATGCATGATTTCCAGGTTTGACCTGCTTGGAGCATTTTGTTCTGAAGATAAATACTTCAGTGGAACCTTGTAGCGTCGCCATTTTGGATTGTGGAGATGTGGTCAGCTACAGCTTACAGTTTTACCCCCATTGGAGGAATTGAAGAAACAAAAAAGTGCCTACATTTACAGGTAAAAAACAATCATTAGGGTGAGCTGTAGCCTAGCAGACTGTTTATTATTTGCTCAGTTCCTGATAGCTTCTAACATATTAGGCTTCTAGCCTTCTTTCGATAATGAGGTAAGAGTCAAACATATATATCTTGATTATTTTTTCATGAGTATCGTTTATGTTACTAATGGCTTCTGTGCATCAGGACTTACTTTGGCAGTATTTACACTTATGGATCTACAATGTAATCATAGAATCATACAGCAAGACACACTCAAAAAGTGTTACATAGATCACAATGCAGCACGTGTGATAGACAGCCATCAAGCCTAAAATCCTGGATTGCAGACACATGAATTTTAAACAGTATTTTCCCATTTTAGCTATAGTCCTTAGGGGTTCCTGTGAGATCCAGCAATGCTTCCAGGTTCATTTAAATAATCTCTGCAATTCTTCCTCCCAGGTTTCAGCAAAGCATTATGGAAGGAGACAAGGACAAGACCACATCCACTATGGCTTTTGCATGATTCAATCCGGATTGTGGAGATGAGATTGGTTTGCCTCTGTTAATGTACTTTACTCAGAACCATACAGCATACTTTACCTTGCAAGGAAGTACTAGTTTCTGCACTGCTAACAAAAAAAGATACAGTGGGAGCAGAGCAAATACTGAGCCCAGAGGCAAGAGAGCAATTTCAGTGAAATAGAAAATAATCCTATGGGGCTTTTCCCATTCATCAGGGTTCAAATTCTGAAAGTTTACCCTCTCCAAAGTGAAAGGTAGAGCAAATCCTTATATGCCCAGACACTCGATATACACTCACATGGAAACCAACTTTTCAAATGCGGACACACACACACATGCAACACACATCTATACACATACCAACACACAAAATCCCCACACTCTACCAAAACACCCCCACCCAGGCTCACCCTACCTGCGTCGAGCTGAAACCACCAGTGGGGTTCTGCTGCTTTGTCACCCACTGCACAATCTTTGCAGCCTTCGTGAGATCCTCCTGAGAAATGGGATGCTTGGCGAGGCGAGCCAACAGAACATAGGATGTCATCTCAACCTCAGCAGAGGGCGCCCGTGGACGGAAGCGGAAATAGGGAAACGGCTCCTCTTCTTTGGTATCTTGAGTGCGGTGCCAGTGGACAGATCCATCTTAAGGAGTCAAAAGAGAGCTGTCCATCAGAAGGTGTCTGTACACTGGTGAGGTGTCTTCAGAGGGGAGAAGGGCGAGATCTACAGCATGATGCCTACAAACATAGCTTTTAGTCTCTGAGCTATTTCATTCAGTACAAGCATGTAGTGGCTACGCAGTTGTACATCCTTGTCACGCTTTGAAGGGAACCCCAATCAGAATGTGTAAGTATTGAAGGTGCATAAGTCTGGACTTCCCCTTTATAAACCAAAGGGGACTCATCCAGAGACAGATAGAAGCCAACAAATAACAAGAAATTAAATGTGTTTTTCTTCAATCATATCTACAATATGGCTACATTTTGTATATTAACACTGTGCTGTGTCAACTGTTCATTAATAGGTAAATCTTTTGTTTTAATCACTATCATTTAAACTCAGTTTCCAAAATTAGAATTACCTATATAGACAAAAGAAAAGTAATTGAAAAGAGAAACTTGCATATGTGTAATACCTGTTCTATAAGCGTTCATAAATGAAACAGGTTAGTCAACACAAAGAACAAGAACAAGAACAGAAAAACATGACCCAAGTAATACCAAGGTGAACAAAGTGGAAGATGGAAAAATAGAGAAATGGATGTGGTCCATAGATCAGGCAGTAAGAATTGGAATAAGAGCAAAAGAGTAAGAAAGAATCAAGATGGGAAAACAATCAGAGGTAACTCCAGCTTATGAAAAAAAATAATATTACAAAAATAGAGTAAAAGGAACAACATCAATAGTTAGAACACTGACAGGAGGTTGGTAAGATAGCTAGCAATCAGAGGAGACATGGCAACAGAGCCATGAAACAGAGCAGGAACCACAACAAAGAAAAACTTGCTTTAGAAGTTATTTAGGTTACCATTATGAGCTGGTGCTTGATTCCAGGTGATATTACCTAGATCAAGGGATTTGGTAGTAGCGTGGCACAGTGTTGGATATGAGTTATCCTCTTGCAGAATCATATGGAAAGGTGAAAAACATACATAAATCGGTACTACTAGCCTGGTTTTTGCATGTTTTTCTACATGCTCGGACATTTTCAGGACACATATCCCACTCTATTTACATTGAGTATAAGACCAGTGTTAGTTCAATTACCATTTTAGCAGAAAAAGGGACTTTTTGGCTGCAATGTGAATAACCACCAAATTAGAAAGAAGGCCTCAGTCAGTAGGCAGGCAGGAGAACCGATAAAAAGATACATGGAAAGAAGGTGTGAGCCATAAAATGTGATTCGATTTAGTTAATGCGGGGGTAATATTCTGAAAGACTCTAACGTCTTACCCTTCTCAATGGCTTCCTTATCCAGGGACTCCAGCAGCTCTCTGCTTTTGTCGTCCTTGCCAGCCAGGCCAAAAGCGTACGCCATGAGAGACTTGGTGTAGACATCATTTGATTCCTTGTAGGCCGTTTCAAGGCAGAACAAGGCGTTGCGGACAACTGGATGCTGCAGAGAGGTATTGAAATGTAAGCGTCAGGTTTAGCCACAGCCACAAGGTTTGATACATGGACTTTGCCTCAGATTACCAAGGTCTTAATGCACTTAAATGAAGGGAAATTAACAAAGGAAAGGGGAGGCTGAGGATGTTCCTAGGTTGCTAGGACAGAGGTGGAGTAAGAAAAGGAGAAGCACAAGAAGCTGATGTCTTCATGGGTCTCTTAACAGTCTTCTCTTTGAGACTTTTTGGAATGATGCTCACAGGCTTACACGCATAGAAAACAACACATATGCTGAGGGCCATACCAACAGTTTAAAGAAACTGAGGCTCTCTATCCACTCCAATACCACAGAGGATTATAATATATCTGGTGATCAGAAAACATTATTTCCACATGGTTGGAAAAACATGTCTCTTTTTAATGTTTTAGTTGAACTCCATAGGAGTTTCTTGGACATTAGGATGGATCCTGGAGACCCACCAGTGTTTTCATTATGATTTTAGTATTCCGTCCATATCTCCAAGGCTTGTACGAGTCCTAAAGACCTCACCAACACTAGCATTGCTAAAAAGTCTCAATTTAATCTCTTCCATGTAACCGTGCAATAATTTAGGAAATGTATCTTTACCTTTTGCATACATAATCACATTTTGGAAGTGGATGTTTCGAAAACACAAATTTGAATAATGTGATTCAAACAAGCTCTGTACATACTGTTGAAGGGAGCGGGTACTCCAGGAGAGCGATTGTGACGTAGGCTGAAAGCGTAGTTTCATCATTCACACCACCCTGTGTGTAATAGAACGCAAAGTAAGATTAAGCTAAAAACAGGTAGCAAAATATGGTGAAATCATATTAAGCCTTCTGTATCTTATCAGAGATGCAGACAGACAAGCCGAAACATTTCCTAAACAAGCATTTACAATGCAATGGTCTCAGCATTATTAAAGGTAGAGCTATTGGCATTGCTCATGACTTTTTTTTTTAATTAAATCATAAATAAATGGCATTGTCATTTACATTGCCAATAGCTTAATCGTTAAATAAATGGCATTGTCTTTAGGCAACAGGCATCCTTATACACATTTTATTTACTTCACGCCGTCATTCAACAGTATAAATATGTGCTACCTGTTACAAAAGTGCAAGCCTTATGGCCCCCTTCTCGCATCTTCTAGGGACTATTATTGAGCTCCGTCCAAATATATGGGTAAATGTTCAGGTATCGATCAAGAGACCACACAAAACAAGATAGGGGAGCAGAAAAGGAGAGAATGAATGAGAGAGGGTGGACGAGACCGTCAGAAGAGCGGCGAGGAGAAAAAGGCGGGATAGACAGGAACAAAAAAGAGAGAAAGGGGTCGAACAGAGATAAGAGAGAAATAGTAGAAATGGTAGCCACGGAGAGCACTTCTGCAGACAGTCTCAAATAGTTCAGCTGTAAACTGCAACTACTCCGCTGCCCACATTTTACTTCGAATTGCATCAGGAGAGAACAATGTTCTATAGGTTTTTACGAAAGAAAAATGAAGTTCTGTTTCCATGACTGCCAAGTCCCTTCCTCCAGAAGTGAAGATATGCATAATCTCCCGAGTGACTGGTGGCATGGACCGACATTTGGTGGCGAGCTGTCCGGCGCCATACCACCGTCTTGTCTCTCGAGGGACAAGCTTGCGGGCCTTTTCAAGGTGTGCATGCATGGGCAGGGAGGGAGGAATCTGCAGAAACACGTCCACCCCTTGCTTTGGGATGGTCTTCCCTCACGCCGCCGACTCGCGACCTCCCAATTCCACCCTGCTTTCAAAAGCACTTTCCACTCTGTCAGCAGCCCCCCCCCCACCCCCCCCCCCTTAACCACAGTGCGTGGCCGGACACGGCAGGCCGCAGCCCCCAGGCTCACTCCTCCCTTACTGGCACCTGTGCGTTAGGGGGCCGACTCTGCATCTAAACAGCCTGTTATCCAATGCATACACCGAGGTATGTCACCTGTAGGGACCATGGGAGAGCGATGGTTGTGAGAGCGTAGGAAATGCAGTAAAGGTGCAGCGAGCAAGAGAAAGTGAGTAAAAGAGAAAAACAACGCAAGGCAGATTTAGAGAAAAGGGAGGGATAGAGAGCCAGGCGGTTGAGTTAAGGAAGGCAAGGCGAAGGAGCGGAAGACACGACAAAACCAGTGGGGTGAAAGAAAAGAAAGGGACGTAGAAAAGTAGAGTTTGAAAGTGAAAGTAAGACAGAAGGGGAGATAGATAGTTACGTCAGTCAGACAGTGAAAGACAACAAAAGCCAGAAAATGGCAAAGAAGCTAAATGAGGAGGGAAAGAGAGTTGAGAAGCGGTTTGAGATAGGGCGAGAATATGGGATTAGAAACTGCATGAAGACAAGGCCTGGGAAGTGAATGAACACAGGGAGTGGAGGTAATACAAGCTAAGGAACGCACAGATTAATACGAATGACAACATAAAATAATGGATGGTAGAAAAAAAGGTTAGCATATTACTAAAAGTAAGAAGTAAAAAACATACATGAACTTCCTTCAAAACACACCTTTCTGCAGTGTTGTGTCTCCATTCGCGCACGCACCGGAAGTCAGGCAATGTCGCCTGTGACGGGGGCGGGGCCGCGTCCGGACCGGAAGAGGAGGCAGGCGGACTAAATGCGTATCGCGGCCCGGGGCTCCTGTGAGCGGTGGAGAGCCCCGAGGCCGCCAGCAGGAGGTTACACAAGTGTTGCGGGGCTCCCTTGACCAAGAGGGAGCCCGTGAAAGGAGCTGGCAAGAGCCGCAGCGGCGGAGTCCCCCAAAGTTGGCCTGGTAAGTAAAAAGGGCTGGGGGGGTCCTGGTGAACTTGTGTGTGTGTCTGTGTGCGACAGGGGGGGGAGCACTCGTGTGTGTGTGCGCGTGTGTATGTGTGGGGGGGTGTCTGTATGTGCGTGCATGGGCGTTCGTGTGTGTGTGTGTGTCTGTGTGAATGCGCGACAGCAGCTGCCCACAGCGAGCGCGTTCGCATGCGCGTTTCAAATCGCCTCCAAGGCGATGCGCGCAGCCAGGATTTTCTCCTGGAAAGCAGACACGGCAACAATAGGTTCTCGGCGAGAACGCGCTTCTGCGCGCTTAGCCGAGACCTAAAAAGGAACAAATTGACAATTGATTGTGATGGAAACTGGAAATACATCCTACTTATTCGGATCACTAGGTGAAAATATTGTTTCTTCATTAATTGCAGAATGGGATAAGGGGTGAACTCCCAGCTTGCTTGCTTTTTTGTATAAATTTTTTCATAAAAATTATACATAAATTTAATCTAAATTATTTCAGCATTGAAAAGTAGCCAGCACAAACATTTGGATGTTTTTTCGGACATTTTTTACTATTTTATCCAGGTTTCTTTTTTAATGAATATAAAACCAAGGCAAAAATGGCATGCCACCATATCAAATTCCTTTTAGGTCTGGCCGTACCGCATAGCTGCCTTCCCACCTACCATTACTAAATCTTTGCAATGTACATAAAGTGACGTGAATGATCGCATTGGAGGATATTTCTCTCACTTCATTCTTTTGGCAGTGTAGTGTATCACCTCATATGGAGTACATTCATTGTGATGCAGCAGTGACTTGTTTACATCTCAAAGCTAAATTGAATGATATTACATTCAATTCGTTATATCTTCCATGCATCGTATGCAGAAAGCAATCTGTTTCACTTTCACTACAGCTGGCTTTTTTAAATGCTTTTTAAATACCTGCTTGAGCATGCCATATGCACTGACAAAAAGCAGTGGAGGAACCAATACGTCTGGTTTTAAAATGCAAACACAGGCATGCACCAAGGCTGTTTACATGTGTTTGCATAATCTATAGAGCCAATAATTGTTTCTAAAGTTGTTTAGTTGTGATTTATCGTGAAATATCATTTTGTGTTCCATGAATCTCACTGAATAGACTGTATTGGAGTAAGTTAGGCAGCCATTGAATGTGTACATCACTCTGTGTATATCACTCCTAAAGTAAAACATATGTACCCATTTCAGTATAGCAGAGAAAGCCCAGCCTGGAAGTGTAATTAAAAGACTATCAGGCACATGCATCAAAGCTATTTATGATCGCAAACGGTGTGACTCGCAAAAATCGTCCGTTTGCGATCACAAAATTAGCATTTGCGATACATGAAACAACTTGCCACTCACACTTTAAAAAATCGCAACTATTTGCAAGTTTTCAAATTGCAATTGCATTTAAGGAATCACAATTTGAGATTCCTTAAATGCAATGCATTCTCACTTGAGAATAGCGATTTCGCTACTAGGGGGTGCAAATTACCATGAAGTTGAACTTCATAGTAATTTGCGAAAACTTTGAAAAATGCACTTTTTGAAATTTTTCAAACTTTCATGTTGCGCACACACATGCCCTTAGGGCATGTGTGTGCGCAACATATGTGCACAGATCAATTTCAGGGGTGCAACAGGGTGTTCTTTAGACCCCCTTGCACCCTGAATTTGCATGCACAATTTACAAGGACCTATTGGTGTTCGCAAATCGCGCATGCCATTTCCCATTCATTCCTATGGGCCAGTAGGCCCATAGGAATGAATGGGAAGCCATTCCTTATTTGCGACTCGCAATTTGCAAGTCGCAAATAAGGAATGTGTAGGAATCACTATTTTTATAGAGATTCCTACATGCATAGTCTTTTGCGAGTCATTAATTGCGGTTCCTTAAGTATCGCAATTAAGGACTCGCAAAATCCTACCTTGATGCATGTGCCGGTGTCTGCTGACTTCACAGTCTGAAGTAACTGAGTTGCTTCTGCAAATGATGCTGTTAAATTCGAGAGATATCTGTCATATCTTTACCTTATAATTGGCTTGTAAAAGATGGTGGCATAACCTATGATAAATGAATTCAAATATCTATAGGCTTAACAATATCACCAGTGTTAACTGATACAGTTTAAGGCATAGTATTGACATGTAGAGGGGTGTTGTTGCCAATGAGCTTCTGACTGAGTGCTAAGCACGGTGTGCATTGTCTGGAAGAGCCCCCTGGCAGTGTTCTTAGTTTGGGCATCCTAGGATGCCTTTGATAAGACCTGGCTTTAGAAATGGAGATGGGACACAAAGCAAGTTACTGACCATATTCTATGTGCCAGAGATACTGGGGGTTTTTCATCACAGATCAGGGAGGTGTTTCATCTGATGCAATGATTAGTTGTATGCAGAGTCCCTGCTTCCCCTGGCTTCTTTCTCCAGCTCAAACTCACTCTGACAAGTGATCTTTTCGTTGTCTGGGGAAGTATAGCTACCTGCACTCTTTTCAGCGAACATTGCAGTTCTCTATGAATTTTTCACTGCTGCTGTCTGTATTAACCAAAGAGAACTGTCTCCTCTTCCCCCATGCAGACAGAGAAGCTGCAATTTATTAAAGGTCCCATACTTTGTAGCTGTTTCTCATTGGAAACTTCAAACCATCCATTGTCTATCTGAAAAATGTGTAACTGAAAGTAAAAGAAATTCATTTTGAAGTGCCCTCATTCCTAGTTCTTTTAAATAATGCAATTTAAGATCAGTTTTTCATTCGGTACTGCAGCATTACTTTTCAGAATGTAATGCTGCTTTTCCATTTTGAAGTGAGTTAAGACTCATCTGTTCAAAGGAAGTGCAGCCACTCAGCATGATCTGACATAGATTCCATGACATGACACCACAAAGCAATTTTCCAACAAACAAATCAGTGGGTTGCAGGGTGGACGGGTGAGATGATCAAGGTTCAGGGTGGTCTATTCTCAAGAAAAACAGGGGTGCATTAGGTCAGGCCCTCTGTCTGGAGTGGCACAGTGAACACAAAATGATGGGTTTGAATGCTATCCCGAGCGATTGCCCAGGCTTAAACTATTTGCAAGCATTCATCCCATCACTTTCTTGGGTGTTTGATTGCCAATAGTATTCTTGAAAACCTGAGACTGGCATAGCTTTCTAAGCCTATTACTGTCAATATTTGTGATTTCAAAAAGTAGTACATTTGCACCTATTCAAGGAGTACTTCTATGGATGCAAATTTACAACCTTTTTGGTAAGCGGTCAATATATATATTTAAGTTCCGAATCCCAAAAAAATGAACAAATTAAAACCTCTTAGTGCAATTAGAACCAGATGAAAAACCAACCCAGAGATAGCAACCCCAGAGCCAACTATCAAGCCAAAAAAGCACTTATTTGGGGGATGGCACCTCCCCTGAAGTTACACTTCTGGTTATTGGGGTAGGTAGGTGTAGCACAAAGACATATTTCTTCCGTTTATATGGACACTCCAACTAAGTTTGTTTTGACCGCAATCAGATATAGGAACTCTGTCTGAGAAAGTAATAAGGAGTCAGACCATGTCTTATTTCAAACTTACATATGCCTGAAATCAATATTTGTATCCACTAATAGATCAGTGGCATGGCCCTTTCTGTGGATTAGCTGATTGATCTACCCATGTAAATTGAGGATTGATTTATCATTGGAAAACAGTTCCTGGCCTGTAAAAACCTCTGTTTTTTGCCTTTTTACATAAGGTGTAAAGGTGACACTGTTACCTTGACTCCTTCTGTAGGACTGGGCTGTGAGGGGATTGTTTACCTCACCATAATTCACTTTCCACTACTTCAAACATGACATCACAGATGACATAACAAAGATGATCATTGATAACATTTTGCTGTTCTAACGCACAGGCTACAAGCAATATAGCACCAAGGCCTAAGACACTTAAGAGTTAAGAAAAAACAAAACATGCACAGTAATTCATATAGCATTATAAAAACATGGGAAACAGCAAATACCACGCGGGTAGATAACAAAGCGGACGGTTACATCGTCCACATTGTTACCACGCATGACATTACATCGCAATGACTTGCGCTAGATGGCGCGCAACACCAGGGAATGTGTGAGGATTTTCAATCCAACACCTTCCCTGCTGTTGCGCTAACTGGAGTAGAAATAGTAATTTACACTATTCCTAAGTCCAGCGCACCATCTAGTATAAGTTGTTGATCCAACTTGTGATGTAATGCCATGCGTGGTAACAATGCGGACAATGTAACAACCGCGTTGTAACCTCCGCGTGGTACCTCCACGCATTGTAACATCACATATTCTAAAAACATGCACTAAACACAGGCAATATACTGTGGGCATTGTGTTTATGCAAAAACATTGTATGCAGTCAAAGGCCACAGATTAGAAGTGATATATTTGAGGGATATGTAGAGTGCATGCTCTCAGGCTGTAACCTCTGTGAACCTTGCATGTCACTGATGATGTCATCAGTGATGTCTTCAATGATATCATTTGTGAGATAAATATACATACATCAGATGAATGGAGGATTGTGGCAAATCACCAGAGGTTCACAGTTTCAAAATGGCATTCAGTGCAATACTTACTCACACAGTACACAGCAACGCAGATTGGAGGAGAAATTACGCCAGGAGAGAAGGTCTTCCCTGCACAGCATTAATACGGCACAGTTTAGTTAGTGGTGACCGCTCCCAGCCAGTGCAGAGATCCAGTGTGGCAGAACAATCGACAGACCACTGGCAAGCCTGTCTGTGCGCAGTCGAGTCAATACGATGGGCATGGTGCCAGTAATGTTACTTTAGGCAGCATTTTAAGCACCTCACATAGCTTGAAGGACACCAACAAAACAGGTCATCTCTGTGGCACCAAGCTAAAGCAGAGATAAGCTTCTCTACTTAAGCAACCTGTCTTCACCCATTTCCAAATTTGTACTAACTTTCCTCCAGTCAAATGAAATGTTTGCACCTGCTCCAAACCAACGCTCACAATCAGTTTCTTCTTCTCAAGCTCACACTACAAAGTACAAGCCCAGTCTTTCTTCATTGAAAATGGCCCTATTTAACATATATTCTCTCCTGGGGCACACAGTGGAAGTTTACAATATTCAAAAAAAATTGACCCTTTATCTTTAGAGCAAAACAGAGGCCTGGCTTAAACCCAGGTGAGAGGAACCAATTGTCACCTGAATTTATGTAATTTAGAGCCAAAAGTCAAGGTACTAAACGTGGTGGCAGGGTCGCTATTTTGATAACAAAAGGTCGCATGTTTATGCTAGTTCCGCTCCACCTCCATCGAAGTCTGGGGCACTCTCTGTAAATCTCTCACCTGCCTCGCAACAAATCTCCTTACTTACCTTCTCCAAAGAGCATGGAGTCCGGCTAGTGTCCTACTCAATGGTTTCAATGAAATGATTATTGGTTTATGTACAGTTTGGTGATTTAATATTCATGTAGACGATTTAAATGACACCTATTTTAAGCAACTGCTAGATACAATTTACACATGCTCCTTAACTTTGTTAGTTCAGCAGCTCATTACATATTATATTGAGTTATCAGTTGCACCTCGCTTAGTAGTTAAGTAGAAATTCTACTGCCAGGCTGGTCGGATCACTTGTACATAAAGGTCATAAACGTAACAACGTGTGCTGCGAAGCCAAGATGTACATTTGGAATACATCCTCTCCCAGTAGTGTTGGTTGCCGGCTAATGTGTGATCTGTATCCTCTTGGTAGCATCTCAGACCCATGTGCTAAGTGTGCATCGGACCATTTTTGCAATTGTGGAACACCTAACCCCAGGTAAGCCAAAACAATTCTAAATCATCTCTCTGGTTCAATGATAAATTAAAGGATTTAAAGAAAAAAAAAAACTGAGAGCGCTGAACGTATATGGAGACCTTATGGGCATCTCTGAAGACTCTGTGCAAAAATTCTCTTTACAAATATAAAGTGGCCATTAAAGAAACAAATAGTTTTTATTTTCGTCACCTATTGGTAATGCTAATGACAAGCAAATATTTTGTTTTTAAATAATGAATTAGCTTTCTGCTTTGGACAGTTCCCTAAATGGGTTCTTGTGCTCTCAAGCCTTTTGTGATCAACTTTTGTGCGCCTTACTGTACGACTATCCTCTACACCCCGTACCGCCAGCTTCGCTCCACCGACCTCGCCCTCGCCACCATCCCACGCATCCGCCGAACGACCACCGGCGGCAGATCGTTCTCCCACCTCGCCGCCAAGATGTGGAACCCCCTCCCCGCCCACCTACGCAGACCCAGGACCTGCTGACCTTCAGGAGACTCCTCAAGACCTGGCTGTTTGACCAGTAGCTGCTTCCCCCACCCCCAAGCACCTTGAGACCCTCACGGGTGATTGATTGATTGATTGATCAACTGTCTGAGTAGTCCAAAAGATGAAGATCATCTGCTCTTCCCTAGTAAGCAACTCTGCCACATTACCTTTAAACTGGAACTGCACTGGAACCAATGACGTCATCCTGGTGTAAATTCTCATTACTCGATCTAGACATGGTCTCTCTTTAGCCGACTCTCACTCTGGTTCGCCTCCTGACCCTACTTCTGTAAAGCTCCTTTCTACACTGCAGGGATATTTTGCTCCTGCATTACTTGATATTTTCAATTGCTCTCTCTCCCTCTTTGCATTGTTCCTGATGTCTTCAAAACAGACAATGCTACGCCGCTTCGGCGAAAAACAGAACTTGCGCCAACATTTACTTCTATCAGCCTATTACATTACCATCCATGGTTGCAAAAATGCTAGAATCAGTTGTAAATAAAACAAATATGTTAATAACTCGAATCCAATGATGATTTTGACTATTCTCCAAAAGGCTTTCGCCCTAATCGAATCAATGAGCTAGCTTTGCTGGCAGCAGTAGAGGTTTTGCGCATGGATTCTGACAGCAGCTGCCACAATGCTACGATACAGTTGGACCTGCCACGGCATTTGATTTTGTCAACCACCAGCTCCTTTTCAGCCAATGTCTGGCTGTTGGTTTTCAGGATATAGTTCTTGACTGGTTCGCATTGATGGAGCAGGGATGCACGTGGAGAGTTTTAGCGTATAAGCGCTGCATAAGTATCATTGTTTTATGGCAGATCTGAACCGGTAGCACAATTTACTTCCCCTTATATCTGTTCATGTGGTGTCTCCCAAGGCTTGCGTTTGTCCCCATTCTATTTTCAACGTCTATTTGAGACCTCTGGCTTCACTGGTTTGTTCTTTCTGCATCAACTTTTTTACCTACACCAATGAATCTCAACTTTTCCTAAGACCCATCAAGTCTCCAAAGGACATTTCATCCATCATTACAGAACTGCCTTATTGCCATTCACATCCGGAAATGCTCCCACTGTCTGAAACTTAACATCAGCAACACTGATACCCAGCACCTCAATCTGCCATCTTGCCTCGTGAATTTGGTCCCTGTCCCTCTTGCCTCGTGAATTTGGTCCCTGTCCCTCTTCTGTCTTTAGTTTAAAAATCCTGGGAGTTAAGATACAGATGCTTCTCCAGATAGACAATCAAGTCTCTTCAGTGATATCTTCTTGCACTATTGGTTTATGCCAGCTTTAATTACAAACCCCCTGCTCAGCTTCCTTATTACAGTAAACTGCTGTGCATGGCAGCCATTATGGGGCAACCTGTGGTTCGGGTATAAAGACACAAGGGACACCCTACCCACATGGAACCAGGGTACCTGTGGTAGCCTCTCCCATGGTATCAACAATTTTATTCTTCCCAAATTTCAGACATTAATAAATGTAGAGGCAAGAATGCTGATGTACTCCGCATCTCCGCATTACTGCAACTAGTTTAATGAACTACACCATCACCAGTCTGTTCTCAAAGATCCTTCAAACCTGGCATTTCCCTTAATCCTCTGTGCTGTTTTCTTCACAGGTGGTCTGTTTAGCACCAAGAGATCCCTTTACAAATCCAATTACAAATTCAGAGTTGGATTTTCTTTCAGTGTTCGGAGACATAAACTCTCACTGCTAACAAAATAGAGATTCTTTTGATGCCAGGTGGGACAAACATTTCTTCTGATTTGGAAGGTCACTGGGTGAAAATCACCCCCACTTTGTCAAAGTGACCTTCTTTGCATGTTGGCAGCATAGTTCTGTAAGTCTCATCTAGATCATAAGAATTTCATAATGAGGTCTGAGCTATTTGAGAACCATGCCCTTCCTGCTCCCTCTTTCTATCTAATGCATATGCATTTGTTTAAAGTTTTTTTGGTGGAGTACTAGGAATAAACTAGATATCAATGTTGGCAATGCCATTCGAGTAGAAAAGTTGTTTGTATGTTAAACAACATACAGACAATTTAAAGCCCAATTGATATGTTGGCCAAGAGGGAACTCCGTTGCAATAGCGATGATGTTCCTTCCCCGCCAACGGTGAACAGACAAAATATCGACTCCAAAATATCGACTGGACATAATATCGAGTTTTAAATATAGACTGGACAAAATATCGACTGGACATAATATCGACTACAAAAATATCGTTTTTCAGGTAAGTGAAGTAATATCGACTGTTTAAAATATAGATAGCAAAAATATCGAATTTTTAATAATATATAATATTTTATAGTGTATTTTTATGTAATAATATGTGTGAAAAGTGTGTATTAATGTTATAAAATATTTTATTAAATGGAATTTGTTTTTTTAATAATTGCGTTATGTAATTCTGTAGCGGGTTGTGGGTTTATAGGGGAATAGGGTGGGAAGTAATTTAATAATAATTAATTAATTAATATATGTTTGTAAATATTTATAATTAATAATTAATTGATAATTAATAATAATTAGTTAATTAATTAATATAATTGTGTACATATTTTGAATTAGTAATTAATTGGTAATTGATTAATTGTAATTAGTTAATTACATTAATTAGAGTACATTTTAATATATATAATTTTGTGTTATTGTTAAGTAATTAATTGGGAAAAATAATATTAATTATTAAAATAATTACAGCTAATGTGCTCATATATTTACTTTATTGTTATTGTTAATTAATAATTAATTGGTAATTTAATAATATTGATACATTTTGGGTAAAGGAGTATTTTTAGGGTTCAGGGTCAGTTTTTAGTTTTTGGGTAAAGGGGCATTTTTAGGGTTCAGGGTCAGTTTTCAGTTTTTGGGTAAAGGGGCATTTTTAGGGTTCAGGGTCAGTTTTCAGTTTTTGGGTCAAGGGGCATTTTTAGGGTTCAGGGTCAGTTTTCAGTTTTTGGGTAAAGGGGCATTTTTAGGGTTCAGGGTCAGTTTTCAGTTTTTGGGTAAAGGGGCATTTTTAGGGTTCAGGGTCAGTTTTCAGTTTTTGGGTAAAGGGGCATTTTTAGGGTTCAGGGTCAGTTTTCAGTTTTTGGGTAAAGGGGCATTTTTAGGGTTCAGGGTCAGTTTTTAGTTTTTGGGTAAAGGGGTATTTTTAGGGTTCAGGGTCAGTTTTGGGTTTTTGGGTAAAGGGGTATATTTTAGGGTTCAGGGTCAACAAATAAGATTGTAATTTTTTTTTTTTATTATTTTCATTTATTATTTAATTATTATAATTTAATTTAAGTATTTTTAAGTATATTTTAGTCATTAAAATTTAATATTAATTTAATTTAACACTGTTTTTAATAAAGTCGATATTTTACATCTATATTATTGTTAACGATATTTTGTACTCGATATTTTTGTACTTACCTGTTTGCAGGTCGATATTTTGGCAGTCTATATTATTTCAGTGATCCCCGCCAACATAGTGGTCCTCCTACCTGATTTAAATATGGCCCGACCATATGTTTGTCCATGGAAGTGACTACTCTGTCACTGCCATGGGTTGGGCCTTTGGAAAATGGCTATATGCCCCATTAGGATGGGGCGACATGTAGCAGTTTTTAATGTCCCTTACCAGCATACAACCAGCAGCAAGGTTACCTGCACCAAACTGCAAAAAGCATTGATAGAAACCACCTTGGTTGCAGTTCCTGGCAATGCTTTAGAAATGGCTGCCAGCTTGGAGGTCATTTTTAAATTAGGCAGGCAGCATTTCTGTCACGGCGATGAAGTAATTTTCTCCATCGCTGTGGTAGCTAAATGAGCTGCCCCCCCCCCCCCCCCCCCAGATATAAATCGGGCACTGAATTCCTATTTACATAAGTAGATCAGGAATATGTGCTTTGTTATCAGTATTTACTAAAAAACTGTGGATCAAGGTTGTCCCAAACTCAAGCAGACCTCCGGTTGAGGAGCGGATCCTGAACCATTTCAAAACAGAGTCCAAGAAAAAGCTTTCTGTGTCTTGTTCTCCAAAGCCGGTGGAGTTTTAACTTACTTGTTATGGTGGGAAAGATCTTTATGTGCAATAGTTAGCATCCAGACATTTCTTTGATTCCAGGATTCTTAGGAACCCCCAAACATAACAACTATTGGGTTTTTATTGAAAGAGCAGATAGTACAGCTCACAGTATCTTTACTGATATGGATCCTGTAACCTTGCCCAGAATGACACTGGGCAAACATGGTTTGGCCTTCTATTGGTGGAGTAATAAATGGGGCACTTATTAGATGTTGTACGTATGATTCTCTAAGTTGCATACATTATAGGGTGCAATGTAAAATCAAAAAGGCTTCTGTAGTGTTGCTACTGATAATTGGATGCAGTGGTTAAAACATGCATTGTCACCTATTCAGTAATTGCCTATTCTTAGAATGGTGTCTCGATCTAATTGAACAAGTAATGCACCAGTCTATTTCTATAGGTAAAAATACATTTTAAAATATAGTAAAAATAAGAGATGCCATGAGATTGAGACTGTAAGAAATGATGCAAGAGTGAGGCTGGCCAAGGAATTTAGGGCCTGGTTAGGATCCGCCCGCCACCCCAACATATACGGGACCGCCTGACAGGCTGTCGGTTGTCCCAAAATAGGCATTAGGATGTGACAACCACCACGGCGGTCAAAATGCCTATGTGTTGCAACGCGACAGGTGCTGCGAGCTGCAGCACATGCCGCAATGAAAAAAGGGGACACTTTACATATCCCTGCACTACATGACAGGCACCATGCGGTGCCTGCCACATGGTGCAGGGATATGTTGGGGGGCTCCATAGATGCCCCCGAGGTCCCCTGTCTAGGGTCCAGGGGGGAAGGGCGGCCTGCTACGGGCTTCTATAGTCCCTCTTCACCTGCCTTTTCATGGCAGTTTACGTGCCATGAAAAGGCAGGGGGAAAGGGACATCCCAATCCCTACGGCAGTGCCTGGTAGGCACTGCCACCATTCCCTATGGCGGTGCCTGGTAGGCACTGCCACCAATCCCTACAGTGGTGCCTGGTTGGCACTGCCACCATTGTAGGGATATGAATCCCCTTCAACGCACCAGCCGGCTCAAGGAGCTCATCGGATGCATGTTGGCCGGTCTTTACGACCGCCACCTATCCGCACACCATGGTAACATGGGAGGTAGATATCATGGTTCCGATGGCAGTGGGACCGCCACAGACAGGCTGTCTGTGAAGATCCCGCAATCATCATAATCAGCCCCTTAGTGCCATCCACAAATAATGTCAATAATAATGGATTGGCCATATTATAACAGTTCCCTTTGTGGGGTTGGAAAGGAATTTAATACATTTCAAAATGACATTCCAAACCAGAGAATTGTCTTGAAAAGCCTGCTATTTAACTTGCTTGAAGAATATCCCAAATCTTTTATAAGGTTTCATAGATTCCAACACCAATGAACACATCAGACATTGATAGCTATCACTAGCAAAAGAGGTATTTTTTTATTTTTATTAGAGGTGTTTTTATACAAATAATAAATTAAGTTTCTCTGTGACTGGAAGTTGTTTTTTAAACAAATTTCACATAAATCTGAGTTTACTAATTGCATTGCACAACACCAGGTGACCTATTATACATTGTGCCCCATTGGTGCAACATGATTTGCACTGCTCTGGGCGCTTTTACTCCTCGCTAAAGATAATGTCGGTTCATGTCTAGTGAACGACCAAGCTTTCAAACAACAGCTCTGTCTTTCACTAGTAAGACCTCCTCAGTATTGGCACAATCATCATCCTTAGCGCCGGTGCTAAGACACTGCAGTTTTACTGTAATTGACCCAGTTAAGGGTACACTTTGGTGCAATCCAGGACATGGCACACAATGGGTCCAAGTCTTCTCAGAACTGTTAAGTCACAAAGGGCTTCTAATAGGAACATTACAATTCCCAGCCCACCAATCCTCTGAAAAGCAGTGAAGAATGTACAGAAATTTACAGTGCATTAAATTACAATTTCTTTATGATTCTGGGAGTTAGATATTTATCTTCTAGGATTTAAATGGCTGCTCAGGAGGTTCAAGCCTACCAAACCTTTCTCGCTCAAATGCCATGATTGCTCCATTTTGAGCAGGCCTAGGTCCATACCCTTAGACACTCACAAACACAAAGACCTCTTTCACCCCACACTAGAGCAAGATGGATAACCAGTCACCTTCAAGGCGTTGTTGAAGAGCGACCCAACACTCTGGAAGCAGCCGTTATCCTTCTGATGGGATGAGAGCCAGTGCAGGGGTTCGGATAGTTGCTTCTCTTCTATGAAAATGTGTGCCCTGGCCTGAGCAAAGGTCTTGAGCACAAAGGCCGTCAGCCTGAAAGACAGAAACAAAGAAATAAAAATGTTCTGGTGAAGCATCAAGGTTCGGCTGCCTGGAACGCCCTTCCCGTGGAGCTTAGGGACATTCAGGATTTCAAGCTTTTTAAAAAATCCCTCAAAACTAAACTCTTTAAAATGATTAAGTAACTCTCTTCTCTTTCTGCACACTTTCTCACTGTTTTTGCACGCGCCAGGACACTCTTGAGTATTTGAGCACGCTACAAAACCCTCTATAACATAACATTCGGAGTGAAAGTCTTCAAAGGCACTCCAAGGAGCTCAAAAGGGGTAAAGCAAACTCCACACTCTTGGGATATTAGGCAAATACTTATCAGTGGCACCGACTATGGTGTCCTACGGTTAGACCTAAAGAGGGATATTTTGTATGTGCACAATGCTGCTTTGGCCTCTACAAGACAGGAAGGTCTTCAGAGCCAGAACTAAGATCCACCGGATGACATTGAATGATAAAGAATTAACTTTCTAAGGTTTCCATTGTAGGAACAGAGAGTCCTGCAGTCTGGATCGATCCCAGTCACATAAGGGAAGGGACCTGGGTTGCTGACCACTGCTACCTACTCACCAGGTGTTTCCCTGCCCAGGAGGGCCAAAGGCGCTGTAGCTGCCATCGTGGTGCTTGAAACGCAGCTGCTTTTGGTACCCTAGGGGGAGGAAGATAATCAACACTTAATTACATATTGTGCAAACAATGTAAAATACAAGATGGTTCTAAGGACACCCTCCCTCTGTCAAAATCTGATTATAGTCTAGCGCCTCAACCCTGAAGAAGGAGTTATTTTAGGGCGAATGGCACTTGTCTCCTCTGTGATGTCTTTGATATGAGCACCAAGGCACAATCCTTCAGTTCAAGTAATAACCGACTAGATGGATAATTCCACCACTCACCGCTTATCATGTACTCAATCGCCTTGGATTTTATTTCATCGGTCAGTTGTCCGGTTTTATTCAAATAATCCAGGACATAGATGTTGGGGGTTAAAAGGGCTATGTTCTGCTCGCCGCAGCCAGACGGCATCTGCAGGAGATGGTGCAAGTTCTGGATGACGGTTCCCATGAGGTCCCCTGCAGGATGGAGAAGGTTGGGAGGTCTGTTAAATCCTCTTTTACAGTCTAGCACTACATTACAATACCCCATCTATGTTCCTATTGACTTTCCCTCTTACACCACTCACAGTATTTTCTGAACACATTCGCATAATCATCCTTTGCAATGTGTTGTGCTTGAGAGACACACGATATTGGCACTCTTCATACGATCATCTTGTTAAGAACTGATAGCACATGGTGAAAACAGCCGCGTTCCAGTACATGTATAGAGAGGCTCAGCATGGTTGTAGGCCATTACAGGTTTCACAAAATCTCTAGGATGTAGTAGGCGCTGTCGGAACGTGTGTGTTTTTGGAAGGCAAAGTCACAGGTTGAAAACCACTCTCTGCTCATGTTGGCTCACCCAGTCCAAGGTTCATCCAGAGCTCTTTTGGCAGACTCAAACTCCAACCCTTTCCAGGGCCCTGTCCTCTCTAATACCCCAACTTTGCTCTCCACATGCTCATATGGTGAAGTGGTTTACCATGGCCACAGGCCTGGCACCACAGAAACTGTAACTGTGGTTCTTAACTTTCCCCAAGTTGCCCACTCATAGCCTGCTCTTTTATAAACATGGTTGATGTGGCTTAGCTCTGCTATAAGACACTGATTATACATTCATGGCTTTCTTTCTGAGGTTTGGACAACAACTTTGAAGGATGTCCTTCCCTAATTAGAACAATGTTGCTTTAAAATATTTGTCTCTTTTTAAATGTCTATCATTTTCACATTCTGAGATTACATTTTGTTGCAAACTTTTCGTGCTCTTGTTTTAATTTGACTCTGCTGCAAACAATATTTGACTGAAATTTAACATAATATTACCATATTACCAGAATGGAGAAGACCTTTTGCTCAACCAGAAGCCATTCATCAATTACGAGCCTTTTGACATTTATTTGGTCAAAGTAGGACGAAAGGGTAACCCAGAGGATGCAGGGTTGATGGAACTGATGGGTCAATGTAGGCGCCTTCACATTCTACGACAGGGACAGGAAGGGTTTTTGGGTCTTAACGATCACTTACCAACAACGGAGTAATAGGCCCGTGAAGATCCTTCCACCATATTCTCGGGAACCTTAAGGTGAATCTTTTCGGAAACAGGGCTGTCAGCTAAAAGATAACACAAGACATGGTCTAAGGCATAGGAAGTGTTTTCTGATTTGGTGTGTCAAAGGTTGGAGAGGGTAGCTGAGCTCACCCTGATTTGCAAATCCTAATTTCCTTCCTTCTTTGTGAGGATTTGATGTAGAGCTTGAACAATAAAGTCCAAACTCTGTAAATATCACACATTAGTTTTGCGCAGCAATTCAAATCCTTGCATTATAAGCTAATATGTTTCTGAATGCATTTAGACTTTGTTTACTGCATAAAACATTGTTTTCCACACCTACAATTGTATGTTGAGCAGGTGCCCAACAAAGAAGGGAAGAAAGCAGAAGGGATAAGGTTTAGGAGTGGGGCTCTCTGGAGGGCTGTTTGGGGCCCATTAGAGAAATAGATAAGATGCAGATCAGTATTACTACAATAACAGAGGGTAATGGAAGACAGGAACAAGGCGCATTAAAAGAGATTCATGGGTTGTGGAATGCCATAATTTCGAAGAGAGCTTAAAGTAAGGATTGAGATACTTTGAACAAGATGTATGTAGGCTTCAGAACAGAAATGGCAGAGGGTGGTGGAAAACAAGACTAAGCTACATTGAAAGACCTGTGTGTGGCCCTTAGTGGTGGTATAGCACAGTTGCCATGGGTCAGAGATGAAAAGCAGCATCAGAAATGTGTCATAACAGAGGATGCTGCTGCTTAGGATTGATGTACATTACTTGAGCTGTGTGTGGGTCTCAGGACTGGAATAGCCGAGGTGCCAAAGGACAAGACTAGATCAATTTGCAGAGCTCTAAATTTAAAGTGTCAAGTGTGTGTTTTTTGTGAAGACAAATTTAACAAGGTGATACCTTTTAGATGTGATGAACCCACCTTTTGCACAGATCAGAGCATTGACAGTCTCTTCCTTCTCTATCCCTTCAGGCTGAAAAAAACACACAGGGCAGAGAATTAAGATTTGCACCAGACAGAAATAAAAAATTTAGATAAATTGGGAAGGAAGCAGCAGGAAATGTCAGTTTATATCTGGGAGGTCTCTCAGCGAGCATTTCATGCCAGATAATGGAAAATTCCCACTGAAATAAGTATCAAGAGTACACACCACCCCTACATTACCTCCACGAGAAGCGATTTGACGACTGTATCCTTCCTGTGCACATCATGGGCAATAATTAGGTTCCCGCACAGATCTTCTCCCTTCAGTGTCTCAGCGCTAACTGTGAAATTCACCTCTCCTGAAATAGACAGCAACAGCAAAAGGCAAATCATTGCGACAAAGAGAAGGAATAAAAAATCAAAATATCTTCCTCTAAACCCAAGCCAACGTTTGAGATTCATTTAGGAGGACACATGGCTCGATGGTGTTTAGATAATTGTACTAGGAGTTCGGAGAGGTGTGGCGCAGCGGCCAGGGCAGTTGACTTCGGAGCACAGGGTACACAGTTCAATCCCCGGCTCTGGCAGCAGCTCAGCTCAGCACCATGTGACTCTGGGCAATAGCTCACTTGGGGCCAGATGTAGGTAAATATCATTAACCGATTCTAAAAGTCCGAATTTGACCGATTCGGTATTTTAGAATCGGTAAATGATATGTAGATAATGATTCGGTAAATTTTACTGAATCGGTAAAATTCGGTAAATACCGAATCGGTATTTACCGATTCAGTATTCCCCATTCATTCCTATGGGCCTGGAGGCCCATAGGAATTAATGAGAATTACTGATTCGGTAAATACCGATTCGGTAATAGGGGGTAGACCTACAAGGGTGGCAGGGTGTCACATTGACACCCTGTTGCACCCCTGAATAGTGCATGGGTGCACATGTGGCACACATACACGCCCTAAGGGCATGTATGTCTGCCACATGGCACTATTAAAAAAAAGCACAAATTTGCTTTTTTAATGGTTTTCGGTATTTACTACCAACTTGTAGTTGGTGGTAAATAACAAATCCTTACAAGTTAAAAGCACTCACTTGAGTGCTTCCTACATTAAGGATTCGGTAATTTACCGAATCAATATTTAAGAATTCGGTAAATTACCGAATCCTTAAATTAGGCCCCTACATCCCAAAAGCCTAAAACCGGTCGGTAACGACCGAAATTCGGTAATTTTGGCCGTTACAGACCAGTATTGGGCTTCCTACATCCGGCCCTTAATTTCCACAACGGCCTCCAGCGCCTTGAGACCCATAAGGGTAAGTAGTTTGCGCTTTAGAAATATGGATTTGTTATCTTTACGGAAACTTCTCCTTAATAGTTCTTAGAGGAGAGGTGAACATCTCTGTTCCAGGAGAAATGTCTCCATTCCATTACAAATTACCTTTACAGCAGGCAGCAGAATGAACACTGGTGAAGATTAGGAGACCCTTCTACTCCATGAGGATTTCATTACATCCTAAGAATCTACTCTTTTGAGGCAGCACAGGTCTGAACAGAGAGACAATCTGAGCATCCCTCTCTTTTTGGGAATATAGGGGCATATTATCTGGATGTGCGTTATATAACGCACATCGCACATTTCCATATCGCCGGCTATCGCCGGATTTTTATGCTGTGTTACACGTAGGCGAAATGAAATCCGCCGATAGTCGGCGATATGGAACATTAGTGCATGAAAACAAACTTTGTTTTCATGCGCTAATGTGTGCCTTGATAATATGGGGGGGTGGATTCAGCGTTATGTTCCACACCCCCATGTTATCAATGTCTTAACACCTGGTCAGAGCAGGCGTTGGGAGACCTGCGATAAACAAGTTTATCACGGGTCTTCTTCTCCCAACGCCTGCCTTGGTAATAGGGTGTTCCCACCTCCAACCACATTTTACATGTGGTTGGACGTGGGAATGCCCACTTTGCATGTCATTAGCGATGTTTCTCGCTGACATGCAAAGTGGGCTTGAGCCAGGCGTTAGCATGCCCTTGTTAAAATGGCGCTGGAAGTATCACCGCTTTCTCGGCACAATTCGCCGAAAAAGCGGCGATACTTCAGCTTGCTAATATGCCCCATAGGGTCCAAAGAATAAATATGGCATTGAAGAAGCCTTTAATTCACAAAATGTTTGGGGCTGTGACTACAAAATACCTTTTTTCACAATGTAAAAAAAGACCTCTTGGAAAGTGATTCCAACTTGTAAAAGGGGTTTGTCTTGAATTGCCATGAGACATGCCAAGGGTCTGTGGCCGCAGCTGTGGCCGTATACCCGTGATCAGATGCCATCCCTCAATTTACAAAGTGTATGATTGAGCTCCCACTATGCTTTCCCAGCATGCCAACTTGTTTAAAAGCAACACATGCGCCTTTAATGGGCACCAGCAGCTTCTAGAAAAAATGCTGACATTTTGGGAATGCAAAAGCAGGGGGCTCAGGTCCACTGTCCCTCACAGGCCTCTCGATCGGCTTTGGTAGACATTCAAAGAGGAAGGTTACACCCCACTTGCCTCACTAATATTCACAAGGCCTTGAAGCCCTCTAGGAATATACATTGGGTGACTTGACTGTAAAGTAAATGAGTCATGTTGCAAGATACAAAACTTGAGCTTCATACTTATGACCTGTCCTTTGATGGACAAGGCCCTCACTGGCAGGAGGATGCTCAGCTGATGCAGTGCAATGTGTTAGCAGTAGAGTGAAGATCCACATTTCTATCTGCTCCAATGAGATCTTGTCTATTGCCACCAAGAGCTCCACTGACAGAAGGCTGTAGCTTCAATGCACAGAACAGATTCAAGCATCTCCTTATTAGCCACATCGCTGCGTGCAGGACTCCCCTCCTGTGCTGGACCACAATTAAAACGGGTGTGGCCATCATGAGCACACGAGCACTGTGCTGCATGACGAGCTGAGCTTGTCATGAGCATGGAAGGGGTTATTAGGAGTTGCTTTATCAGTCTCAGACCTTCTGACAAAAGGCAAGGCACACAGGGGAAAGTAAGTGACACTATGAGGGCCCGACCGAAGATCGTATTTGAAATAGTCCTTACCAAGGGCTTTTAGGGTCACGTCCCAGGAGACAGTGACCCTCTCATTGGCAGGAACGCAGTATCCCTCCTCCTCATTTGCAGTAGCTTCTGCATGGTAGTCTTCTGATTTATCCAGGTGGATGCTGACCTGTCAAGAAAAGGACAACACAGACATGAAGGCCTCCCGATTAAAGAGAGCACACCTCAGAACCCTCCAATTAATCCCCGACCCCAGAATTAAATAATTCCAGAAGCCAAAAAACACTAATCCTGAGATCCAGAGCAGCTAGCTACCTGGTGTAAAGCTCTCCAACTTCTCATTGGGGAAGTAATTACTATACAATACAATTGCAACGCCATACAAATTATAACCCATAGTAAAATTAATAGTGTCGGACTCAGCAGTCAGACGATTGTAGTTCATACAGGCTGAAAAATACCGTCACTCCTTGACACTTTTATACTCACATAAGACAAAGCTGATAAGGGTCATAGCCACCATCCGGTACTAAATCAGTGACACTATAAATCACCAACCAGAATCTGAACAGGCATGGAATAATGCAGCTGACCAACGGAGGACATCAATTTAGCCCGCCACTGCAGGCCCCAATGAGCTACTTCCTATGACCACTTCTTGACGTCTCACAATGAGAATCACATATGAGGTGATATTAACAAAGTCCATCCCAGAAGATTTCTCCACCATTTCTCCCTGTAAACAATGCCTGCTCAGCACCATACACTTTAAACAGAATATCTCAGAATGGATAATCCAGTGTAATATCCCTAAGAGAGGTGTGGCACTGAGAGAGGTGTAACGCAGCGGCCAGGGCGGCTGAATCCAGAGCGCGGGGCATATGGTTCGACCCCTGGTGCCGGCGGCAGCTCAGCTCAGCACCATGTGACTCTGGGCAATAGCTCTCTTAATCTCCCTGATGGCCCCCAGCGCTTTGAGACCCTTACGGCAGCCGCGGCCCGTGGAGGGAGTTCGTTGGGGCAGGGAGGCGGTGCGGGGGAGGGAGAGGGTGGGGGGTGGTAAACAACAGAATATGGATAATTGGAGGTAAGTAAACAATTTAATAAATAAAACGAATTTCGTAGCCCGCGCTGCATCGCGTTAGGGTGAATTGTTTGCACTTTACAAATAGCTGTTTTTTAAAATCCGGATAAGTGGAATATGAATGTGAGAATTTCCACCAAAGGACCAGCAGAGTTGCTCAAAGTGACCCGTTTACTGCAAACCATAACCTGAGTGCTGGTCGCTCACGCTTCTTCATCCATTACACTGTTAAGAGTTGTGATTCATAACATGGTAACTGCACCGCGATGGCCCTCCTGGATGACATGGAGGCACTTCAATGCAGTATTGTGATTGGTATGAACGCAGTGGTTTGGTGCTCAGATGGGGAATGGGAGGCTGTGCATGTTCCTCACCAGGCTGTGCATTGCAACCTGGTGGGGAAGTTGCAAAGTGTGCATGATTGTGTGGCGGGACCAAGAGGGCCAGCCAAGCAGTCAAACGCACTAAGGGAGTACAAACACCTCCTCGCACACCTCTGGCCAGCCCGAAAGCCACTGACTGCAATAAGAAAACTGAAAAGATAATAATGATACGTTATTATCATTTTATTTTTCCTTTTGAGTAGTGGGGCGAAGCTCCTCCACCTCAGCGAAAGAGCTGCCACTGATGCCAAAAAGTTTTGGTGTCTTGCACTTTGCTTAATAAAGTTTGGAGAAATGAACAAAAAAATTGACTTACTCGTATGCACTTGTCGAGGTAGTTGAACACAGTGACCTTCAGTCTGAAAGCCTCACCACGAATGACAGAGTACGGAAGGGTCATATCGGTGAAGAAGGGCTGGAAGGCAGTCAGAGAAGTGGTGGGGGAGAGGCCGAAGCCGGTGTCGGGCGCCAGGCAGAAGGCACTGGCTTTCCATTCAGTGATGGTGTCGGGGATCGTGGACTGGAGTTCGATAGTCCCTGTGTCACTGATAAGAAATGAAAAAATAAAGATTTACCTAAATAGTATTCTCAAAAGTGCTTGTGCAACACATACTTCCAATCTGTATAGTATATATAGGGTAAGAGCAAATATATTACAGTGATAGCTACTGGAGCGGCAACATAAACATCTATATCCAACAGATAAAGAAGCAGAAGTTTTCTGTTTAAAAGTTCTACCTCGCTTCTTGCATTGCAAGCAGCACCCTATGGCCCCTTCATAAGGCATCACTAAAGGGAAATGAAGCCTGGAATACAGGTTCCTCAACCAGCCTTGACATGATCAACTAAGACTGACTTTCTCAATCAATCATGTCAATCAATCCCGTGTTCGTTAAGCGCGACTGCTCACCATAAGGGTCTCAAGGCGCTTGGGAGGAGGGGAGGTGCTGGTTCCAGTCCATCAAGGAGTGGGTCTGTTGAAGAGCCAAGTTTTGAAGATGGGTAATGATGTAGTCTGTCTGGGGTGGAGCGGTAGGGCGTTCCAGGCTCTGGCCGCGAGGAAGGAGAAGGAGCGGCCTCCCGATCTGCTCTTTCTGGTGCGGGGGACCACAGCGTAGGAGAGCTGGGCTGATCATAGGGCTCTTTGGGGTGCTTGGAATTTGAGTCAGCTGTTGAGATATGCTAGTCTGATGTTGTGGAGGGCTTTGTGTGCATGGGTGAGGAGAGATGTGGCAGTGTCTTGGTAGGTCGAGGACCAGTCTTGCGGCGGCCTTCTGTATGTTTTGTAGCTTGCAGGTGAGGGTTTTGTTTCTTCCGGTGTAGAGTGCGTTGGCGCAGTAGTTTCTGCTGGTGACGAGGGCTTGAGTGACGTGTCTTTCTGTGTTCGAGGGGGATCCATTTGAAGGTCTTACGTAGGAGGCGGAGGGTGTGGAAGCAGGAGTTGATCTGGCGGTCCATTTTGAGCTTGGAGTCTAGGATGATTCCAAGGTTGTGTGCGTGGTCCGTGGGGGTGGGTGGGCTTCCAAGGGCGGGGGGGCCACCAGGTGTCATTCTAGGCGTTGGGGTGTGGGCCTGTGATGAGGACTTCTGTTTTGTCAGTGTTGAGTTGTAGGCTGCTGCTTTTCATTAATTTAGCGACAGCTTCCATGCCTTCTTGGAAGTTGTGTTTGGCTGCTTTGGCTTCGATGGATAGGGAGAGGATGAGTTGGGCGTCTTCTGCGAATGAAACAACGTTGAGTCTGTATGTTCTCTCTCACTCATCAACATTACTACAAGCTTTCCTCAAGCTGATTCTTCAAGAGCACCACAAGCTTAACCTCACTGCCTCACCAACAGAAATAGACTCTTCCCTCATACTTCATAACCGCTGGTACTGCAAGTTCCTCACACAGCCGTAAGACTTCCTTTCTATCTAAATCACAAACAGGAGTACAGGATTTCCTAATACAGCTTCACCAATGGCAGTATAAGATTAGCTGAGAAACAGGGGGAGAAGGAGGATAAACAAAGCTAGGTCGGCCTCCAGTTGCATATATCAAAAGATCAGGAACTCATGGTGATGGGTCCAGAGACCTAGTTTGTATGTTATGGTTACTGCATAAGTTATGTCAGTGCTTACCAAAAGAGAAAGATAAATTTCTTTCTAGAGTCCCCTCACTCACCGGGGTTTCCCCACGGTGACATGCTTCATCATTGGGGCCATCCCAGTTCTCTACGAAAAGGGGCGTGCTGCGACTAGCGAACTACGCAGGAGCACTATATTTGTGAAAGGCTATGTTAGGTGTAAAGTGTTGTGGTGGTGGAGTGGTGGAGTGGGTGTGTGATTAAAAATACTGTGCTAGTGGGTCTCAACAATTTATTCTGCTCCTAGTTTGGTATATTAAAATGGGGTAACACTGCTATTTAACCTTGAATTGGGTTAAATCAGTGTTCTTTGGTCGACATGTTTCAAACTCCCCAAGCTTTTCATCAGGACCATACAGGGTCCAGCCCTGTATATACCACTCCTATATTTAAATAAATAGGATTAATTCGATATATTGTCTATGCACTGTTAATTTAAAACATGCGTGTTATACATACGATTTGTACCTTAATGATGTTTCTGTAAAAGAGAATGACATATGGTTAGTGGCAAAACATCCCCTCCTTAAGAGCAAGGGGATCACACATGCGATTCACATTTTTTAGGGCGGTGGTGTCCCTTGTGCACCTTATTGGTGCGTGCAGGCTCTCAAGTCCAGTGCAAAAACGTGAGAAACGTGGTTTTGTGAATTCACACATATAAACAACACAGGACTTAATGTGACTATAGACAAGACACACAACACATATGTTTCCAATTTCATCATGGCAAAAGTATATTTACATGTATTGGTGCTTAATCAAATCTAAGTATAACAACTCCTAACCGGATCACAATGTGGTTTGTCAATAAAAACAGTAACACATTCACCAGATTTGTAAACCTGACCTGCTAATCCAAGAAACCTTACAAAATCGAATGTCATACCAGTCTCTATGATACTGTAAGAAATGAGTGCACTAACCTATATGCTACTAAGGAACTAATTGCACCAACCACTATGCCACCATTAATCGCCCTTTTCTCTGATCCTAGTACACAAAAAACGATCGACGTTTTTCTTTTTACCAAAATTTTCTAAATAGCTTACAATAGAAGCAGAACATTTGAACACCATTGTAAAAATATTTTTCTACAAATACCCTTGTATAAATGGCATTACAGGGTCTTTTTGCAAACACACCCGTCCCATAACGCCAACGTCCTCCCAACATGGCCGCAATGCAACAAACGGTCTAGCTCTCATAATCTCCCCAACCCGGAAGCGCGGTGACTTCAAATACACCGCTCGCCCTACCGCCATCAATATGCGGTCGGGAGAGGAACGAATAGGTAATACTAAGCGGCTTCACCGATACGGAAGTAAGTACAGGCATACAAAGCGCAAACTGACATGATTCTGTATCGATCGCAACGAGGGTCTTATACTCTCCATTAGAAACGCGTTTTTCCCGAGGAAACGCTACTTTAACTATTGCTTTTAAAACCCAACAGCAATGCTTCCACGAGGTGATCCCGCCCTCGCCTGAGACCATGAAGTGCAATTAAGCACCAATACATGTAAATATACTTTTGCCATGTTGAAATTGGATACATATGTGTTGTGTGTCTTGTCTATAGTCACATTAAGTCCTGTGTTGTTTATATGTGTGAAGTCACAAAACCACGTTTCTCACACCGTTCTTATTTATTTTTTGCACTGGACTTGAGAGCGTGCACACACCAATAAGGTGCACAAGGGACACCACCGCCCTAAAAAATGTGAATCGCATGTGTGATCCCCTTGCTCTTAAGGAGGGGATGTTTTGCCACTAACCATATGTCATTCTCTTTTACATAAACGTCATTAAGGTACAAATCGTATGTATAACACGCATGTTTTAAATTAACAGCGCATAGACAATATATCGAATTAATCCTATTTATTTAAATATAGGAGTGGTATATACAGGGCTGGACCCTGTATGGTCCTGATGAAAAGCTTGGGGAGCTTGAAACATGTCGACCAAAGAACACTGATTTAACCCAATTCAAGGTTAAATAGCAGTGTTACCCCATTTTAATATACCAAACTAGGAGCAGAATAAATTGTTGAGGCCCACTAGCACTGTATTTTTAATCACACACCCACTCCACCACCACAACACTTTACACCACACATAGCCTTTCACAAATATAGTGCTCCTGCGTAGTTCACTAGTCGCAGCACGCCCCTTTTCGTAGAGAACTGGGATGGCCCCAATGATGAAGCATGTCACCGTGGGGAAACCCCGGTGAGTGAGGGGACTCTAGAAAGAAATTTTTCTTTCTCTTTTGGTAAGCACTGACATAACTTATGCAGTAACCATAACATACAAACTAGGTCTCTGGACCCATCACCATGGGTTCCTGATCTTTTTAGTATAAGATTAGCCTCAGCCGGCAACCCCTTGAAACACTTTAGTAGGTCAAACCTGATGATAGTTTTTTGGGGAAAGCTGACAGAATATACTGGAACATGCAGAGTTTGGAGCAACAATCAGCAGGACCCTCTTAGGTCCCATTTCAGGATAAAACGTGTAATAGGCGATAATTATCACACACAATTAATTTGGTATTCTTCGCTGTTGATCTTTATTGTGTGTGATCATTATTGGACATAAGGCTATTGAACTTGTATTGGGGGCCTGGGGGCATATTTTTTTAGGTGATCCCGTGTCTGTGGACATTGATGTAGGACGGGCGGGTGTGAGTGACATTGAGAAGAGGTTAAATCAGGGGGATCATGTGTCTTACTAGAAGGGGTGTCCATGAGCAATGGGGAGAAGATGTAGCCTTACGGCTAGAGCGGTTAACCTCGAAGCTAGGGAACCAGGTTTGAGTCTCGGCAGAGATGCATAACATCCTGTGATTCTGGGTAAATCATTTAATCTCACAGAGGAAATCGCAATTTTGCAAATGCATTTAGGGAATCGCAATTTGCGATTCCTTAAATGCAATGCTTGAAACAAAAAATATTGCGACCTGGCTTTAAGGAATAGAAAATAACCACCAACTTCAAGTTGGTGGTAATTTGCAAATTCCTAGAAAAATGAACTTTTTTGCATTTTTCTCGGTATTAAGGACTCGCAAAATACAATGTTGATACATCTGGCCCTAGATGACTGGTAAAGAAGAAGGAATGTTACTTACTCAGTGGTCTTCAGATCCCAGATCCAGGTCTCAGGGAAGTAGGTCCGAACTGTCTCCGTCGCCGATTCCATGAATGCTTCATTATAAACATCCCCTTCTGAAAATGCCATCGGGCTGGCTTCTGGGAAAACAAAGAACTTTTGGCATAGAAGCATATTTGAGAAAAAAATATATTATGTGTTGTAACTTGGAACGCAACAATATTTGCACCCGGAGATGCAACTCTGTGCTTTTGATATCTTGTTACACACAATTCACTGATCAATTCAATCCTGGATTACAGACAATACCTCTATATAGTCATGACCTGTTGTGTGCCATCTTTTTATAGCTGATTCCAATGTGTCTTAATATATGGGATAAATCACCTGACAACATATGTATCATATGTATTACATGTATTCACTAATGGGATCTGTGACCATACAGAGAAACAGCTACAAACATCACCAACCCTCTATGCTGGAGTCCAGAAACTCTTTGTGTGTTGGAGTAAGGGACCTGTTTGGGGGGGGGGGGGTGTAAGTGGGACCTGTCAGACTCGGGTACACCTGCCCTCTGACCTTTTTGAGACATGAACTTCCTCGTGTTGCTGCCGCTTGAAAATGTTGCACTCGGTTTCGTTTGGGAGTTGTCCTCAGAGTAGGCATGGAACTGTTGTTTTGGAGTAGTTGGCCTTCCTGCATGTTGAGTGCCCAAAAATAGCCCTTTCATCTGGAAGACCTCAGTGGTTTCTGATTTCTTAGATATACACTGAAACAATGTGGTAGAGTTGTGTGTAGTATTATTTGGAAAGTTCAGCACGTAAACTGGCTCGTATCCCATACCTGGAGCTGAATCATGGCCGGCACTTAAGGCGAGGTTACCCAGCCATATGAGTGAAGACTTCTTAATTTGTGCTGGTGTTTGCTGGTGCCTAATACCAGCACAGATTTCAAAACACCTGCAGTTAGTTATCAAAGTTCCTCACACGGTGGCACTGCCTTCCCTTATTTGAGCTGTGCAAATCAGTAAAGCATTACATAAAAAGTGATGCACCATAAAATAGGATAGATTTTGATCTTCCAGGCCATCAGGCAGCTTTAGGGGACTTGAAATAATCCAAAAAGTAATAACTATATGCGTGTGTTCACTAGAAGGTAATGCAGGCCCTAGCATTTGGAAATAGTGGTGGGAGTTGTGGGCGGACACGGCTGCAGCTGAATCCTGAAACATTATTAGGGCTCTGATACTGATAATGTTGCAAATTGAGTACTAGGTGGGACACATTTTAACAATCACAAAAGCCTCATAATACAGTATATCATCCCCACACTACTGATCATCCTGCTGAGACTACCAGAAACCAGACTCTGGGGCGTGGCAGAGTGCCCGAGACAAACTCAGAGAGGCCCTATTGTGAGGGCCCTACTAATGACAGAGCGTGTGCTATGGAAATGTGTATCAAATAAAAGATAACATGTCATGACATAACACAACGTTATATAACAAATATAAAAGACTCAAAATTGAATTGTATTGATATTTGGGCAGCACTCCTAGACAAACTGCAACATGGCATGGTGGAAGGTGAGTATAGCAAGCCATAATCATAGGAGAGTGGACTCTATCAACAAAACAGATAGTTTGGGCTGAATAGTTACATCATCACCTTTCGATGAAGTGCACGCCCCCTACTAGTCAGTACCATGCCCATCACACACGGGCAGGTTCTTATTGTTCCAATCGTCCCTCCTGGTCAGGTGGGAATTATCAGTCAAAATAAGGTGGGAAAAAAGAAATTTAGCAGACATTTTGAAAATCCCACCTGACCAGGTCAGAAGATTGAGCGCCTGCATGCGACTCAACATCTTCAGGTGCATTGTGTGAGCTAGGATTGCAGATGCAAAGGGTGCTGGTAGTCATGATTCAGGAGCATTGATGCCATTGTGTGTGGTCCCAGACGTGGATTGGCCACTGTAGAAACCAGGCAGTAATCGTGTTCATGAACTAAGCAAAGCCTGAAGTCCACCTTTGGGTCACACTTCTCCTGAGTTCAGATTAATCAGAACATCTAGTAATTATGGAGCTTGACCTCCTACGCGATCGACAAGCCAATCGGAGTTCACCTCTGGACATCTTGTCCTGTCCCCAAGTGTTTAAATGTGTTCATTGTTACTGTCCAGGGATTAGACAATCACAGGTTCCTAATTGAAGTTAGAGTTCAGGTGCCTCAGGAGATCAGTCTTGACCGTCCAATGACTCAAGCACAATGACTTGTAGCAGGTCAAAATGAAAGCTTGCGCGAGTGAAAGGTTTTTTTGCAACCTTCACTAAATTCTATAGCAACATTTGTAACTTTACAGGGTTCCAACATCTCACACGTTGCTCCTTGTGCATAGAAAATTCAGAAACTTCCAGAGAAATATCTTGTATACATTTTCAGCTGGGTTAGCAGTAGTAAATACTATATAAAGACAATTACAATTATACATTTGAATTTACATTTATCTTGCAAATGCGGAAAAAAGCTACACTTGGGTGAAGGTAAACAGGGAAAAAATTGTAACCCTGCATAAGAGTTAAAATCTGCACCTTTGCAAAGCATTTCCCGCAAAAAAATTAAAAAATAAATAAACAAAAACACTTTGGTCTACTCTAGTCAGTACTGAGCTTCCGCATTTGAGCTAAGTATGTAGCCTTAGGGCTGAGTTACCAGCCACCATTCAGAGGTCAAGACTGAAGGTACATTGGAATAGCTAATTATGTGACGACTGCAATCATATGTTAGAGAGTTTTGCAAATGATAACTTTGGTGCCTATAAAGAGCCATGCTTGATAATTATGATGAATATACCTCTTTTTCACACATTATTTTTCCCCACAGAGAATTACAACGCAGTCATTACAAAGACCGAGTGGTAACCACACATACCATTACCCCGCAAGTAGAAACAACTACTTGCGGAGGGGAGGGGGACGGGGGCGGGGGCGCTGGATTTTGGAATAGTATAATTTAATATTCCAACTCCAGTCTGTGCGGACAATAGGGAAGGTGTTGTATTTTAAATCCAACACCTTCTGCCCCCTCCACAAGTCATTGTTCCGACTTGCGAAGTAATGGTATGTGTGGTTACAACGCGGTCGTTGTAACATCCCCGTTGTAATTCCCTGTGGGCAAAACATTTCGTGTACCACTACTGATCCACAATAAGTCTAGATTTCACATATGAAAAATTACACTTTGATGTACATCCTACCCTGTTGAGATCTCCCAGCATTGTTAAGAAATATTTCTGTTGCCTCACCTATAGAATCGGAGTCATAATCAACGGTGTCGGTGGAGCATAAATGTGGCTTTCGGAATTCACCGTTGGTCACCACCTTCAAACCCATTCCCTGAAAATAGAAGACATATCATGTAGTTACACCATCAACACTGCAGACACTACACCCGGGAGGGCTGTCTTCATTGACAACATGTTCTCATGATCATAACTTTGCACTTAGTGACGTGAATCCAAGCTCTGCCCTCCCCATGGCTGTCATTACCTGTGGTGACTTCTTTCGCTCTAGAAGGTGAGTCCATTGTTTTCGTCTTCCCTGGTGACATCAGAAATTCTGCAATGAGAATCCCAGTTGGGGCCTCTCAGTGGATCTTCATGTCTTGGGGTGCCACCTTGGAGTAAGGAGGTGAACCCCACATGTGTTCCCCATGGATTCCCAGATCTCTGGCCACACCCAGCGGTCAGTGACGTGGATGAAGAATGGGCAACCGAGTGTTTTGGTAAATGGATCCCATTCAGAGGAAAAAGCTGTGACAAGTGGGATGGCACACCAATTATCTGCACTTCATGCTAATTACAAGTGATAGGTGTAACCATTAGGCAGGACCACTGAAATGATGCGATTCTGCATCTGCGGCGGTTTTCACATAATTATGCATTTGCCTTTTTTTGCCACATAGTCCATCTTCTGCTGCATAATCTACAGAGTTCCAAAACATAGGGGCATATGTATCATACTTCCGTTTTGCGAATTTTAAATAGCGAATCTTAAAGAATCGCTATTTAGAATTCGCAAAACGGTTTGTATGTAGGTAATCTAGGAATTTTAGCGATTCCTTACTATTCCTTGTTTGCGAATTCGCAAATTGCGAATTCGCAAATAAGGAATACTTCCCATTCATTTCTATGGGCCAGTAGGCCCATAGGAATGAAGTGGAAATTTGCTAATCGCTATTTGCTAATCGCAAATTGTGCGAATTTTCAAGGGTGTAGGGGGTGTCTCAAGAACACCCTGCTGCACCCCTGAAAATGACATGTGTGCGCATATGGCGCACATACATGCCCTAAGGGCATGCATGTGCGTCACATGCCACAATGAAAAATGCCAATTTGTGCTTATTGAAAAGGAATCGCAATTTACCACCAACTTTCAGTTGGTGGTAAATTGCGATTCCTTAAACCTAATTCGCAAGAGAAAAAAGCTTCTTACATAGCAATTAAGGAATCGCAAAATTGCGATTCCTTAAATGCTATGGAAAAATAAGGAATCGCAAAATTTTGCACTTCCTTATTTTGCTACTTTTTCATACATTGCAAATGTGCAAAAATGGCCGTTTCCGATTCGCAAAGGCCGAAATTCGGCGAATTTCGGCCTTTGCGAATCAAAAATAGCTTCATACATATGCCCCTTAGTTTCTAGCTCAAATTAATAAAAGTTACTAAAAATACAGTAACACATGTTCCTTCACACTAGAAAGCTTTTTGCCAAGGTTGACTGGTCACCTTTCAGTTGCTTATTACTATAATTGAGTGTTACTTTGGAACTAACTGGGTAAAATGTTTTTCCAGACTATGTGTAAAATTGTTGAAAGAATGAAGTAATACCATCGCTAAATGTTGACCATTACGCTGCCTAATTTGCCTTTTTTGCTGCATAATTTAGTCAACCCTGCTGCAGAATGTGGTCCTCTTCTGCTGCAAAATTACCGTGACCCTGCCCTTATACAATAGAAATATGAGGAATGGTGTAGAAAGGCATAAAGTAGGCATACCAGGTTCAACTAATAGCTCAACGTACCAAAAGAAAAGTCTTACACAGGCCTCATTTTGAGTACTCCTGAATTCCATATTTGGCCGACAATTCCTATGGTTGGCGACACATTGATTTTTATAACTACTGTGGTACAATTGCACACTTGATACCCCTCCCCCAGGCCTCTAATCAGCACACCTCTGGCAATAGGTCGCTTTGGAGAATGACTCAGATCTGGGATGGTTGCAAACACTGACTGCCGCGGTAATTCCTCATTTCTCAGGGAAAAACAATGGCGCGATATTCCTGCACATTTGAATTACAGAAATACAGGGCATCAGTAATTCTGGGTGTAATAAAGTTCATCCGGACCCCAAAGACACCCAGAATGAGGAACTTGGTGCCGTTAGATCCTGGATTACTAAAGTGTGAGATTTGAGGAAAGCAGGAAGCAGGCTGTGCCTGACATCCTCTATTTAGCTAAACAAAGTGCTGAGATTACAGAACCAACTATAGATATGTTAGGGGAGTGGGCAGGAGGAAGTAAAACAAGGGAAAATAATAAGTTGTGTTACCCATGTACACATCACTAGTGAAGTCTGATTGAGCATTTTGACTGTTATGGTGACCACGACTCTATAAGTGAAAAGACAGATTGGATATAATAGAGAAAAGGGGTGCCAATATGATGCAAGGTTTTGATCACAAATTGTAAAGAAGAGGAAGCGTGTTGTAAATAAAAGATCTTCTGTAGCCAAGTGGTATAAGTAAGTTGTAGATTTATTGATAAGATAACAGCTTCAGATAAATACTGGAAGATGTAAAGTCCAGGTGATGCCCCACCAGGAGCAGCCTCCCTGCTGCTCAGCTAGCTCACTCCAACCGACACTCTCAACCTCACCAGGAACCTATGCATTCCACAATATCATCAATAATCCAACATTCCAGACATCTCCAAGCACACCAACACTCATTCTGGCTGAGCAGTGGGGAAGAGATACATAGGCAAAGGGTAAAGGGAACAGTAGATGATAAAACACCCCCCCTTCCTAAGGAAACCAAAACACAATAAAAGCAATTGAAAGTACATAAGACAATCAAATTAGAAAATGCATTAGATTATAAAAGATGCATGAAAAAAACATTGAGCAAATGAATCAAGGAACATATCAAATAAATGAAATGCATGACAATTCATTAAGCCAACGAATTCACACACCAAGAATCAAAAATGAAAGAGTTTCATGAAAAGCATCAGGCTTAGACAATATTAAAATTCAAGTCAAACATTTCAAAAGTAAAACCAGAGAAGCTTCATAAGAAGGTGTCTTCTCATAATCCAGTCTCAGCAGGGAAAACCTTTAAGAGAAGCTTCGTAAGAAGGTGTCTTCTCCTAACACAGTCCAAATAGGGAAAATGTTTCACCCACACAGGTGACAAACTCATATAAAGGTACACACAGAGAAGCTTCATAAGAAGGCGTTTTCTGCTAACGTAGCCCAAACAGGGAAAAACCTTTCACCCACACAATCCAAACAGTGCGGGAAACTGACACAGTCATGTCAACAAATAACCACAAATAAGTGGTTGAAAAACCAAAGGCTACTTGAAAACTAGGGCACAATCATGTCAACAAATAACTACAAATAAGTGGTTAATGAACCAAAAGCTACGGGATACCTAGGGTTAAAATAGTGAGAGAGACCTTACACTCACAAAGAGTATACTGACAACCATGCACACTAAGGTAACCAGGAACACTACACACTCACCTCCACTTTTCCATACAATGAGAAGCAAAGACATTACGAGGTACACACTTCCCCTCCACCAAAACAGTGTATAATAGTAAAACAAAATTAAAGTCTTTCACTCCGGTGAGCGACCTCTCACCCGAAGTCATCACCCAAATTTGAAGTCCTAGACCATAAGCACCATGTAGCTGTAATCTCCTAAGGTAGTACTTCCATGTTTCGCCACTCTGGCTCTGTGGTAAGTCTCTCCCAGTAGAGCGAAGCCAAGAATATACTTGCTCTCTAGACACCGACATAAGATCATTGTCATTTTTTTTTACTGCTAATCTTCGACTGTCACACTTGCTATTAGTCTCCATTTCTGATAACAGCTGGAAGTAAGCGGAATGTCTGCAGGTAAAACAACATGGAGCCGGGTAGTGCCACAAACGATGACAAGCCGATAAAGTATAGTGTAATTCCCAAAAGAACAAGCATTTACAATGCAATGGTTTTGCCTTTGTTAAAGTTAGAGCTATTGGCATTGCTCTTGACATAATTTTTATTTATGTTTTTTTTAACATAAATAAATGGCATTGTCATTTACAATGCCACTAGCTTTATCTCGCAAATGACACACACAAACACCCACAGAGAGCCCCCCCAAACATACACAGAGCCCCCCCCCAAACACACACCCACACAGAGCCCCCCACACACACAGCCACACAGAGCCCCCCACACACACAGCCACACAAAGCCCCCCACACACACAGCCACACAAAGCCCCCCAAGTATAAGGTACTTAAAATGAGTAATTTTGTCAAAATGACACGTCATGTGTAAGATGCCCTGGTGTGTAGTGTTCACTAGCATGGTGCCAGGCCATGCCATCTGTGTCATATACCTCTGTGCATAGAATCTTGAGATCCCTGAATAGCAGCCCCCGGAGCTCTTAACAAATGAGATCACAAGAAAGATGAAGAGTTTCTCAAGGACCACAGGACCAAAGAAACACTAGACAATGTTCTAGGAGGCAAACCTGGGGCAACACAACCAGCTGCAATACTACCGTTCACTGAGAAGAAACTTCTGAAAAACTCACTATGGCGAGAAGCAAAACACAGGCAACACCAGTCAAATACAAAATGAGTGACTACGGACTGACTGACACCCACCAAACAACCCAGATAGGTCACAATCTACCAGCAGTGTGGTCTGGGAGAAATCCATGCAGAGATCACTTTCTCCACCCCTACCTGCAGTAGCTCTCTGGACACTGACAGCACCACATCCCACCAGAAAAGGAAGCGTCTACTAGTGAAAGTGAAGGAGAAAAGCAGTTCATCATTCTAGTGCACAGGCCAGAAACAGGGGCGAGAGCAACAATAAGCACCCATGCATGAGACCAATACATACCGTGTACGAAACAACCGCTGGGGAGCCAGTGGCATTGAATCAGCATTTACATTTCATGGAGTTACTTGGCCAATAATGTACCTTGAATTACTTAACCATAATAGGCAAATCCCCTCTCGCCCCCATCAGCTCCTCCGCTTATGACGAGAGAATACCTAGCCTCCCTTCACCTTAGAGGCACCAGAACAACCTTCGGGGAAGAAGAGTCACGCCCCCCTCCCTCCCCCCACCACCACCCTCAGATTTTTCTCCAATGATGATCAAGCATCCTACTCCTCTGATCTTACCATTCCCACTGAGGAAAAACCCCTCCTAGATTTCAACCTGTGAGGAAGAGGGGAAACTCTTACCGCCTCAATTCTGCAACTTTGAGGTTCCTCATACCCAGTGACTGACATACAGTGGACTGCGGTCCACACATACACGATCCATGCCTAGACGACCCCTCTCGGAGTCCATCATCCCGCCCCGAGTCCCTTCAGCCTCCTTGTCACTCGTCCAACACTCACCCCAGCTCTGCGCCTCCTATTCACCCTCCTCTCCGCCTGCAGCACCCAGCCTATTACTCCCGGCTCGCAGCAATTCTCTTGCCCATCCCCGAATTACCATAATCCTTCACCCTATACATTCTCCCAAATCCCCACTTTAGCCACTAAACTTGGACATTCACTCCCTGCCTGCTCTTCAGCACACTCACTCACCCCTGTACCGTTCAGCACTCAACCCCTTTCCGCTGCCCCCATCCTTTCAAACTTCCCCCTCCCAGCCCCCAAACGCGGCCTCTCATCACCTCCACAGATGCCATCCCATACACTCACTCCGCGGCCCCCGGTGTCGGACACTCACTCCGTGCTTGGCCTCCTCCTCCACCTTCTTCCTCTGCAGGCCCCGGTCCGCCAGGGTCATCAGGTAGGCCCACACCTCGCTCCTCGGCCGGGGGGCACGAGCGGGCCCTGAGGGGCCTGGAGCGGCCCGGGAGCGGTCCAGGCAGAGCCGCTGTGTCCCGGCCGCCTCCATGGAGCTGTGTCCAGGCTCAGCCTCTGCCGGCCCTTGCAGGCGACAGCTGTGCCCCCTCCTCCTGGGGGTTGGGGGGTAGTTGGGGGAGGAGCGAAAGAGCTTTGATCACGCTCGCCAGCTGACCAGGGGGAAGGAAGGGAGGGCCCTCGGTGGCAAGGAATGCCCCCTAGGAATGAGGGATCCGACTCCGGGAGCAGCCCAGGGCCAGTGTCTAGCCGGGGGCATAGTTCAGTCGGTTGATGCGTCAGCTGCAGAGATATCTATGTGTGTGACCTGCACGTCGTAGGTTTCAGTCTGACCAACATAGCTTAGCGGGTTGATCGTCGCGATCAGGAGTTCTGTGTGAACCTTGAGGGCTCCCCCCCAGTAGGTAGTCCCACGATCCGCACTTCCCTGGGGTACGGGCCCGCACACCACCAGTCACCCTCCCAGCCCCTCTCGTCACCGTCCATCTGCCACACACCCACGCCTGCTGGTGACCGGGCTATAAAATGTGTTCTCCACTTTGAACCCTGTGATGTTACGCGCTCAAACAGGGGGCCACATCAGAGGAGCCAGCACCAGGGAGGCCTTCTGTCATCCCCCGCTGAACCTCGAATCCTGCGAGAACGGAGAGTAGACAAAAAAAATGTCGCAAGAATCAATGAAGAGACTTAAAAAGACAAAACGGATTTTAGAGAGGAGGCACGTTCCAGGCATGGGGTTTTCTCTTACCCACAGGTGAGCTGGAAGTCAGTCGGAGTCTAAAACCCGGGAGGGTCCATGCGGCCTCGAGAACAAACACCAACGTTTCTCTTCTGAAGGTCCCTAATCCGACCAGACTGACTTTTCAAACATTAGTCCCAGTTCCAACATGGATCCAGTAAAACGTCCACAACTAGTGATGTAGAACGCCCAACCACCTGCAAACACACCACACGCACCGCACCCAGGGATACCGAGTGTGTCACAGCCTTTCTGGACAACCTTAGAAGAGGTTTCGTCAACAAGGTTAGCGTGGCCTGGATTGAGAGTTTTTTGACAGTTCTCACAACAGTAATGCCAGCGGCTATCCAGAGTATAGGTCAAACTAGGATGAGGCCTTGACACAGAGGGAAATAAGTTCTGTTCAGAACTGCTAACAAGTGGGAGGGGGCGGGAAAGGGGGAGGAGAGACGCAGAAGACGGCCGGAGCAGGAAGGCGGGTGCCGGCAATGCCGGAACAGATTCGGGGGCGTTCCCGGCTTTTGGCTGACGTCGCGTGACGTAGCCAAAAGCCAAAACTTCTCGGGAACGCCCCCGAATCTGGTCCGGCATTGACGGACAGGCCCGTCTTCCAATGGCTAGCCTCCATTTATGGAGCTAGCCAATGAAAGACGGAGGCCGTTCCTGTCTCCCGTACACAGACCTCTCCAACTATAGACCTATCTCACTTCTACCTTGGATAGGTAAAGTCGCCAAAAAACTAGCAAATAAAAAGCTGTCACACTACCTCGAGTCAAACCATCTTCTCAACGACTCACAGACAGGCTTTAGACCAGGTCAGGGCACGGACACTGCTCTCCTCGTGGCAGTAGAAAGAACCAGGGAAATCATCGATACAGGAGGATCAGTGGCAGTCGTCCTCCTAGACCTTAGTGCGGCCTTTGACACGGTCAGTCACCAGGTCCTAACCCACCGTCTCGGGACTGTTGGGGTTAAAGGCAGAGCTCTGAAGTGGCTTTCGTCCTTTCTCTCCCGACGCGCCTACTAAGTATGGGAAGGCGAAAGCCGCTCCCCCTCCATTCCCCTCCAGTGCGGCGTGCCTCAGGGCTCCTCCCTGAGCCCCACGTTGTTTAACGTTTACATGGCCCCACTGGAGGAACTCGTCTCACCCTTCGGAGTCACTATCGTCAGCTACGCTGACGATACACAACTGGTGGTGACACTCTCCCACCCCAAGCTCGAGCCCTCCAATCTCCACGACTGCCTTTCCAACGTATATCAGTGGATGAGTGACTCTGCTTTGAAGCTAAATGGCTCCAAAACAGAGATCCTGCTCCTAGGACAAAAAACCACGAACCTCCCCTCTAACATCTGGCCCGCCTGCATGGGTGAACCCCCCACTCCCAAGAAGGAGGTCAAGAGTCTCGGAGTGTGGCTGGAGACCGACCTTACCTTCAGGACCCAGGCTAGAAAGACGGCCGGCACTTGCTACGGTTTACTTAAATCTTGCA